>NC_056745.1:895377123-895504623 GCF_019279795.1 Protopterus annectens
ATTTTTGTTTTATTACAGAGATAAGGAAAAACAGACAGTGAATGCTATAAATGCTGTAAATCGGCTAGCGCACTTTAGTGTGTAGCCTACAGAAACAATTTGCAACAATTAGTAACTTAAAGTGCAATAAACAGTGTAAAATGCAGAAATCACTTAAAGTAGCAGTAAAACAGGCGAAATGCAGTCGCTAGCTTAATAACAGTGGAAAGCCACAAAATACTTATATCTGGTAGAAAGTCACTCTTTTAGCTCTCTGCTGCTTGGATCACTCTGCAGGCCACCACGAGGATCTGTGCAGAGTTGGTACAAGCTGGAAAACACGTGTTTAGCGTGTTTTATAGCAGGGGGCTGAAAGGAGCTAAGAATTGGCCCAAAACGACCAATAGACTACTAGTTTCTGGCTGAAACTTCACCAATTCGGACAAAAAGGCTGCTCAGTGCTTCCCACTCCCACTGGTAAGCAAAGAAACTTCCCTCCTTCCTAATAAGGCAATGGATCAGTAACAGGAACTAAAAACAAAGCCCAGGGATCAGCAACTCTGAAACTGGACTACTCTAGTTCAGTAAGGTAGGAAAACAAGAGATTTTTTTTTTTTTTTTTTTTTACAGAGACAAGGAAAAACAGACAGTAAATGCTATAAATGCTTTTAAGTGGCTAGCACACTTGAGTGTGTTAGCCTACAGGTAAAATTAAGCAACAAATAACTTTTTAAGAGTGCAAAACAGTTAATCAACACAAAAACAGTTTAAATAGAATGCAGAGCTGTATAAACAGGCTAAGATGCAGTCGCTAAGCAGTAAATATTCAAAAAGCCAGAAAAAATACTTAAATCAGTTATAGCAAATACAGTTATAACAAATGCTCTGAAATATACTGTATATTTCCAATATGTTTGAGAAGGACAGTCAGAACACAAGAAGGTTCAGGCGAAAAAGAAAAAAGTTTTGTTTTACTTTTTGAAAAGGTAAAAAGGAGGAACAGAAGGCCTTATCAAATGTTCTCTCTGCATTAAGAAGAATTAGCTAATGACACTAGACTGGGAGGTGTGTCACAGTAGGGGCGGGCAACTGCAAAGCCACCAAGTATAAGAGCAAGACACCAACAGGGAGGGAGGGTGGGACAAAATAGCCTAAGACAACAAGCTATGAAAGTTTTTAAACAGAAAAAGATTTCTGAAGATTCTGAATAGACAAAGTGCTTTATATATATTAAATTATAAAAACAGTAAAATGTTAAAATAATCAAAAGATACTTATATTTTGTAGCTCAGTTGCGGTCAAACAACTTCTCCAGCCTGCACCAAAGACCAGAACAACAACTTTTTTTTTACAAGAACACAAAAGAACCAGCCCCCACTAGCCAAGAGATAATTACACAGAGTAAATGTTTCAGTTTATACAATAGCCTAAGACAACAAGCTATGAAAGTTTTTAAACAGAAAAAATTTCTGAAGATTCTGAATAGACAAAGTGCTTTATATATATTAAATTATAAAACAGTAATCTGTTAAAATAATCAAAAGATACTTATATTTTGTAGCTCAGTTGCGGTCAAACAACTTCTCCAGCCTGCACCAAAGACCAGAACAACAACTTTTTTTTACAAGAACACAAAAGAACCAGCCACCACTAGCCAAGAGATAATTACACAGAGTAAATGTTTCAGTTTATACAATAGCCTAAGACAACAAGCTATGAAAGTTTTTAAACAGAAAAAGATTTCTGAAGATTCTGAATAGACAAAGTGCTTTATATATATTAAATTATAAAAACAGTAATCTGTTAAAATAATCAAAAGATACTTATATTTTGTAGCTCAGTTGAGGTCAAACAACTTCTCCAGCCTGCACCAAAGACCAGAACAACAACTTTTTTTTTACAAGAACACAAAAGAACCAGCCCCCACTAGCCAAGAGATAATTACACAGAGTAAATGTTTCAGTTTATACAATAGCCTAAGACAACAAGCTATGAAAGTTTTTAAACAGAAAAAGATTTCTGAAGATTCTGAATAGACAAAGTGCTTTATATATATTAAATTATAAAAACAGTAATCTGTTAAAATAATCAAAAGATACTTATATTTTGTAGCTCAGTTGCGGTCAAACAACTTCTCCAGCCTGCTACACACTATATAAATATATATATATATATATATATATATATATATATATGTATATATATATATATATATATATATATATATATATATATATATATATATATGTCTGTATACATATACACATATATATATATTGATGTACATATATTGCTATAGATATGGAGGGGGGTGTGTGTGACAGAGAGGGGGTGAGAGTGACAGAGGGGGTGGGACAGGGGATGTTGAGGTCATCATATACAGTCATACCTGTAGATAGTCAGATCTGTCTGTCTATATATTGATGTACATATATTGCTATAGATATGGAGAGGGGTGTGTGTGACAGAGAGGGGGTGAGAGTGACAGAGGGGGTGGGACAGGGGGTGTTGAGGTCATCATATACATTCATACCTGTAGATAGTCAGATCTGTCTGTCTATATATTGATGTACATATATTGCTATAGATATGGAGAAGGGGTGTGTGACAGAGAGGGGGTGAGACAGGGGGTGTTGAGGTCATCATATACAGTCATACCTGTAGATAGTCAGATCTGTCTATGTATATGTATCTACATAGATCTATATCTGTATGTGTGTATTACATATATATGTTTGTACATATTCTATCTATCTACATCTGTCTATGTATTCCTACATCTCTCTCTATGTATGTATACATATATGCATATATATATATATATATATATATATATATATACATACATATTTTGACATACATACGTATCCATATGATAGATACATATCAACATGTTTGTTTACCATACTGTATACACACACTAACATACTGCTAAACATACATAACTGTGAAACCTACTTTGTACATTGCACTACAACCTGCATTCAACCTACATTGATATGTGCACATAGATGCTCTCACATACAAATGTATGTACAGCCTTCACTGATAGTTGCTGTATGTCCCCTGCCCTTTGCACATCTTCATATACATATGGATACAGACCAATGACACATATGGAGGGTTCACAGTATGTAGACCTTTATAGTATTACTTTACATTACCTGTGTTTGTCACAGCTGCTTGTGTTGCCATCTGGTTTTGTGTCCTGCTGCTCCACTTGCCAGTTGTCAGCTTTCAGGTGGCTGTTGCTGACCAGTTTTGTTTGTGTATGTTTAATTTTGTTATTCTCTCTCTGTCTCTGTCTCTGTCTCTCTCTCTCTCTCTCTCTCTCTCTCTCCGTCTCTCACTTCCTCCCCAGGGTGCAATGAAAGTATTGCATGTGTGGACTGGGAGTACAGCATGCTTTTGTAGGTATCTACCTATGTCCATGTGATGGCCTCTGCACCAATTGTTAGCCAGCATTTGTTAATTGCATGCAGCCAGTTGTGTACTGATTGCAGTTCTCACTGTGATTTCAGAACAGTGCTATAAAAAGGTATGTGAGATAGGCATAGCCCTTTCAGATTTTAAGGGCAGGGACAATGCTGGTATGCTGTGGACAATGTTCTGTGAGTGTAAAGGTTGGTATCTCTCTCATATTTCCAGCTGTGTTGTAGATTAACATTTCTCCATTCATTTCTCCAGTTTCCTGTACTAACTGTGTGTGTACACTGACACCTACGACTACTACTACTGTTAATGTGTGTGTGTGTGCTTTCCTGTGGGACATGTGGTGTAACTGGTGTATAGCAGTGGCTCTTGCACTTTGTTGCTATGGCTTCAATATTTGCCCTTTACAGTCACTACTTGTATGCCTGCTGGGTGTCCTGACTGTAGTGTGCTGCTGTGGCTTTCCTATTTTCCATGTACATTCACACCTTGGAATGCTTGCTATATCTGCTAGGGTGTTACAGCATGCAGTGTGGTCTGGCCATGGTGTGGGCCTTGACATCTATTAGGGTATTTGAGTATGCTGCTGAGCAGGCCCCAGAGACTCTCAGGTGCATCTGTTATATGCCTCATGGAATGGTACATATCAGTGGGGTACACCCATTAAATTGTCTGGTATGCTACAGTTGTGACTGTGGGATAGCATGAGCATATGTATTACTACACTTTTTCTGCCATGCAAGTGGTGCATACTTTCAGGACTTCATAGTTACCATTGCATGTGTTGTAACACCTTTCTGCCTACTGTTTGTGCATTTCACATGGAGTCTGTGGGGCATTCCTGTAACTCAGTCACTGTTGCTATGTCTAGGCTCTTAACTATTCAAATATGGTGGTGTCAAACCTCTCATGTTCACAAATATTTGCAGGTTGTCCACATTTCTGCCTCATATTTTGGTCAATATCTCATGCACAGCTTTTTTCTGGCAAATCACTCTGGGCTCATGTCAGAATATAGTGACAAACATTTAAGTTTCAGACTTCATACCCTTCCAAACATCCCACAAAATGCAGAACCTGTTACTCTCTGAACTGTCTAAGTTTGTTGTAACATTATTTGTAATGTGTCCCTGGTTTTGGCCCTTTGCTCCACATATTTTATTACTTGGTCCGGATGTTTTCCTGTAAGAGGTTGTGGGGTATGGGCAGTGATTATCCAGCTGTGAGTATGTGTGTGGCTTGCAAGGTGCTACAGTGACATTATTACCTACTAGCTACCAACTAGCATGGTTGTTTCTGTTCACACACTACTATCATAGATATCCACTAGATTTGACAGTAAATATACATGACATGCTTTGTGTACTACACATCCTATATTCCCTTTACATTCATTCCTACTATTACATGATATATTTATTTTAGCACAATGCTCTTATATAACAGTCATGGCTTAGTGGTAAGTCATGCAGACTAGTGTTTCCTGGGTTCGGGACTGACAGTGGGATTTTATTTTGCTTTTGAACTGACTACAGGACCTGTCAATCAGAGTGACTAAGGCACTTTTAAGCAGTTGTAACCGGGTTAGCGCTGGTTTGCGCGGAGCTCACATATGCGCACTGGTGTTTAGCTCCGTGCCCACCCACTTACAAGCGCTTAAACGTGCTTACTCTTGCGCACACCCGCGCTATTTTCTTTGAAAGAAATGAAAATGGGGAGACAGGAAAGTGGTGAAAAAGGGGTCACAAAGAGGATAAGACAGTAGGGAAACAAGCTCAGGTTTTGCAGGAGGGATGTAGGTAAGGCCCATAGCTGCCCATTTCTTCATCAGCAACAGCTGTGCATATGTATGTATTTTGGTGTGACATTTGAAACCTTCCACCCCTGAGAGAGGTGTCAGGACAACAATAATACTTGTTGTACAGCCAATTGTAATTGATAGTTTCCATGTCCAGCAGACATATGTGCTGAATGGGCAGCTATGTATGGGGCGTCATTTTTTTGTGGGTACAGAGTGCCCTTTTTTTTTTTTTTTTTTCAGGTGAGAGTGGTATGTCAGGTGAAGGAAGTCAGTATAGCTGGGGAGGTAGGTTGAGTAGGTCAACAGACAAGACAAACAAGACGCATACAGTGGCGGTGTATGACATGTGTGGGGCGGTTACACAATTGACGGGGACGGAGGTTTGGATATCCAGAGCCCATGAGCCCACAGATGGCAACAGTGGAACTGATATCCCCACCCATGGGCAGTTGCCACTGTTCCTTCACTGCCCAGGACGGGGCTGTGCTGGGGACTGTGTAGGCCGGGCAGCAGGCATGCCCGTAACTTGTGCCACCTGTGCCTCAAGCTGGTGTAGGGGCCCAAGAACAGAGTCCTGGATCTCCCTACGCACCACAGTCCGGACACTACGGAGGGTGAGTGGTGGTTCTCCTCCAGCCACGCTTGCAGAGGGGGGATGGGCCCCATTCCCTGCAGCGCTTCCACCCACAGGTGGTACAGGGCCACCGGAGGAGGGTCCAGACTGGGCACTAGTGCCAGGTGCACTCGCCGGCTGAGGTGGGAGAGGTGGGTCCACTGGAACCCGCCTTTCCTGTCATCCTATGTTTTGCATTATGTCATGACAGTTTGGGTTAGTAACATACAATACCATTCACAATTAGTTGTAACAGCATGCATTAGTATTCCCATTAACCAAACACCCAGATATTCACACCATTGAACAGCGAGCATAACACATGCATAATTGGAATAGCAATACATAGTCCAACAACATGCAGGGTTGATTGATGGCAACAGGCCATCAGGTCTGGATGTATGAACAGGGAAGATGCATCAACGTACATGCAAATATTTATGACCCAACAGGACAAATGTCCAGGGGTGTTAATTGTGATTGCACATACCAATTTCACGTGGAATGGATTATATGTGGTTATAGGGTGGGGTGAAGAAAATAATATTAACACCTTTGAATACCAATACATATGCTGTACATTTCTAATAGCTACAGATATATACACACTACTGTTCTAACTACAGTTTCCTATATGATAACTACTTCAATTTGGTGATAGGACTGTTACTGCTACATCAATATACATTTTATTGTTATTCATACTCGTTCATATCTGGCTTTGTTCAGCTACATCATGCTGCTACATTTGCTTTATATAGCTATAGACAACTGTGGATGCTTGATATTTCAGACAATCATACTATGTGCATATTGCAGACTGAGAGCAACATATCCAGATTTTGGGATACACATTCCAGCTGCAGCAACGCTTTGAACACATTTCGCAGCTTGGTTCTACTTGTCACATTCATTTCATTCTGTACTGACTGCAGTAAACTTTATTCAGGGGTTCTTACTACTTTATTGGTGGATTCATAACTCTTTCTCACACTCTCTCACTTGTTTTCATTTTACTATTCAGGATGGTACTTACTTCTAGGCTTTATTGACATGTTTTACCTGTAGTCATTACAATCCTTTCCAGCAGTCTCACTTCTGTCATGTTTCAGTATTTCAACAGGGATATATTTCACACATGTGATTTGCTCATCTTCTGTAGCTGTACTTTTCAGCCTTCTGCAAGTTGGGTACTATTATATTACAGGTGGGGCATCTTTATTTCAGACTTTATTTCAGACATTTTCATTTTTCTGTTTGGATTACAGACTGCAACACACTTTTGTAATCAAGCAATACTTGCAAACACTTTTACACTGTTACTTGCACATTTTATTACTTAGTGACTACACTGCACTATTTTGCTAACTGTCATACTTTTATATTTCTTTACAGTTACTGGGAGTGGATTACTGACCTGCCTGGTGGCGCAACCACACCAGCCTATATCGCCATAAGCTCTGCGGTTCGCAGAACGGACACCTGCAGCTGTAATATAAATGAAGTAATATTGGAATACACATCTCCATAATATCAGCTAATTTAATTTCTTACATACATAATTAAATGTAACTTACTCAGTAGTGGGGCATTGGGCATTTGCTGGGCCTCCTGGATCCAAAGATTCAATTGGTCCTGCTTGCGTCTCTTCAGGTCCGCATGGTGGTGATGGACCTGCTCACCAGTCCTTGGAATCCCTGTGGCACTGGTGAGATCATGAACCAACCGGTCCCACAGCTCAGCCCTATATGCTCCCCACAGGACCTGGCCCTGCATGAGTTGGGCCTCATGATTGTGGACTAGGAGCCAGACCATGTATCTGGACTCCTCAACACCCCACCTCTGTGCTCGAAAGCAACTACCCTCTCCTACTCCTGACATTCTGGCTGCAAGTCAGTTCTACAATCATTTATGCTGTGTATTCCCGCCTATGGGGCTTATATATGCAGTTTTTCCCGCACTTACCTGTGATTGGCCATTTTGGAATTGTATCAACTTCACAAAACCTGCTTTGTCATGCTCCACTTTCTATTAATTCCTATATATTGGCTATTACTGCATTTCTAAGTACAGCTGTCGTGGCTTAGTGGTTCAGTACCTTGACTATGGTGTATGGTATCCTGGGTTCGAACCTAGCCCCTGCTTTTTATATTTTATGACTGTCTAGACAGGCTAGAGGGTGTGTCTGTGTAAAGGCAGTTTTGTTACAGCTTGCTCAACATTGCCCGTAGGTTAGCTTGTTTGTGCGGTGCGCAGCTCCGCGCAAATGGGTTACGCTGGTTTATGCTTCATTTGGCTGTTAGCACGCATATTATGCTCAGCTCAGCTAGGGGCACACAGTTTCAGCATGTTAAACCACTGCTCACCTATGGGCACTCATTTTGCACCTGTTAAACCACTGCTCACCTACGGGCACTCATTTTGCACCTGTTAAACCACTGCTCACCTACGGGCAGATGCACTCACCTTGTTAAACTGTAGCTCAGCTATAGTCACATCTCACATTTTTTATTGTTTTCTTATCTCACATTTCTTCAATATAAATGGACTATTTCATTACATTTAACATAAAATATAATTTTATATGTGTACATATTTGTCAGGGACTTGTTTTGTGCTTATTTTACTAAAAAAAATATTGATGTTGTGGGGGCTCGAACCATGAATGCCTGCTCTTCATCTGACGTCTGTACCACAACGCTATTGCTTTTTGGCTTACTTTGCATATTTAGTTCTTATATCCTTTTCCACTGACTGCTAACTGTGGCTGAGCTACGGGCACGCCCGCTCAAATGAGCGCACTCACGGGCAAACATCTTTACAATTTAAAAAATATATATAAGATGTTCATTTATATATTTTATGTTCATAGTCTGTGGGGGCATGTGTTGTGTTGTGTTTATTCACATTTCCATGGCCTCTGTCATGGGTGTTTACTTTGGGCACTTTTACTCTTCTGGGGGCGTGTCCGCTTGCAGGGCTCGGCCTACGGACACGCCCCTACTGTCTTACACGGACCGTGTTAGCCTTAGGTGTGATTCAGCATGCTCTCATGAATATGCAAAGCATGCTGACATCACAACGCTTAACTGCAGCCTCCATGTAAGAGTTATAACTCTTACACAGAGGCTTCGTGAATCCTGCCCATTGTTTCTCCAGACAAATGCCTTACTTTAAAAAATATTCTCCAACTTTATAAGCAATGTAGACAGCTGAGATTCACTTAAAATATATATTGTTAACTGTTACAAAAGCTAACAACTGAGCTGGTGGCTCTTTATACTCCTCTTTCCTAGATAAAATTTGGAACTCCCTTTCTTTTACTCTACACCGTAAACATTAACCCTTTCAAGACATGAAAAAGAGAATATTTAAATGACATGTAGCTTTGTATGTGCACAATGCCTGGATGATGAACTTTCTGACCCTTACTTTCTCCTGTTCTTTTAAAGCACTATAATCTTAGTTACTGGGCCAAATTCTCCTCCTTCTCCCCTACATTGCCTTCTTCTGCTTTCTACCTATCCTAAACATTGTTTCTCAACTATTAATACTAATACTCTGTTTTCTTCCTTTTTTCTCCTACTGCCAAATTAATTTCCAAATATGTTTCATAGTGTTTTACACGCTATTAATTACTCTGTTGAACTGTTGTATATTTGTTGATTAATAGTATACCTCTGTTGTTTACTTATATATCTCTGTTTACTATGTTATTTATGCAATGTTCTTTCTGGAGCTTTTCTCCCTGGAAAAGGTTTCATAACACTTTAAATAATGTTGCTATTAATGAGTGATAGCCTGTTTAAATTTTCTATATCTGTTGATTAGTGGTAAATCTCTGTTTACTGTGTTTTTTATGTAATGTTAACATTTTCCTGTAGCTTTTCTCCCCAGGATACCATTGAAAATGGATAGCTTTCTGCTTAGTTTGGCTATCCAGACAAACAAATGCAATAAATAAATTAATTACACCTTCAGATCTGAAGTTCAAGACTTGATTATGTGAGTCTGAAATATGAAAATGTAAGTGTGATTTAAGACAGTAACATTAATCTTTGAAAGTTGTCCTTATTTATTTAAAGCATGATTTGCAGATAGGCAGCCCCCCTCCCACCATACCTCCCTACCCCTGCTACCTATGTAAACTAAAGGTAACCATTTGCAATGTTAGGACCTGCATGAGTAACTCTTAAAATACACAGACTAAAATTGCCATTTCTTGGAATATTGCCTTTTCACCAAAGTATGGCGATCTTAGAAATGATATATATCAGTTTGGGGTGTGGGGTTTAGGGGGCTTGCCCCCATGCAAAAAAAAATACAAGTTTAAAGGAGAAGAGTGATGTTTAACATCTGCTCTATTCTTGCAGTGTCAGTCTTTTTTTTCAGTCTGTCAGCACTTAGCATTATGTATAACAAAATGTAGTTAGTGAACCATTCTAACTTCAGAATGTCTGTACCTCGGAAAAGAGGTAATACTCTGTGATACAGCAATTATGCAATTTAGAATACTTTTCCTGATAATTACACTTAAATTCTCACAGTTCTGAGGATCTCAGCTACATTTCTCAAATATACTATAGGATCCATTATATTTCTGATAGATGTTAAACATTACACATCATAAAGGTTATATATCATATTACATTAGCATGAAGGTAGAAGGAAACAATAAGCTTACCTAGTCCTTGTTTTAAAGGCACTTAACAGTCTAACTTCCCTCTGTCCTCAGCTTTACCATTATTGCTTTTCCATCCATCACATGCCTTTTTTGATTCATGCTTTATGATCATTTTCAGTAATGCATTACATACGTCCACAACTATCTGCTGGAAAAAAAGTACCTTTAAAGATATAGGGAGTATGGTCTCTATACCTGACACTTACACTGCCTTCATCACTTGTATCCTTCCTGTTCAGGACAGTCCTTCACTTAACTTGACAGGAACCCATCATACTGTTATGCATATTCAGATGTTGACAGAGAGAAGCAGTAGCTCCTATATTCTGCGGCCATATCCTTTGTCATCCATCTCACATACTTCTTTTGTTACTTTCCTCTGGATTCTTCCCAGTAGCCTGGTCTCTCTCGCTCCTTCTGTTTTCATTAGTACTGTACATAGTAGTCAAGATATAGTCTGACCAGGACCCAGTATAATAAAACATTAATTATTTACTTTTGGTGTCTATTGTTTTTAAGGCATGCCCCAGAATTGTATTATGTGTTGTCAATTACCACTCATTCTGTAATGCCAAAAGATCCTTTTACTGCTGCATTGGTGTCAGTTACACTCAGTCAGCTAATACTTCATACAATAGTTTCTGTGGCATAGATGGGGTGCTTTTCTTTTCTCTGTACTGGACATTAGTTGATACATTTTAGTCTGTTTGTTCAGTCTTTCCAAAGCCTTTCTTAGCTCTTTTGCCAGATCCTTCAGTGCTGTATCTAACTTTGTTTCATGATGAAAGAGGTTGATCTTGTTCTACATTGCCACAGATATGTCTAAAAAGAATGCACCAAAGACAGCCAGACTCTGACTTGAGTACAGTGGAATGTCACTTGTCAGTTTTCTCCTTCCTGACTTTGTTTCTCTCATCTCAGCCCTCTTTGTCTATCATTTAACCATGTAGCCATCACATTTCTTAGTCTTAATTCTACCCCCTCCAGTGTTCCTGTTAGCTAGATCTGTAGGTCTGAATTAAAACCCTTGTGCAACTCCCTGAATTAAAAGAGAAAATAAAGCTCTTCTCTCTGAGCTTGCTAAAGTGGGTTGTGATATCCATGCAGCTTCATAATGCAATACCAGTACTGTCCTCCCACACAATCTGAACTTGTCAACCATGCCCCCCAAAACAGCCCATGTCAGAGGCAGTTGCCTCCTTTTCCCTTCCGTAGTTAACCTCAGTCTGGATGAGTTTTGACCAAGAACTTTTTGAGACGGTCAACAAGCGTTGGTTATTGTCTTGGAGGCTACTGTCTTCTAAATCATCATCAACAAGGCTTCAAGTCAAGAAGGCCTAAGCAAAAAAATTGATTTTTGATTTCTAATACACAGATGAATATTGAGAACAATATCCTATGTTTACTTTATACATTTTACATAAAAACACTTTACTTGTGCAATTCTAAGGCTAAAAGAGAATTGACTAAATGTATATTGCATCAAGTATGTAGAGTCCACTAATAGCCTGGAAAAAGCAAACACTTGCATTGTGATTAGAGGTTACTGACCAAGACATTAATAAAATCCTATTCATTTTGAAAATAATCTTCTCAGGTTCTTTTCCTTCTATCTAAACATCCAAATTAACAGCCCAAGAATCATAAAAGGTACAAGAGACATTAGTATAATGTCCAATATGGGAGACAGTGCGCCTTAGTCCAAGGCATTCTATAGCACATCTTAAGAAAGCAGTGCAGTAGATCAGGGTTTAGCTGCCAAGACCTCACCGGAAATCATTATATCCAGACTTAATAGGCAATCCAGAATTTAGAAAACATCTATCAGAGCTATTAATGCAGTTAGAGGAAGACTCATTGAAAAGTGGGAGCTAAGACTTTAAACTTTCTTCCCAAGAATTAAGAAAAGAGTGTAAACAATCTAATACAAACTTGTAAGACTTAAGCATTTGTACATTTAATGACCTCAATATTTAGTTTAAATTTTATCATGACTGTACTGTAAACCATACTCTCAACCTCTTAAATCAAGAAATCTGGACAAAGTTATAAATAAAAGTGAGACAAGGGCCCAAAAATACGGACATTTTTTAAATATTACTCTTATAAGCTTATAAAATTGATAGAATAACAGGTTTTTCAATAGCATAAATTTTCTGACGGGTATGAAGTCAGAAACTTAAATGTCTGCTATTATTTTTTTTTACTTCAATCTTTAATAATTTGCCACTAATTTACCAGAAAACCACAATTTTATGAACAACAGACCAAAAATATGAGGCAAAAATATGTACAGTTGAGCGGTGTGCTGTAAGTATTCCGTGTTATGAGACTGTAGCTGTAACTATGGAATTTCCCTCCTCAGGCCTCTGTGGAATGTAAGTTTTACCTGATTTGGGAAATCTGGTCACCAACATAAATATAAAGTAATAAATAACAGTATAAATAAATCAAGCAGAATGGAAAAGAATGGCTAAGCTTAATCTAAGTCAGAGATAAGGTGGCAGCGTAGATGATTAAGATCTAGTTAGTAGAAGGTACCTAGAAATCAGATGTTGAACAGGTTAGCAGCTGTGCTAGTAGGTGATACAACCTCAGTTCTAAGCATTAACCTTGAAGATGGAAGCACTCATTAGTGTTAGTATATTATGTAATATAGATTGATAAAGGGCCAAATGTAGACACATTCACTAATGGGGAAGTGGGCAGGGACCAGTATATTTGTGCATCACGTAAATGAGTTGGAGCCGGGGTAACTGCCTGACAGGAAAACAAAGAGAGAACTGAGGAGTTCTGGGGGATACACAATGATGAGAATGACAGAGAAAGAAAAGGCAAATGAGAAGATAAAGTACAAAATGAGTTGCTACAGAGCAAAGTGGGAAGATATTGTTTACACTCAGTAGAATGAGCAGGCTCTAACTAGAGGCTTAAGTTGATGGGAAATGCTGCAGGACAGAGGGAAAGTAAAGCTCAGGACACTGTAACACTAGTAGATGAGTTAAACTATTAAGATCACTAGAGCTGTATGGCTGAGGCTAAGGATGATAAAACAGATGCTACAACAAAAAGAGCAAAATGATTTACAACTTTAAAATCTAAGAAATCAAACTAGGGGTCCAGAGAAGAGGCAAGAGGAGGCTGGAATTTACTGGAGAAAACTGGCAAAATAACCAAGGCATTGGAGGCAAATAACTAGAGAGGGAAAGGTAATAGAATGTGAGGAGTCCGAGAAGATATTTGGACTGCAGGCTAGAGATTGCCTTCACTATCAGGGACTGATAAGAGTATAGGCAAAGAGCAAAGGGATAGCAGAGTCCTAAGTGAAAGACCTGCTCTGGCAGAATTTTTAGCTGAATCCAGAATAGAAGCTACTAATAAAAAAGGTATAATTTGCAGGATATTTTATATATTGCATGTTGACTATATAAATCAATTGGAGGAGGTTGGAAAAGATTGGGATGACATAATGGCTAAGAAATTCACAAAGAAACAATAGGAGGACATACTGTATGCATGGTTACCAACTATGAAACAAAGTCTAAAAGATTTAGGATTTGTGTTTGCATAACTATTTTTATACCCCAAGCAGACTCCAAATATTCCTCCTAAGTTAGCTGCTAAATTTTGGAGGTGTGATAGGAAAGAAAGAGGTAACTAGCAAATTATGTTTTTTGGAGTGTTATGAGTTGGCTGACTTTAGAAATTCCCTACAGAATACTCAGTCAGAAATATTGGGTGAGCAAATGGGTGTAACTAAGGAAATGATTTTTTTTTACCTGGGATGCAGGATCTGACATACTAAGGCCTTGTTAAGTTGGCTGCAAAAGAATCAATTACTAGAAAATGGAAATCAGAGACTGCAACTGTACCTGAATTAGTGAATTAAAAAAAATGAAAGTGGGATCTTTAGAAAGGGTAGGAGCAAACTACATGGAAAAAAAGGAAATTGTAGGAACAAGATATACAAAATGATGTTTTGGAGGAGGAGGTCTGAGTTTTAAAGAGAGGCAGGAACTGAGAAATTTATGTAATGATGGACTGATGAAAATTGTATAAAAGCATGTATGTGATGTATAATGTATGTAACTGTGAAAATGTTAACATAGTCTGTTTTATTTTATATAAACGTATGTTTGCATATATCAAAAGTGATTAATCAAAAGAGGTGTTAAAAATTTAACTATAAATGGACAGGACAGTAGTATGAGGACAATTGCAGAGAAAGCACTGGAAGTAGGTTAAATGGAAGGCAGCTGTAAACAAACTGCATCAGGTAGGCCAAGAGTAAGGACAAGAGAAGTGATGGCACAGTATGGCAGTCTTTATGCGTCCAATGCACTTTCTGGGTTTAGGGTGTCCATAGCCTTCAGAGTCATAATACTACCCATGTTTGGAAAAATGAGGCAATAGCCATGTAGGGAAACATTTGAAGTATTCTCCAGTATGTTGTAGAACTACAGAGGATGGAAAAATGGGGCATAGCAAGTTGTATGAGACAAGTGATGGCTGACATTGCAAAGAAAATACCTACTACTAAAAAAGGAGTCAAAATAGTCTTATTTGCACCCAGTTAGTTATTAAGAAACTAGCAGAAAATATGTATTTACATCAGTATGGACAAGATGACTTCAGGATGGTCTTACCTGTGGTATTATATGCAGGCAAAAAGAGATGGTAATAGTGTTGAGCTGATGAATACTGCTTTGCTGTGGTTCTTTCTTGACAATAAAACTGTTTTTTTTCATTCTCCAATTAATTTTCTAATTTCCCAGGGAATTAATTTTAGGGAAGCAGTTGAGATACAACCAATCCCAGCAATCAATGGGTGCAAGTGACACTGTTTTTTTTTTTTGAGTAGGTGAGGCCCAGAGCAGAGGCTGGGGATAAGGACCCTCTTATTAAGCTTTGGTAGAGAGTATATTATTATTATTATGAAACAAAAGAGATATGGTAGGAGTGATACACAGTAGATCCACCAAAAGTTCATTTAACGTCCCCGAAACAACAATAGTCCAAATATACAGTATAGCTATGAACAATACTGTGACAAAACGACTCGTTCAATACAAGGACGATTTATTTAAAGAAAATGAACAAATGCAGGTTAGCGCTTTCACCATACGGCTTCTTCAGACCTTTTGAAATTCAAAAGCTTATCCAATTTAAATCAAATCTATGGCGGGAAAAACTTCCTCTCTTAAAGTGCCAACTCAGAAAAAAGACATATAAACACATATAAACAGTATCTCTAATACATTCATTCATAAATATATACTCTTATACTTGTTAAAAAATGTAATATATATATATATATATATATATATATATATATATATATATATATATACTTAAGGCCTATCACCATAGCCTATCTATATACATATCAGGATATACAGTGATATAAAATAAAATAAAATAAAATAAAATAAAATGACAAATAAAAATATTAGTCATATATAAAAATATTTGATGTATCTTGTCTAGAATAATAAATATGCATAACTAAACAAGAACTACAACTAATAACTTACTAAAAAAGTATCCATTCAAGATGAGAGCATATAATACGTATACATTAATATAAAATGAAATAAAATATTGCTGTACATATATTAATGTGGTCTTAAGATATTCTCAGCCTCCTGGATTTAAGAAAAGGTTTGATCGGGACTCTACCATTAAGACCTGGATCTAAATCAGACCTCAGTCTCATGATCCATATACTTTCTCTGGTCTCGGTATATGTCCTGATATCACCCCCTCTAGGTCCTGCATAAACTTTCTCGACTATCCTGAACCTAAAAGTATGATTTTCTCCATTCTCCGCCACATGCTTAGCTAAAGCTTTAACTTTGGAGGCAATCCTAATATTATACATGTGTTCACGCATCCTGTCCCTTAGACATCTGTTAGTTTTCCCTATATAAAACATATTACAGATGTCACAACAAGCTAAATAAACAATATTTGTGGACATACAATCCCCTCTGACTCTAAACGTATAGGACCTCTTATTATTGGGATGTATAAAAGTGGGGTTAGAATCAATCAGATGGCAAAAATTACAACGGCCACATGACAATGTGCCATAGGGCGACTCTATCTCACTTTCTAATGTCCCACGAGGGTGACATAAAAGCCTCTTAAGGTTCCTTTTATTCTTTTATCCGAAGTTCATTTATAAGAATAAAAGGAACCTTAAGAGGCTTTTATGTTACCCTCGTGGGACATTAGAAAGTGAGATAGAGTCGCCCTATGGCACATTGTCATGTGCCTGTAATTTTGCCATCTGATTGATTCTAACCCCACTTTTATACATCCCAATAATAAGAGGTCCTATATGTTTTGAGTCAGAGGGGATTGTATGTCCACAAATATTGTTTATTTAGCTTGTTGTGACACCTGTAATATGTTTTATATAGGGAAAACTAACAGATGTCTAAGGGACAGGATGCGTGAACACATGTATAATATTAGGATTGCCTCCAAAGTTAATGCTTTAGCTAAGCATGTGGCAGAGAATGGAGAAAATCATACTTTTAGGTTCAGGATAGTCGAGAAAGTTTATGCAGGACCTAGAGGGGGTGATATCAGGACATATACCGAGACCAGAGAAAGTATATGGATCATGAGACTGAGGTCTGATTTAGATCCAGGTCTTAATGGTAGAGTCCCGATCAAACCTTTTCTTAAATTCTGGAGGCTGAGAATATCTTAAGACCACATTAATATATGTACAGCAATATTTTATTTCATTTTATATTAATGTATACGTATTATATGCTCTCATCTTGAATGGATACTTTTTTAGTAAGTTATTAGTTGTAGTTCTTGTTTAGTTATGCATATTTATTATTCTAGACAAGATACATCAAATATTTTTGTATATGACTAATATTTTTATTTGTCATTTTATTTTATTTTATTTTATATCACTGTATATCCTGATATGTATATAGATAGGCTATGGTGATAGGCCTTAAGTATATATATATATATATATATATATATATATATATATATATATTACATTTTTTAACAAGTATAAGAGTATATATTTATGAATGAATGTATTAGAGATACTGTTTATATGTGTTTATATGTCTTTTTTCTGAGTTGGCACTTTAAGAGAGGAAGTTTTTCCCGCCATAGATTTGATTTAAATTGGATGAGCTTTTGAATTTCAAAAGGTCTGAAGAAGCCGTATGGTGAAAGCGCTAACCTGCATTTGTTCATTTTCTTTAAATAAATCGTCATTGTACTGAACGAGTCATTTTGTCACAGTATTGTTCATAGCTATACTGTATATTTGGACTATTGAAGTTTCGGGGACGTTAAATGAACTTTTGGTGGATCTACTGTGTATCGCTCCTATCATATCTGTTTTGTTTCATATTTATGTGTGTGGCTTTTTTGGTTGGAGCGTTTACTCCGTGTGGGCATTCTATTGAAGATATTATTATTATTATTTAAAATAGCAATTCATGATTATATAGTTATAGTATATTTCTTTGGTCATTAGAAAGTTGAGTACCCGTCTTTGATTGCAGGAAAACTAATTATCTGTTGCACTGCAAAGAACATACAAACATTATAGAAATGGCATGCACTGAGCAGTACAGATTATCTGTTACTCTGCTGTGTGTGTACATCTGTGTGTGTCTTTGAGAGTATTCAAATGTGAACATTTCTGTAAGTCTGAAAAACTAGAAGTATATGTGTATAATTAACTTATTATCTAGTTTATATTGCATTATGACTTCACTATAACTGTCGCATGCAGTGAAATTATATTGTAGCTGTATTGTAACTGCAGAGCTTTTCCCATAGGCCTTTGCATCCTACACCACTTTTCATCACCTTTTCCTAAACAAAAAGTTTCCTATAGTCCAATGAGAAGTGGTGATTTGCTATGCTGATAACATGTTCTTGACTAGATCTGGTTCATAGTCAAATTTCATTAAAATCAGTCATGTATGTGTCTTATATCTTCTCACAGGATGGATCAACTCTGGCCAGCTCCATAGCATAGAGAAATAAAGCTCAGACTACTGCTGAGGCAACCTGAATGAAGCTGGTGGCTGGGTTGTCTGTACGAGCAAATCAGGGGTAATGGGTGTGAACATTCATTGCAGGTTTGCCCATCCCTAGGGAAGGGAGGTATTACTGAATCATGACATCAGTGACAACTAGCAGAAGCACTAGGTGTTACATTAACTGGAGTGTAAACCTACTAAACCTGCTCTGTCTGGGTATATACAGAATTATAAGCCAAAGGGAACTCAGCGTGCAGAGGTACACTTCCCCTTAGCAGTCAGCAATACAGGATCTCAAATGCTGATGTCCAAGCGTAGGTGGTAGTCTAACCTGCAGGACTAGCAAGATGGCCTGATGCAGGTTAGACTAACACCTACCTTTGGACATCAGTAGGTATTTTGAGATCCTCTATTGCTGACTGATGAGGGGAAGTGTATCTCTGCATGCTGAGTTCCCTTTGGCTTATAAAGTCTTTTTTAGTTACATCAGGAATCTCTGTGGCAAAGCCCAGGTATGTTCTGAATTAATACTTAACAGTATCATTTACAGTGATCCTGCTGACTTAGCCAACCTGCTAGCAGTTAGGTTCAGCACAAGCTTCACCCCCCGTCCCTCTCAAAGGCCCTTTCGACATCCCCAATACTTGTCCAGCACCTCACATCTCCATAGATCAAGTGTTACTGGCCCTATCCAAGGAAAAAGACACTGCTTCCATGGGACCTGATAGTAACCCAGGATGTATTCTGCACCATCTCCAGCAAGAACTGGCTTCACCATTGAGCACCCTATTCAACCACAGCCTAGGTACTGGCTTCATTACAGCAGAGTGGAGAACTGCCATTATCATCCCCTTGCACAAAGGTGGTGCCACTACTGACCGTGGAAGCTATCGCCCCACTAGCTTGACAAGTTTGATCTGTAAAGCCATGGAGCTTATTATTACGGATCACATAAACAAGCCTAGCAACTAATGACTGGTGCCAAAGTCATGGTCTCAAGTTAAATGCAAAAAAATATATCGTCATACCATTCAGCAAAAACACAACCCCTACTGAATACCACCACATCAACAGCAACTCCGTAAGCACACAACCTGTAGTGAGAAACCTGGGCACTCAGGTTGATAACAACCTCACATTCAACCATTATATAGGGGCAGTGGTAAGAAAAGCCTTTTACTTGGTTCATCTCATAAGTAAAGTGATTTCATTCAGAAAAAAGGAGATTATTACCTCTCTATACTCCTCCCTCATTAGACCAATAATGGAGTATAATGCCCCGTTTGGGATGTACCTCTCCAAACATCTGCACCAACTGGAAAGGCCATTGAAATATCTCACAAAGAGAATCCATGGCCTCCAACACCTGTCCTATGCAAACAGGATCAAATCACTATCTTTCTACTCGGTATCATACAGATTGCTCAGGAGTGATCTGTGTCTTGCCTACAAGGCAATCTCAGACCCTGCCCTACTAGAGATGCTCCATATCCATAAGTCTAGCTCATCACGCACTACCCACTCAAAAGGCCTGAACCTAATATGTGACATTAACAAAACCTGCTGGAGAGACAGATTTGTCTCCGAGATGCTGCTCCATCTCTGGAATAGACTTCCCATAACATGTCAAACAGAGCACCTTGCTGACCCTCGTCAAGCGCAACCTTGATGAGTGGATGGGAAACCACAAATTCATCCCAGGAGTTCCACCTGTGTCCCTCAATGACAGGGGTGACAGGTGCTGACTGATGTTTCTTTCTGGGGATAAACTCTTGGCTAGGCTTGTAAGGGCCCCAGGGCCATTAGCCTAGTAACCTCCTATGATCCTCTGATACTATGATCCTATGATCTCTACCACTCAACTGTCCTCAGAAAGCAAAAGGATAATTGAGATTCATAGGTAGAAACATATAGGCTGTATGGCTCCCTCTGAGCCAAGGAATGTTCTGATCCCATGCTCCTAGGTCAAATGGATCGATCGTGGCACATATGGAGGAGCCATTGAACAAGGTCTTGCAGAGAAAAATAAATGGCACAATCCCAAATCATTTGCTTAATGTTGACAAAACATTTTCTCTGCAAAATATTCAAGCTTTCCTAATATTTATCAAAATGAAGGTCATGTTTAAAGAACTTCTTGATACCTTGGTGGTACTAATTAACAATGGAATGTCTTTGTTTTGTAAAGGCATTTAAGGCTAAAAAAACGGACATCAGTCAAATGATCCTATGGCTTTGTCATTTATTTTTGCTCCCAAAATGCTCAGCTAGATTCAGGGCAATTTGTAAAATATTGGTGCATCCTCTTAGAAAACTCACTCTTTAGTCTACATTCCGTATTAACAGCTTATTGTTAAGACCCCACATTCTGCGTTAAGCCCAGCTGACTGTAGTAAAAAGCATTTTTGTTCCAGTTTTTGAATATGGACAAAATTTGCTTTACTTAAAAAAGTAAATGGATTGAAGCTTAACTACACTAAATAACATCTTACACTTCATGATACAGTCAGTGTAAAGAAAACAGTATTACACAATAACATCAGCAAGGGCATGCTGCTTTCCCAGACACTACAATGCCACCTTCATTTTCACAACAGCAAAGCTTTAGACTTTGTAGACTTTTCTTCACTCAGAACCACAGTATTTATGCAGAAAGGCTGTGACTACCCTGATACCAATTCCATTTCTATAATCAAACTCACCCTTAAAACTGCATGTAAAGCCTTCTTTTCTATGCTTCTGTTTCATGGAACACCCAGAAAGTATATATATATATATATATATATATATATATATATATATATATATATATATATATAAATATATCTAGGTATAAATCCAGTAAAAATTTCAATATATAACACATGTAAAAACAAAAAGAAGACTGGAACCACGAGTAGCTTGATTTATTCAGATGCAAGTAAAAAATGTTCAATTAGTTAATTGTTTAATTGATTATTGTTAGTTGAATGTATTTAAGTGACCTTTGTAGCAGGAAGAGTCTGATACCTGAAGAAGCAGTGTGAATACTGTGAATGTTTTTTACTTGCGTCTGAATAAATCAAGCAACTCATGGTTCCAGTCGTCTTTCTGTCTCATGGAACTGCATCCTTAGCAATACGTGTCAAATCCCACCTTTTCCTCTCCTTAAAATAACATTAAAGTCACACTACAGTAACTTACTCAGCTGCAGTGAACTTTGTGGCATATCATATACACCCTCTGACCCACTCTTGTGCTCCTTTCCACTTTTATCCCTTCAAGAAGAATCATGACTTCTCCTTATAGTGCCTCACCTGCGAACACCCACACCAGCCGTCAGCAATTATACCCATTCCAACTTTAAACCCAACCACATCTCACAAAACTAACCCTAACATCCACTCCCAACCCCATTTTACTTACATTTGTCTCAATCAATGTTATTACTAGAAACCAGTACATTCTAAGTACTACTTTACTCTAACTTAAACTATGGAATTTTGTTAAAACTTGCGACTACCAATGAATATTGTACTTTGTAACTTTAAAACTATGGAATCTTGTTAAATCATGTGTTTTCCTTTGAATACTTGCTTGCTATGTAGAAATCTCATAGTTGTTTGTTCTTAATCTGTGGAGCTTTTCTCCCCGGGCCTCCGCTGAAAATGGACATGTATCCAGTCCGACTTTCCCGGTCAAGAAATGTAAAATAAATAATAATAAAAATATCTTGTGTGGCCAAACACTTCCTCCCCCCATGCTTCAGCTGATCACAGCATAACTTTAGGCAACCCAGTCACTGCTACTTTACTTATAAGCCCCTGTCTATGTCACAGCTACTAAATATCATCTTAATGTTCTTTATTTTATGGCAACTGAAACCCATTGTTCACCCCTAAAGATTGTTTTTCTCAACTACATGGGAACATTTAACTTCTTTGAATTTCCTTTTTCTATTTAAAACATTCATTAAGTGTCTCACTGTTGTTCTTCTGCTGTGATAAACATTTCTGTAGTGTTGTCTCCCTTAAATAGTGCAGCTAATAGCTGTAGAATAGTCCAGTTTCAGATTTGCTGTCTCTGGGCCTGGTTGTTTGCTTGTAGTGGCTGTTTGTTCTGAGCACATTTTCCAGGCTATCTTGGATTAAGCCATTCTTCAGTTTAGTGAGAGTATTATGTTGATTGGCCACTGGCTGGTAAAGATTGCCTGGTCTAGGGCTTAGAGCAAGCACCTCATTGGTTCCTTTGATCTTTTTATAAAGTTGTTGCAGGTTTCAACATTCTATTACTTAAGCTCTGCCTTTCAGAGGGATTCTGCTTATTCACGCTGAGCTGAACGGAGGAGGGGCACTGACCACAACTCTGATCTGTGATATATAACAATAAGTATCCTGTTTTCTTGCATATTTTTACTAGTTATTGCTTATCCTTACTATTTATAGCACTTTTTATTGTATGCTGCCTACTTTTTACTGTATTTTATTGCTATAAATTAATCTGCGCTGTTGTACTGCAATTGTCTGCCTTACTGGGCCTGTTAAATCACTTTTGTTACTGCCTCACTGTTTGTAAAGATTTTTAGCTAAGTTTCACTGTGTGAAAGGTATTACCTGGAAACTTTCTCCATTTGTTAAGCATCTGTTTGTTATTCTGATTTTCCTGCCAAGGGGTGTATCATATAACTGATTTGTTTGCAGGAAAACGTATTCTCTAGAGTCTCCTTGCTCTTTTTCTGTTTAAAACCTTCATTACGTGTCTCACTACTGTTCTTCTGGTGTGATAAATATTTATGTAGTGTGTATTGCCTAAAATAGTGTAGCTAGTAGTTGTAGCATAGTTTCCCACCCTTCCTCACTATTGTTGTCTTGTTCTTAAACTTGGTGGTTTTGCCGTTGCCTGCTCCAAGTGTAAATTTGATCTGGATCACTCTTCCCAGTCCAGTCTCATTAGCCCTTTCTACCTAATACAGAGACAACATTTGGGAAGGCCAACCCCCTTAGTTTATTAACCTTGAATCATCTTCTGTTCCTCAAAAAGAAAAAACACTTTATTCAGCTGCTTTTACAGTATTTGTGTTTCCTCCTCCTACTCTATTACTTCATCTTGCTTTTTCTGCTACTTGTTCTCTAAAGTGTTCAATTGCGTCTTTTCTGCTGCATTTATTACTGCTTGTTTTTAGCCTGCTTAAATTGTATTATTCTAAGCCTCTTAGTTTTGGTTTAAGCACTTCGGCTATAGGCCTAACCTTTAGCTATCCCTGGCCTTTCTCCCTCAGATCCTGACATATATGGATGGACAATTTCCTACGATTTCTCCTGCCAGCCTGGTTGATATGGGCATCCTGAGAGAGTATAGCAACTGCCTCATGTACATGGACAACCATCTACTACTACCACCAAGGGACACAATTTGTGAGAGATGCAATTACATTAAGAACCTAGAGTCTATGCTCTCTCTCTCTCACAAGCCAGTATATCTGGCACTGAGTAGGTTGTCAACACAATTACTACCCCTCAAATACCACCCACAGCTACACAACAGACATCGACATATGTGAAGGTTCTCAACAAAAACAAACACAAACAAAGGAGACCTCAGTGGTAAAAACACACGCAAACTCCACAACCCTCCACGCCATATACCACACATAGTCCACACACCTGTGTCATGCAACCACTAAGGCCTACCGATAAACCCAACATATTTGTCTTAGCAGACTCTACTGTGTGACATACAGATGTGCCTCTCACCAGGCTGAATAAAGAAAAAGTCACTGTTAGTTGTTTGTCAGGTGCCAGAATCCACCATATCACATACACACTCAGGTCTTTCAACAACAGGTACTGTTATGACTCTGTCATAGTCCATGTTGGCATGAACGACTTGAGACATACCTCCCTGGACTATATGAAGAGAGACATGATTGAGCTCACTGAATATGTGTCCCAGGCAGGTATGTCCCTAGCCTTAAGCAGCATTCTACCATCACCCAGGAATGACGCCTCAATACAAACAGAAAATGTCTGACTTTAACAATTGGTTTAATTTCTGGTGTCATTCCAGAGGGATCCAGTACCTGACAGTCTGGGAAGATATGATTGACAGACCATGATGCTTTGCTAGAGATGGCCTGTATCTGTCTCACTTGGGATTCATGCTTCTGGCAAAGGCTCTTGCCTCCCTCATAGTGCCATTTTTAGGAAAAGTCATGAGGTCCATGCTACCAACATAGAAATTTCAACAAAACACAAATTAAACGTCATGCTGCTAAATGGTAGGAGTCTAAACATGAAACTGCACTCATTGCAAGCATTTTTAACCCTTGAATATGCTGACATTTGTGCAGTCACAGAAACCTGTTTCAAAGCTGGAGAGTGTACCCTAGCCTTACCTTGTTTCTCATCCTATTATACATTTGGACCCCAAACTCTGGTCAGCAAAGCCAAAGGAGTTGGAGTTTCAATATATATTAAAGACACACACACCTCCAAGCTGATCAAACAGTATGACACACAAGAGACACTCCCGGTGCAGTTAACTGTTCACAAGACCCCTGTTCAAATCATAGCTAGCTACAAGCCTCCATATTTGACTGAAGATGCCCCCTCCAGCTATCTGGACCTCTTTGAATCTATCAAGATTCAACCCTTTACCCTGATCCTGGGGGATTTTAACTACCCAACCATAGACTGGAAAAACCACTCATACTAGAATAGAAATGCCTGGAGATTCCTCAATTTTATCAATGCAAATGCCTTAGAACAGCTAGTTGATACATCCACAAGGGGTGATAATATCTTTGACTTGGTATTAACCAACATGAATAACCACTGCAGCATCCCTATGTATCATTCTCACTGGTATGATCCAACCATAAAGTGGTCACTTTCAAATGCACCATCTCCTCTGACCTCCCTCTATGTAGGGTCAAACAAAAAAAAAAACGTTTCCAGTGCTGATTGCAACATCCTGAGGGATGGTATAAACAGCTTCACAGCCCCCTTCCCCTGTGTAGGAACTGGCACCAGTGTCCAAATCTACACCAAAATACTATACAAACATTTATACAGAGGCATGGAATCAGGAATACCCAACAGGAAAAAAATCATCCTCCGCAAGGAAGAGTAAACCTGTCTGGTGGACATCTGCAATAAAACTATATAACAAAAGGAAAAAAATGCTGTCCAGGACCAAGAAGAAGCAGGTGCCTAATTGGAAGCAATCTCTCCTTAGCCTGAACAAGCAAATAAGAGCATTAGTGAGATCATCTAAAGCCAACCTCAAGTCCAAATTAACCAAATCTACTAGAGGTAATCATAAGGCCTTCTTCACATATCTCCACAGACTCAATGGAAACACCCAGATCTGTTCAGTACTGGTGGTGAAGAATACCACAAACACAAATGCTGTAGTTATAGCCAACCTACTGGCTGACAGATTCAGTGAAAACCACCCCTCTTTTCATCATCAGTAAATCAGGACATCCCCAGTACCTGCCCCCCTCCCCTTACCTCTAGGTAATAGGTTATCACTGCTGTCTCAAAGGCAAAAAAATACAGCCTCCATGGGACCCAATAATATCCCAGGCTGCAACCTACATGAACTCAGGCATGAACTTGCAGCAGCATTAGGTACCCTATTCAACCAAAGTCTGAGTACTGGCTTTGTCTCAGCTGAGTGGAGGACAGCCACTGTCATCCCTTTACAGAAAGGTGGAGCTTCCATCTATCTGGAAAATTATAGACCCATCAGCCTAACTAGCCTGATCTGCAAGGCCATGGAATGGATTATCATGGACCTGATTAACAGGGACATTGGCAACCTCCAAACACTTGACCCCGCATAGTTTGCCTTTGTCAAGGGGAGGTCATGGCTCTGAAATCTGGTTGACTTCTTTGAGACATTCACCAAAGCCATGGATGAGGGAAAGATGGTGCACACCACCTACCTTGACTTGGCCAAAGCATTTGACACTATTCCTCACTTGGGCATAATCGAAAAACTATCTCAACTAGGCATCAATCTATATGTTGCCAGATGGGTAGCAAACTGGCTCACTGATAGAACCCACCTATCAAAACAGGGGAAGCCACCTCCTGCAGTAGACCCGTAATGAGTGGTGGACTCAAGGGATTGGTCCTGGGGCCTCTGCTTTTTGGGATATACTTCTCTGAGGTGAAGGCCAAAGCCAGTGGTCTATGGCTGACCAAGTTTGCAGATGACTGCAAGCTGGGCGTGGTCATAAATTCCCCAAGAGATGTGGACATCCTCCAATAGAATCTCACCCAAACCAATGACTGATGCCAGAAATGTGGCATCAAGCTGAATGCCAAAAAATGCATCATCATCCTCTTTGCGGAGAGTGACATTCCCACATATTATTATGTTAACAGCAGCATCCTAAGCACGCAATCAGTCATGAGGGAGTTGGGCACCCAGGTTGACAGCAACTTGACTTTTGACTACCATGTTGCTTCCATTGTATGGAAAGCTGGCCCACCTCATAAGTAAGGGTATCTCATCCAGGGACAAGGAGGTCATAACATCCCTGTATTCTTCCTATTTAAGGCCAATTACTGAGTACAACATCCACTTTGACATGTACCTCGTAAAGCACATGCAGCAGCTGGAGACACCACAGATGTTCCTCACCAGGAAAATCCAGGGCCTCAGACATCTACCCTACACAGATAGGCTAAAAGCCCTGTCCCTCTACTCAGTTCCATACAGACTCCTCTATGGTGACCTCTGTCTGGCATACAAAGTAATCTCAGACAGCACCTTGATGGGACTGCTGCATATCTGCAAGTCAAGCTCCACTCAAGTAACCCACATGCACAACCTCAACCTGGTCTGTGACATCAATAAGACATGTTGGTGGGACAGATATGTGACCCAGAGACTCCTCCATCTGTGGAATAGACTCCGTCTCTATGTCAAGCAGAGTACCTCATTATCTATTTTTAAGTGCAACGTGGATAACTGGATGGGAAACAGAAAATGCACCCCTGAGAGTCCACCTGTGTCCCTGCTGGAGAGGGGGCTTTGGGTGTCTACTTGTCTAAACCTGGACTAAACTCTTGGCTAGGCTTATAAGAGCCTCAAGGCCAATAACCTAGTAATGTCATATGATTCTGTGATCCTATGAATACAAGTTAGTTTCACAAAATATTATTTTTATGTGTTGGGTTGTCATATTACTTAGCTAATCTTTTTTTATTTTGATGTATGTAATGTGACCAAGTGATGTCTAAAAATTGTCCCTTCTGCTTCAGTCCATCTACCTGCTTAAAATAAATAGAAAGACAGGCAGACATTTAGATAGGCAGGCAGATAGATAGATAAATATATAGATAGGTGGATAGGCATGGGCATTGGTTGAGTCATACAGCCTAAATTATGTGCGTGTATACACACACGCGCCTGCACACAGGCACACACACACACGCACGTACGCACGCACACACACACACACACACACACACACACACACACACACACACACACGTAACATGCACACATTGTATTCACATATGTAAGCAGCCATATGAAGGAAATTATCTATTTCTATGAATGCATAGAGCTTAAAGAACTTAAAGATAAAAATAATTAAGTGAAATACAACAGTCAGTTTTTTAGAGTGACTACGTAATGATAATAGACACAGTAGTCACTTTTTAAAATGTAACATTATGCTGTTTTTCATTGAGACCCTACAGGCCTCATTCACAGGTCATTAAAAATAAATAAAATTTAGTCTGGCAGAATAATAAGCCTTTGTGATTCAGTGCTGAATGTCGGGTTATTTTAAATTGTTGCTGAATGAGTGCATTCTTTGCTCTGAAATTGCCCTGTAGTAAATGTCACGTTGTGCATTAGCATTTCACAGAACTCTTCCCTAGTAATTCTTCTGTGTAATTTTTCTACATTCTGTTTTCTTAAAAGCGCTGCTGCAATGTTCTGAAGAACAGAACACGAAGATTATAGCTGTTTGCAAGAATGAAAGTGTGTGACAGGAAATCTGTGACATATTAAACTGTTCATTGTGTATTAACCGGAGCCTTGAAATTTTATGCCATCCATCATTCTAATCCAAAGATATATTTTTGAGCATAGGTACGCCAATGAATTTTATCAAGAATTATATCTGTTTAGTTGAAGAAACTAATTTCAGCATAATTTATACAATTATTATTACAAGTACTAATACTCTGAGATGACTAAATGGTATTTTAAAACCATATAAAGATCTGTTGAGTTTAAAATATAAGTGCTGTATTGTACATGTCTATCTTTCTATCTGTATGCCCATATTTGTATCTTTGTCTGTATGTCCATCAATCTGTTTATTTATTTTTTTAAACATCTCTGAAATTATAAATAAAAATACTAAAATGCCCCAAAACAGTCAAATGAACGTACAATAACTGTTCTAATGACATGTAAATATACATCACTTTTTCATTCATTTCCATGTTGTGATCCAATTACATGTGTATTTACATTCATGTAAGTGCCCTTTATTTTCTCCAATGTTTACTGTATATATTTATTTTTATTCCTATAATTTATATGCAGAATATGTTTGCCTAGAGGGTGATGATTGGGAAATACCACTATGGCTTTGAAAGGGAGAAAAAAAGGAAGGTTTCACAGAGTAAGCAGTCAAAAATCAATTCACCCAATGATCTGAACTCCATGACTTGGTATAAAATTAATTTGAACATCCAGAGCATTGCACAGCAAAGGCCTAATTGATGATTAGCATCCTTGTTCTGTCATTTTGGTTTGATGAAATTAAGGGCGGTTTCCAGAAATTGTTTGGAATCTTGGTGCATTGTCTGCATGACTGCCTGTATAAATGAAAAGCAATGCTGCCATTATATTGCTTTGCAGCTATTTATATGCATGCAGTTTACTGAATTTCCAGATTTTGGTAGCAAATGAAATAGTATGCATTTACCTTTTTTCAGAACTTGACCATCATTCGCATCTGCATATGTTACCTACACTAGAGAATGAGGAGGTGAAACATTCACCAGGTTAGATGTCAGTGTTTTCTTTTTTTTCTTCCACAGATAGTCAGTTGCCACCAGCTCCACTTCTTCTTTTACTAGGTCCACTGGATCCACATTAGACTCCCCTGTACTCATCCCAACCTACCGTCATGACTGATAGAGATCATGGAAGCTGATGCTGCATTACTCTGTCAAGTAGTGTGATCTAACCCCCCCCCCCCCACATAACCCCCACTTAAGTGGCCTTGCTAACCCCAGAACTGCTGCTTCAGGAAGTGCATCCACAGCCTCCTGACTAAGCATCTCATTGTCATGTTCAATCACTGCTTATTGTAACAAGTTAAGACTGCCAACATTTCCCTCCAGTCGCATAAACTGACACAGATCTTACACTCCCAGTCTTCCACCCCTACAGCCCTATATGCATCCATGCCATTAACTGTACACCAGTCATCTTGGTCAGATTAAAAGCTGTATCCCTTTGCACTTGGAGTTGTTCATGATGTATGATTTCGTTTGTGAAAACTACACCTTTGAAAAAGACTATACCATGAAAAATAGCTTCACCGTAGGCTGCTGCTACATTTCCAGTTGCCTTCCATTTTACTAGATTTATTTGCTTAAAGTACTCTGAAGTTCTGTGGCACAAATAAATGTTTTATGTCAAAATCCTGCTTTCATATATTTTAAGATTGCATAGTTACCTTTTTACTCTTGGTTTACATACCTTTTCTCATGCTGTTTTGGAGAGGCAGACTGTGGGATGAGATGACCTTTTTCTTTTATATAGGAATTTATGAAATCTGGTCTTCTGATCAAGACTCTGAGAGGTGTGAGATACAAGCTTTTTTCATCAAAAGGGAAAAACAGCTTTTTTATTTAAATTCTGCTGAAATATTTCAGGTTGCACTTATAGTGACCTTTGTGGTGAAACTGTTTTGTAATTCCTTGTTTTTTCCCATTTATTTGTTTGCAAGTTTTTTTTTTTAGTTTGTTCTGGAACTTTACTCTTGTAGCTTCATTTGCATGTGTATGAAGATGTGTATTACTGCACAATTGTCACATTTTTATACATTATACTGTACTTCCTATTTCCATGAGTAGAATGACATGCAAAAAGGTATCTATTTTTGTTCTCTGAACCCAGTCTGAGGCTGCAGTCTTGTAGTTTCTTTCAAAGCTGTGGCAGGACTGTGCTCTACTGCCAGATTTGAGCCTTGTTTATACAGTCATTGCAGCATTTTTCTATGACAGTTTTACTTATAAATTTCTGCATAGCCTGCTGTCTTGGTCTTAGTCTGTAGTGGGATTGTAATAGTGGTAGTATTGTGAATTCTGCTCCAGGGTTTGTGCTTCAGATCTTTTTTATAGCTGTATATGCCTGCTTAAAGTTGCATTCCAGTGTCTTTTTGTTTACCTTACTACTGTTTTTTTCACCTTTTTTTTGAGCCTGCTCCACTCCAATCTGAGGCATGAAGCTAAATGGTTTTGAAATTCCAACCAAAGGACTTGAGCTCCAGTTTGATTTTTTCATTCAACCATATTACCATTTTTTGTTATGGTTTTAAAAGTATGTGTCTCTGGCTTCTACTGCTTATGGTTATCTGACTTCCAAAGTCACTCCCTTTCCTCTTTCATTGCTATTGTCTGTTGTGTAACCTATTTAAGTACTTTCCAACCCATTTTTTCCCGTACATCCATAATACTAAGTGCTTACCCAGCAAACCAGTATTGTACTTGAGTAAACCTTCCTTACTAAAATTTGTTTCCTGCTCATTTTCACAGAGCTCCCATCTGCTTGGAAACCTTGCCACACTCTGAGAGGGTCTTAAGTTAATCCTGCTCCATCCATGGCATCCTTGACAAATAGAACTATTTCATTGTGTTGCACTTCAGTTAACTGTTTAGAGTATCATTGCTTTATTTTTCATTATTTGTTGATTTTGCCTTTAAATCATTCTAAAGTTCCCCAGTACTTGAAACTACCCTGTCATGGCAATTGGAATATTAAACTTGCAAGTGTTATTACCTCAAAAGGTCAAGTAGTGCCCTGTACAGATGTAAACACCCAGAAAGTAAATTGTATTTATAAAACTTCCCATACAACTGAAACATATAACTTAATGTGGCTAAAAACAGGATTTTCACAGGCATCAAGCTCAGAGCAGCTAGTCTGTACTTTAAGCAGCACTATTATCAAATCTTAGCACAATCTAACTTAGTGTAGTGCCAAACCTCAGAGACCACTCAGGGAGACTTCTGTGTAACTCAGTCCATGACCTACAGTAGCTCACCAAAATACAGGTCTGGACAACATGCATAAGGAATTTTCAAATGTCTCCATAGCCAGCTTGGTAGATATGGACATCCTTAGACAATGTAGCTATTCCTTCATGTTCACAGACAACCATTTAATTATTAAAAAGGCAAACAAAGTATGCAAGAGATATACATACACAATTGCAATGGAGGCAAAAATCTTGCATACAAACAAGGTTGTCAGAACACAGACACTACATCAACCACACATAGTGTCCACCACACACACAGACTAACCTATACTGAGGCATTAAAAACATATTTCCAAAACCTCAAAGATCTTCTAAGCCTATAAATGGTAACACCTATCCTTAGTAATCTCTAAATCACTCACCAAAAGCAGCACTAAAAAACATACATATTCCCACACCCAGTGGAACTCCAAGAGCAATGCCTATAAGGCAAGCCAACACATTGCCCATGTTTCTTGTCATAGGCAATTCCACTGTACAATACACAGATGCCCCTCTCACCAGAGTGAACAGAAAAAGGTAACTGCTTATCTGGATTCAGGATCCACCAAGTTAGCATGCACTAAAGCCAGAGGTACCAGTATAATTCTATCATAGTCCATTCATAGTCTGTGTGGGCATTAACCACCTCAGATGTACATCCCTGGATTATATGAAGAGACACATTATTTTTTCTCTGAATATGTATCTTAACCAGGAACATGACTTGCATTGAGCTTCATTCTATCTTCACCAAGGATGATGCCACAGTACAAACTCAAGATGGTTGACTTTGATAATTTGCTTAGTTTCTGATGTCTTTCCACAGGGATTCAATATTTGTCAGCATGGAAGGACATGGTTTTCAGACCATGTTGCTTTTCAAATGATGGTCTGCATCTGTCTCCCCTAGGTTTCTGAATATTGGCTACAATTTTATCTCCCCTCTTAAACCATTTTTTAGGTAACTAAATTGACAAACCTACCAACATAGAAAGTAAAACACAAACAAACCTAAAGGTGTTACTACTCAATGCTGGAAGTGTAAACAAGAAACTTCACACCCTACAAGCTCTCCTTACTCTGGAGAATACATACATCTGTGCCATTACTGAGACATGGTTTAAATCCCCAGAAAGTACTCAAGCAATATAAAGCTTCAGTGTCTTCCACACATTTAGACCATCAGTTGTGCAGACAGGGACAAAAGGTGGAGGAGTCTCTATCTATATTAGCAACAAGCATAACTATATGTTGGTTAAGTAGGGAAATGGCCTGGATATATCAATGTGCAAATTACCACAGAAACTGTCCCATCCCGTATCCTAGCAAGCAATAGGTTACCATTTAAGTTCCAAGAATCCCAAAGCTTCTACCTACACCTACTGGAGACACTCTCCATTAAACCTAATACCCTATTCATGGGAAACTTTAACTACCCCTCTATAGGCTGCAAAACATACACTGCCTCATGCTGACAAGCACAATGATTCCTGGACTTTTTAACACAAATACTCTTAACCAGATATTGTGCACTTTGACTAGAGGTTCAGACATCCTGGACCTGGTACTCATCAATAGTGGAGAGTGTTACACCCCCCCCCTCCAGTGTCACGTCCTCCCTGGTGAGATAAAACCACAAAGCTATCTCCTTCAAAATAAAAATCAACTCAGTAACCCCAGCAAACTCTGCAATAGGTAGGCACTATTACAAAGCAAATAGCACATATTAAGTGATAGTTTATCAATGTTCAGTGCCACTCCCAAACATGAGTTCAAAGCAAACCATACAGAGACCCTGGACAACAATGTAAATGGCTGTACAGAGGCTGCTGTACATACTAGAAGTATGCCCAAAACAAACTCTAAAAACAAACCCCACTGGTGGAATCCTAACATTAGCAGGCTATATAACAAATGGAAAAAAGTCATGGTTAAACTCAGGAAGAGTGACTCGAAAATGATAAGAGCTCTCTAATTAAACTAAGCAGGAAACTAAGAGAAGTGATTAAGCCCAAGAAGAACAATTAAAAGGTCAAGATAGCCTCACAGACTAAAGACAACCACAAAGCCTTCTACACCTATGTCCAAAACCTCAAAGGTAGCACACATCAGTGTGTCAACCTGGTGATCAATGGTGCCAGCTTCACTGAGCAGAGTGACATAGTGAATATGCTGGCTGACAAATTAATCTCAAACTTCATCACCCACAGACCCCTGTCTTCCCTCATGAAAGACCTACAAGCGTAACCTTCCTCAAATGTTAACAGGGAGGAGGTGTTGGCTGTGCTATAGCCAAAAACACAGCCTCAATGGTCCCCAATAATATCCCAGGATGCCTCCTAAATATCTTGAAAGATGACCTTTCAGGTCCACTTGTCACTTTTCAGCTATAGCCTCAAAAGGGGTTTTGCACCATGAGAATGAAGGACTGCAACTGTTATTCCACTTCACAAGGGTGGACGATCAACTATCCCTGGAAACTAAAGTTCTTTTTTTTTTTAGTCTTAGTAGTCTAATATGCAAAGCCATGGAAGGAATTATAATGGAAATGATAAACAATCTTCAGACACTGGACCCAACCCAGTTTCATTTTTTTCAAGGGAAGGTTATGGCTACTAATCCTGGTTGACTTCTTTAAGAAGGTTGCTAAGGCAGTGGATGAGGGGGAACAGTGCATACTGCCTGTCTGCACCTGGCTAAACTTTTAATACAATACCCCACTTGGGAATAGTTCACAAAGTCACAGAACTAGGCATAAATCCCTACATAACTCATGGATTGCCAGCTGGCTCACAGACAGGACCCAGTAAGTCTGGACCGGTGATACCACTTTTACTAAGAGACTGATCACTGTTGGAGTACCTCAGAGCTCTGTGCTAGGACTGCTCTTCTATTTGGCATCTACTTCTCAGTCAGATGACTGCAAATTGGGAGTTATCATAGATTCCCCCCATGACACAAACATTTTATAAGACAAATACTGATGCCAAAGTCACAGACTAAAGCTCAATGCCAAGAAATACATTATAGTTCCTTTTGGGAAAACTGCCACCCAAGCTAATTACCCTATCAATAAGACACCCCCCTAAGAGTTGACCAAGTAGTCAAGGAATTGTGAACATATGTAGATAGTAATCTGGTCTTTGACCAACATGTGGCCAAGGTAGTAAGAAAATCATTCTATGCTGCCCATCGTATAAGTAAGGGCATGGCATCCATGTCTAGTGCCAGTTAATTCAGCCCTTATCAGACTTGGCATTGAGTACAATGCCCCCTTTTGGCGTATACCTGACCAAACATATGTAACAGTTGGAACATCCACAAAGGTTCCTTACCAAGAGAATCCAGGGTAAAAGCACATTATCCTACATGGATTAGCTTAAAGTCCTTTCTCTATACTCTGCCTCCAACAGTTACTGAGAGGCGATTTATGTCTGGCATACAGGATATCCTTGATCCAGGTCTGATGGACCTTTTGCACATCTGCAAAATGAACAGCTTCAGAACCATTGGAACATTGGATTTAAATGTTGCTTGTGACAAAAATAAGACATGTTGGTGAGACAGAGATGTGTCTTTGAGAATCCCCATGCTCTGGAACAGCCCCCCCCCTTCTATGTGAAACAGAGTCCATCCCTAACTTTATTTAAGTGTAACCTTGAACAATGGATGGTAAACTGGAAATTCACTCCAGATCAGGCCCCTCATGTCTCTGAAATACAGAGACAGACAGTAATGTCCAAACTAGCATATTTCCCCACATAACGTCCACAAACTTCCTAACTAATATACATCATCCTAATAAGTGCCCATGATACATAGGGACACAACTGGGTTTGATTGCATGGCTAGGTTTATAAAGACCCTGGTGATTATTAGCCTAATATATAACTATGAGCTATGACCTACAAACTATTGTCTGCCATCTACATTCCTAGGTTGAATCAATCATATCACCACATTCTATCCATGTTATTTTGTACAAAGCATGCTCCCTAGATGCTCTATGTATTCTCAAATAATTATCACTAAGAAGCCATATTTCAATCCCACTAAACTAGATTTCTATCTGGTAAAAGAATAACGTTTTCCCCAATTATAGCAAAGGTGTTCTTGAGCATCAATTTATCTTTAAAACATTAACTTCTGTTATGGTTTGACAGAGTCCTGCAACACAAATACCACATTGTATATGGCCCCTGACCAGCTGAATGCTAAATGGACAGTAGACTTTTGAAAAGAGCTGCATCTGTGGATCTACGAAGGCCTTCCAGTCTACAAAACCAACCATCTCCTCCTCAATCAAATCTCAGAGTTTGGGTGGTCTTCACATACAGTTGCCTGGTTCAGAGATTAAATATCTAATTGATTAATTCCTATCTGCTGTTCATCTAATAATTCCTTTCCAGCCATCCTTTACTTCAAAATCTGATAACGATCTGCTCTGAGTCATATCCATTTCTCACTCTTTTTCAGCAATATCCTATCTGACCTACAGTCCAACTAGGATATGTTGAGTGCTGATGATCTCCTCAAAGAAGCTCCCAATTCTGACATTGCTCAAATATCCATGGAAGCACAAATTATTCATCTATATCACTGGTTCTATAGCAACAAACTAATAATTAACGTCAGTAAAAATAAAACCAAAAGTCAGGCAGTTAGCATAGAGGACTTTGACGATGAGCTATTAACAATCTACTTCCTTTGGTACAGGGTTTGATCCCCTCAGTCTTCATTTGCTTACTGTGTAACCTTAAGAAAGTCACTTAGATTGTGCTTTGAGGCAAATAGGAATTTGGAAAAGGTTTTATAATAGTTTCTTGGATGACATGCCTAGTAAATACAAATGAATCTCCTTCGGTTCACCCTGAAGACTAAATAGCAAGCAAGCTTTCACTACAACTCCTTGATCTGTAAGGAGAATTCTGTTAATGCTAATTATAAATATAAATATCTTGGTATTCATTTTCATGTCTGTCTCAACAGAAAAACAATATGATTTTCAAGAAGATGCTCACTCATCTTTATAGCAGAACCTAGGCACTTTGTTTCTAAATGTATGCTAGTACCTCTTCGTGAAATCTGGAAATCCTGTTAAATAACCATATTCAGCAAAGCACTTCTAATAACAGTTGTCCATGTTTATATTAGTTAATAAGTGTACTCATTTTTGTATCTTCTTTTCTCAACTAAAAAAAACTGCCAGTCACTAAAAGGGTGACTGTCCTCTTCTATATTACTTTATATGAACTTCTAAAGTCTGATTTCTGCCACCCTTTTTCAAACCATCTCACTAAATTCTCCAGATAATACAAACCAATGACTCACTTTCTATGTTCGTCACACGAAGGCCCCTCTTCTCTCCGTCTCCCTCAAGCCAAGAACATTTTCTGAAAATGTGTCTAGCAGTGCATAATTTCATACCAATCTATATTTTCAATGCTAACTGTCCACTTTAACTAATGAAGGAAAATAAAACAGTGAGAGCAAATAAAAGTACATTCTTAGTGCAAAAGCTGTTTAGCTGCAGAAACATTGTCTTTACCCCCACCTTAATTGCTATCATCTGCTCTCCTCATCTTTCCCACTGATTCTCATCTCCTCTCTTTTCCACTGTGTTCTCCCTACCAACACCTTCCAAACATGTCACCAGCTGTACTCTATTTCGTATCCCCCTTTGCATACATACTTCTCCATCTCATACCCTCTTTGTCCCATTTTATCCCTAAATCCCTGTACTTCTATTTCTGTACCTACTCCTTTCTTAAATTTAGCATTTAGTTGCTCTTTCTTTCCTCCTGTTCACTCATCATTTTCTCTGTTTCATGTTAGAATGCACAGTCCAGGAGCGTTTCTCCCCGGGCCTACTCTGAAAGAAAGCACAGAGGTACTTGATGTCCAAAATGCCTTCTTATATGGACTAGATTAAGCAACGTGGCAGGTTGGGTGCTTAGAAGGTACCTTGAAACTTTGAAAGTTGTCTAGCCATCATATCCTTGCAAGGATAGCTTAGGCTACTGCAACGGTGATCTTAATGCAGAACTCTATTACTTCACATAATATTGAACAAGTGGGCAAAATGTGGAACACATCTTACTAACAAGTTCAAATAGAAAGCTCAGAAATTGGCTTAAATGTGTCACTTTATACCTATAAGAAGTTACTTTAATGAACAAATATGATTCAGTATTATTTACCATGGAAATTAATTAAAAAATGTTAACAATGAATGCAAGACAGACCATGTCAATGTGGAATATGCGAAGAATATGACCTTTTTTAAGATTCAAAATGAGGATCATTCCTCACAAAGAGGTATACCCGAGAGACATGAGTTTGCTTTTAAATGACATTATTTCTTATATGTAATCACTAAAAATTAAAGGACAATGAAAATTAGGCTTGGTAATTGAGCCATCTGCACATGTTGATTCATTGCTTTTTAGACGTGATTTTTTACTGCAAATATTCAAAACTGACTAGTTCTCTAATGCTCTAAAAAGTCTATCAAAATGACAAAAACACTAAGTTGCACCCCCCATTGTCTCTGGTGGGTTATTTTTTTTTTTGTGCTTTACCAAAGTTGGAACCCACCTGCTTTTTTGAGGATTTTGAACTCTTAAGGGTTACCTAAATGTAAGCAGTAGCATAACTAGGGTAGGGCAATGGGGGCATTTGACTTGGGTGCAAAATGTTAAAAGGCGCAATCAGCAGATACCAACTGGTCTTGAATGCAGTGCATTACCGGTATTCAGGTATTTTATTTATTTTTTGTCAGAACTGAAGCGCTCATTGCTCACTGTGTAGCATCAACTGCTGTAGCAAGTATTTACCCCATTTTAGAATAACAGGATAGATTTTGCTTTCTCTTTCTTCCTTTTTTCTTTAGAATTATAGGAAATGGAGAGCTTGGCACTCTTTGTCTGGCTTAAACTGTGAACACTGCTTGATACAAATGCAGCATACAGTTGCTACAGTTTAATACGAAATGAGAGCTGTTTTTCATTTTTCCCTTTAAAATTGTAAGAACTCAAGAGCTTAGTGCTTCATCCATGGCATGAACTGTAAATACTGCTTATTACAAATGTAGTAAGCAGTTGCTACAGTTTAAAGAAAATGTTGTTGTTGCTGTTTTTGTTTGTATTTCTTCTTATTCTGGAGGTGCAGGGGGAGTTTTCTGGTTCTCATGTTAGAGAGTGGGGAACAGGGTCAGACCTGGGGATAGCAGCAGGCACCAAAATATCAAGATACACCTCTGAAGATAAGATACTGAGTATGTCATCATCAACTACTGAGAATACAGAAGATTCCGTTACTCATATTTATGCAATCTGGAACACCAGTTAAGAAAACCACCCAGGTATAATGACAATACAATATCTGAAAGATGACTCAGAAGCAGTTGTATAAAGGGATAATGCCCTGACTACAGGTCACGTGACCCAAACATAGCTAGTGGCTTCACACTTGACAGCACAGACAAGGAGAATGGGTACACTCTTTCTGGGTAGGGGGTGTTGTGCAAGACTGGCTTGTACCACAGCTCAAATGACAGGGCCTTGGCTGGAAATATGAGGCCTATCATGATGTAGGAGGCCATTGCAGTTATGATGCTGGCAAGGCCAACCAAGTTAGTAACAGTAGTCCCTTTTGCCAAATATCAGGAAGTATACATGCAGGGACAAGGAAGCAGAGGCAGTGCTTGCTGTGATGCAAGTATTTAAAGCACCACCAGGTTTGGGGTTAAGAAAATACTGTCATTTCTGGGATGCTGGTTAACAAGACAACAGATCACCTACATCAGTGACTGGATAATGCCCGTCTCCCGTTGAAAAGGGTAGCGTCTGACTGAGAGGAGGTTAGATTTTCTGCAGGCACATGGTAAAAACAATGCAAAAATGAAAAAGAAAACTGAAACTCTATAATACATGTGAGTAAGCAATGCAGCAGTGCAACTTATACTGCACTGATATACTCAGTTGTGCTGCTGTACCTTCTAGTAATCCATAGTCATGCATATTCCCACATGGGCAGCATCTCTTTTTCAGGGAATTTGCACAGCTATGTAGAGCGCAAATGAACTTTCTCACTGCTTAGATAAACACCCTACCTACCTGCAGTATGAAGTAGCACTGATCCTATCAGACCATATTTGAGTTATAGACATCCTCTTCCATATAATCACCCCCACTCACACATACATCCAAACATACATGCTGTCCTATGTATATTTTCTTTATTATTTACTTGGATTGGCAGTCTATAATGTGTAAAGCTGCCACATTTCTCCTGTGCTAATTATGTCTATTGATATTCATAGGTGTGCGTTGCTATCTGTAGATACTTCTTTGTACATTATCTACACTGTTTAGAGTAGTTTGTACAGTACACAGTGCAGGACCTATTTACTATGCAAGTATTCTAAAGGAAACTGCATCAGCCTACTTATTTGTCCTCAATAGCATAGACACCCCATCTCTAGATAACAGTATTTGAATACAGCACTGAAAGGCATACTGAACAGTAGTGTAAAACTCCAATCCAAGAATGCAGTGGGCCTTATGAAATGAACAAGCTTGTGCAGTATGCAAGCTGCCACTGCAGGCCTTTGTGTAGTATGCGAAACGTCTTTGAATCTCAGTCTAGGTATTTGGTAATGTCTAAATATTAATATCTAACACAAGACTGGTAAAAAAAGATTGTGATGTTAAAAAAAATGTATAGGAAAATAAGATACAAGAATATTTCTTAAACTGTAGTGATCTTTCAAGCAAATTCCATATGTATATATAATTAGCTAAATGTTCTCAAAGGCGAGACATGTTTATTTGTTTCTGAAAAGTATTATGCATCATATATGTATAAGCCTTTAAATTTGACGTACCTCTAGCCAAGTTTATATTCCTTCATTTGCCATGCGTTTTGTTTCTCGAGCAATGTACTATTTCTGAATCTGAAAGTAAATTTACTGAAGCTAATAGCACTGCACTTTATGCCTTACTTCTTAATTTATATTTTCAAATTACAAATACAATTCAGAAATGTCTTCTCCTTACATTATTATCATTAAATATGCTAACACCATGCAAACAGAATCTACTTGACACAGAACATCTCCATTCCTCTCCTAGTCAATAAACTTCAATTTTTTGAATATCAGAATTGTGAGACTCTTAAGTGAGTGTGCCACATTTTGGTTGGGAAATTAGCAGCCCTGAATCAACCTTCCTAACACATTTCCATAATGTCACATCTTATAAAAAGATAAACAATCAAATAGAGCAATCTCAATGTAGATCCTCTGTATTCAGAAACAAGTTTAGCACACATTCTCTGCAACCTTTTATTAGTATAAGAGTGAGCCATCGGCTTGAATCATGAAACAGAATCACCCCAGCTTCTGACTACATACAAAAGGATATTGTGAGCAGAAAGCAGTAATGCACATTGTGCACAGAATTTCTGCATTACTTCTCACTCTGTACTGTACTTTTCAGTAGATGCAAAACACTGAAGAAATACATAATACTAGTACTAAAAGAAAACACTTCATGATAGATCTGTGTACCGACTGTCTGACATTATCTCTCACATATGCTGTGTTTTGTTTAATTGCACTGAGGTTATCCATATCTCCAGGCATCTGATGTCACATGTCATATTTAGCTAGTGAATTCATAGTTGGAAAGCAGTAGCCCACTAAACTTTCGCATTTTACATACATAGCAAGAATGAGTTGTGGCTGGCAATTCATAACACCTTCTCTACTTATGTGAACACTGACTGCTTTGCACATTTGTTAATGCGGCAATTGATTGTTGTACTGAGTGATACTGATGAGTAAACATTTGTGGCGGTATATAAAAGACAGGGAAGTGAAAGAAGAAATAAAAGGCAAAGACTAAATTTGTCCTTCAGCACCAAATAAATTAGTGCACTTATGCCCAGAAAACATGCTGAGTTGCATTACCTAGCCTTCTTTTCAAGCAAGAAAAAAAAAAACATGCTTGAAGTTCATATTCATCATGCACATTCTGTTCTCTGTTGAAATTCAATATAGGGTTGATGCCAGATAAGAGTAGACATAATCTGAGAACGTTATTTCATTTCATGATATATATTTTGTTTACCAAGCCTAAAATGTTAGCTCATGTTTATGTTTATCAGCTAGAATTCACTTCTTAATGGAGAGGGTAGAATTTTAGATGCATGTCTTTAAGGAGAATAATAGCACCATGTTGAATATTACATATGCAAAGTAGCAGAAAGTATTCTAAGACAACACAGGAACAGAGGAAGGAGGTTTTAAAAATAAGGAAAACTGCACATAGAGACACAGAAAATAGGAAAGAGGAGGTTGGACTTTACTAGAAAAAATTAGCAGGGGAACCAAGTTATTGGGAATAAATAGGGTAAGGTAACAGAGTGTAGTGAGGAGAAGCAGAAGTTTAGACTACAGTTTAAATAGTGCCTTCACTACTAGGGATCAATAACAGAGTACAGACAAAGAGAACGGGACATGGGTTGTTAAATTAAAGTCCAGCTCTGATAGCATATTTAGTTGACTCTAGAATGGAAGCTGCTGTTCTAGAGTGATCTTTGATAGGGCATATGACATTTTGCATGATAGTCATATGAATCAATCAGATGAGTTTAGAAAAGAAAAAAAAGTAAAATAACAATAAATATAATGGAAAAGTAAAACACAATGGAACTATGGGCACTTATGCAATGCCCAGGTATGCAGCACTATATAGATGGTTTATGATTTTTGCTTGGAAGTATTTATATATGCATTTTTATACTCTCAATCAGACTTCAGAATTTTTTTCCTCAGGTAGATAGCAAATGTGGAGTTGTGATGGGAAAGAGCGAGGTAAATGAGTACATTTTTTTCTTCAGAAAGAAAACGGTTGGTAAATTTAAAAAAATTCCCTAAAGAATACTTTTTCAGAAATGTTGTGAGAACGAATGGCTGTAAATAAGGAAATTATTTTTTGAGCTGGGATGTGGATCTGAATTGCCAGACATTGTAAAGCCTTACTAAGTGTAATTCCATTTGCTGTTAATAAAGCAATTGCTAGAAAATGGAAATCACAATCTAAACCAGCTGGAACTGAATTAATGAATATTGTAAAGGATATAAAATAATTTAAATTGGGATCTTTAGAAAAGGAAAGGAGCAAATTACTTAGAAACAGATGAAATTTGTGGAAACAATACATGCAGAAGATTGTTCAAGAGCAGAAATGAAATTTCGGGTAGCGAAAGAAGGAAAATGTGCACTTTATTCGTTGAAGGTTGTGCGTGAGGCCTGGCAAGCCAGCATGTAAAAATCTACTGCCAGTCATTAGCGGACCGGAGTTCCATTGTGGCAACCCCTAACAGGGAAAAGCAGAAAGACACATGTAATGTTGTAGTAAATATGAATTGCTAAAATGTATACTGCATGAGAATAACAAAAGAAATTTTAATATAGATTGTTCTATTTTCTTTTAGGATAGATGTACCCACGTCACTTTTTTAAACAAATGTCATGTTTAATTATAAACTTTTTCCATGATAAATTTAAATAATGGGAGAAAAGTGATTTCATTATATTAAAGTTGTGATACATTGTATATGCATGCATTTTCTGAGTCTTACAGAATAATAATTGCTATTGAATGTAAAAACACATATATATATATATATATATATATATATATATATATATATATATATATACACATACATACATACATATATATATGGGTTACCCTTAGTATGTCGAAAGGCCACTACATCGAATTCCACTTCACCGACACAGCAGGACATCGACAAATGAAGAGCTGAAGTTTCCTGCATGGTAAGTCACCATTTGGCCATCCACCTATACTTTGCCCTTTACCCCCATGGTAGTGCATTCTCGGAGTTGGAATATTAAGTTAGGAGGTGGGGAGTGAAGACCCTCACATAGGGGGTGTGGGGGCCATAGCCCCCCACATTTGTGTAGTCAGTTAAATGGCAATTTTTCAGTTCTGCATGGCCAAACGGTAACTTACTGTGTGGGAAACTTTGGCTCTTCATTTTCAATGTTCTGCCATGTCGGTGGAGTGGAATTCGATGTAGTAGGCTGTTGACGTACTAAAGACAACCCATATATATATATATATATATATATATATATATATATATATATATATATATATATATATATATATATATATATGTATATATCACTTAGCAATACAAAAAGGTTGATGGAATGATAAAGAATCTGCATATATATTAGTCTGTGAGCCCATGTGTTTGAATAATGATCGGTTCCACTAAAATTCTGATCTTTTGGTATCAGAGCAGAACATGCAGTCACCTTGTTTTCTGAAATTATTGTTCATAAACTCATCATTTCCAATAACTAAATGGACTGTTAATGCTAGAGTACTGTCAAATCATGTAGAGTGTTAATTCATGTGGTTAATACAAACACACATCTCTAGCTATATATCTATCTGTAAATGTATATAAAGACACACGCAAATGCACATACATATATATATATATATATATATATATATATATATATATATATATATATATACACACACACAGACACACAGAGATATACAATCACAAATACGCAAGCGCGCACGCACGAGCACACACACACTCACACACACACACACACACACACACACACACACACACACACACACACACACACAAAGACACAGAGCCCAAATAACCTCATTAATATCATTTTTCATACAGGGCTCCACAATCTAGGCAAAGCATACTCTGCTTTCATATTACACATATAGCAATCAAACAGGAAAACAGAACTACCAACAAAACAGTTATGTTTCTCAGTTTGACAGAGCGTAGTTGCTTTAGATTGTCTAATTAGTAAGTAAGAATCAGTAAAGATAGTGGTTACATAAATGCATGACAGTACTGTGCTAATGAGCTGTTTATTCTAGTCTATGGTTATACTCCTTCAGACTCCATTTGATTTCTTTGAGACTGAGCAAATCTCTTAACCCAGCAGTTCTCTGGAGCAATTGGGACATTGGTATAAGTTCCTCAAAGGCCTCCTTGAATACATACCTAATAACAATCTCTAAATATATGAATCTGTACATGTGACTGCATATCTCTTAATAAGATATGTAGTCAGTTGTACAAATCTTCAGAAGTTGCTTCACAATTTTAATTGATTCTCATGTAGTTTAAAATAACTTTGATCTTCTACAGAATAAGATGTGGGTCCATTTAAGTATGAAGTAATGTTCAACACCTCTGAGGATATTTTTAAGGGATTATCAGTTCATGACAGCACAGAAGTTAACTACCTTTGCTGATTCTTATCCTACGTACAATAATTCTAAATCACTCTTTCACTAATTAAAAGAGAATGCTTTTTCAACATGGTAAAACAGTCAGTATTAAAGATGACATAAATGTGTTCAGCGTGACCCAAAATAGTTAGTAATACATTTTAATTAGGAACTGTGAAAATATAAGCACTTCAGGTGATGTTCCAATCTCTACACTTGTCATTTCTTGGGTCTATTTCCTCACTTTTTGCAAAGGCGTGATAATTAAAAGTTGTGATGACTTTTTTAAGCACACTCTGTTTTATGTCAGTATGTTCCAAACTTCACCACCATTAAAATCCAGTTTTATGTTATGTTTTTAAATCTCTGTCGTTTGTCAGTTATGACCCTTTGGAAGATTTTAATATTTAAGACTTGTCTCAAAGGTGTAGATAGCATATTGGCAATGGCGTGTTTCTTTTTAGGCATGAAGATATTATTACAGACTTACAAAAGGTTCAGGAGGTTTAAGTAATGACTAAAATCCTACTTTCATAAATGTCTTATTTCACATTGCCTTGTCTGTATTCAATTAACCCACCAGTAGTTGTAAGACAGCTTTTTATTATCAGTTCAATGAGGGCATGTAGCTTCTGTTACATTATTTTACTCTAAAATTTTCTAAGTGTAGTAGCACCTCCCTTCTTATTATGATTGAAATCTGACTGCAGTACAGTTTAAAATATATGTATTACAAGTTATTTTTAACTTAATTTTTTGCCCCTAACGTTTGATTGTTATGTCATACATAAATCAGAGAAAAACAGCATATAATAATAACTCAAGAATTTTCAGTTTAGAAATCTATTTTAGGGGTAGTGCTACAGTATTATTTGGCTGTGCAATTTGATATGTCACAACTTATGCAGATGGACACTGAGGGTCTCAAGCCCAAGGTCATAGAGCTAACAGATGAAAACAAAATGTGCAGCATAATGTCACTGTTGCTATGACATCTTAATGAAAGGATGATAGCATAAACTATTATCAGTAATGTCACTTAGCTCTGATCATAGCCATCTTTGAGCCTTCCAGATAAAGCCTGAAATGGCAAATGATATTCAGTGCGGAAACAACAGCAGCTCCAGTACATAGATTTAGCTGTAGTGCAAATTCTATATTTCAAACTTTAATTTGATGAGAAATTGAAACGGACCAAGTCTTCATTATTAATGGATTCTTAGTGACATATGTGTAACTCCCCAACAACAGCACTTTAGTAGTCATTTTGATTTTAGCAAGTGAACCACCAGCATATGATAAGGAAGCTCATTTGTTGTGTTACTGAACAGGCAGCTGACCAGCCATCTCATTATGTGTAGGTTGTGTGCGTCTGTGTGCATATGTGTACATACATATGTACGTGTGTGTGTGTGTGTGTGTGTGTGTGTGTGTGTGTGTGTGTGTGTGTGTGTGTGTGTGTGTGTGTATACATGTATAGGTTTACACTGATTAAGTTTCAGCTGAGAGTGAGTTTCCAATATTAAATCAAGTTTGTTTGTTACATTATGCAAATTATTCAGCTAAGTGCAAGCCTGTGTGTTTTATCAGTGTAAGTGAATGGACGTGTTCTGTACACATACACTAATTACCTGTGTATGCTGTGCAGTGTTTACCAAGATTGCCAGTCATTGAGGTGAGAGAATTTCTCCTTTTCCCCACTGTTGTGAAATCTTGGAGTTCATATTTATAAACAGGCTTGCCCCATTTCAAAAACAATATTTTACAGCGTTTTTGCTTTGTTGTAAGTGTTGCAAGTGATTTTGCTTTCAAGGTGTTGTTATTTGCTATGTTGATTCTTGATGTAATATGCATCAATTAATTGATATTGATCTCTCTTAATCACAAACACACACATACACACACACACACACACACACGCACACACACACACACACACACACACACACACACACACACACACACACACACACACACACACACACACATGAGAAAGAGTAAGAGTGAAGCATTCTCAGTAGTGAAAGGCCTTAATGTTTAAACTCCAGAAAAAGACAACAAAATAGTCATGTAGCTTGATGTCTTAAGACTGCATAATACATAAAAAGGACATATAACTGCATCCTGTAGAGTCTTTTGGAATCCTTATTTCTCAGAAAACCAAGATATAATTAATTTAAATTATATAGACATGTGGTATTGCATAACAGGGAAAAAGTATTCTATTACTGAATTCTCGATGCAACCATGCAGATGTTAACAAAGCAAACTGATATAGATAGCTTTGCTGAGCTCCATCCACTGATATATTTTACTGAGGTCTTCAAAATGTGGGTATTTAGCATGTCCCACCTGAATTGCTGGGGTCTGGAACAAGAAACCTAGTCAAAGTTTGCAGATACATTGAAGTTAGGTCTCATCGCCAGAATATTTATGTTAAGAAGCAAACTACAGGCTTCTGATGATTTAGGAAGAGGACTGGAATCACTAAAAATCCAACAATATTGCACTTAAGCATGGCACACCTTTATGTACTAACATTTTAAGGCACATAAACTATTCATTGGAGCACTGAAAACATTTATGTGACTTTCTCTCTTCATCTTTTCTAAAGAAATTACAAATGCAAGCTTGTTACATTGACTCATATTCACATTAATCAACAACAGATATTAAGAAAATAAATTAAGCAATTAATAAATGAGTTACTTTGAACACTTTAAAAAGTACTTGTCTAATGTATTTATACATTTATTTTTATTACCCCACAAATTAATTTCACATAATGCTTTGCATTGCTGTAAGCTATGTATCTTATCAAAGTCACTCTGGCTATAGACTGCACTCATCTTTTCCACATAGATTACCTCTAACTGGCCAAAGCATTCAACACTGTTCCTCTTGCTGACATCATTAACAAGCTAAATTCAAGTCAATAAACATCAAACCTTTAGGAGTAAGGTTGACAGTAAACTGGCTAAAAGGCAGTATCCACATTGTCAGAGTGGCAGTCCCCCTATTAGTATGATAGTAACTAGTGGTGTCTCCCAGAGTTTAGTATTGGAAGCCCTCCTTTTGGTATCTACTAGTCTGACCTACTGACCAGAAATGAAAACCTTTGGTTAATTTAGTTAACAGATGACTGCAAAATGTGCATTACATCCCTTCACTGTCAGATTGATAGCAAACTGGCTAGAAGACGGAATCCACATTGTCAGACTGTCATGCACCTCCTCTGTAAGTGTGAAAGTAACTAGTGCTGTCCTCTAGTCCTGAGAACTGGGACCTGTCTTTATTTGGCATCCATTTATCTGATCTCCAGACCAGAAATCAGGGCCTTTGGTTGATGTAATTCACAGATGACTGCGAACTGGGCATTAATGTGAGATCTGACACTAATGCCATCTTATTACAGTATGAACTTACTATTGTAAACAAGTGAAAAGGTTAAGATTAAGTGCACAAACATGTAGCACTGTCCCATACATTGCATAAGTAATTTTCTCTCCAAAATGACAATGTAGTTAGGGACTGGTGAAGCTTGGTCAAAAAACTCCCTTCCATTTGACCATTATGTAGCCACAGTAGTCAGAAAATCATTCTGTCTGGCACAACTAATATATAGACATATCATCCAGGAGAGAAGATTTTATCATTCCATTGTACACTCCCCTAATTACACCTATTGTATAGTACAACAATCCTTTAGAGATGTACCTGCCTAGTAATATTAGACAACTAGAAAGGCATCTGAGGTTCTCAACTAAGAAGATTGCCAGTCAGAAGACCCTGTGCTTCCAGGAAAGGCTAAATCATGGGCCTTTATTTTGTGTCCAATAGGTTCTTATAGGAATACTTCTGCCTTGCATTATGTGCCATTAGAGATGGCATCCTGCTTGATCTACTGCATCTCAGCAAATCAAATAGCTATGCTAAAATCAGAGCAAGAGAACTAAATCTTCATGAAAAATAAAATGTGATGAAGGGACATATTGCTTACCCAATGCTGATCTCATATGTGGAACAAACTTCACTTGCAAATTAAACAATATGGCACCCAAGCATCCTCCAGCTCCATTTTGGATGACTGCAAGTGTTCCCATATATTTGTGAGTGAACTCTTCTGCTTCACCCTTCTTGAGAAGGGGAGTACAGCTTAAGGGTGAGTGCCAGTAGGGTGAACCTGGTCTTTTGACTCAATTGCCTTGTAAATCCTATGAACCCATGAACCTATGAAAATTCTCACTATATGAAAAAAAAGATAAATAGCTTGCAGAGAATGATATTTGGGGTCTACTTCAGTTGGTTGATGAACTAAATTTTTGGTACCAACATTGCCAATACCACATGATCGACAATTTAGTTTGTCAATCAAGTTGAACAACCCAAATAACATCAGCAAGCAAAACAAAACAAAGTTTTTCAGGAGATCAAGCCTCCCTACAATACCCACATGGAGGGCTGCACCCACCTTACCCACTACTAATTATATATATCAACTCCAAGAGAGCACTGCAGTGGGGAAAATGGCACATTTCCCAATCTCCACTATACCATGATCTCAGTCAAAATGTTCACTGAACTAAAATTATTTTTAAGTATAAAATGTTAGCAGAAGATCCATAGCAAACTTATCCTATAAAAACATCCCATTTCTCAGCTGTTGTAAGCAAGGTTACTGGAGAAGATTTAACAAGTCCTGTAAAGGCTTACAGGTGTTTAATATAGACATCTTTCTCATTTTTGCCATCTAAAAGGTCTGTTCAGCAGATCCACATCAGGAGAATCCATGGAGCCTAAAGACTTTCTATTTTCAGATATCTTTACCAAATACTCCATAATATCTTTATGAAAGTCATCATTCCCCCATCCATTATCAACTTTGCAGCATTCCCCAATTATAAACTGACCCATTCTCACAACTTCCTCTCAGCTTACTCCTTCTGTCCTTATGAGGAGCATTTTAATGGAATCAATTAATCTAACTGAGTCCTCTGAAGATAGTGTTTTCTAAATTAAATCAAACACTGACCACGAACAAGACTAACACTCAAGATACCATTTGCTAACTTTGTCAGTGTTTCCACCTCATCTAATTCTGAAATTGTTTTCTTAGACCACCTCCCTCCATCAGCTTAATTCTCGTTGCTATCCATGGGGCTATATAGCTAGGTAAAAATCCAAAGGAAAATGAAACATGTTATGCAAAATTTACATGCTAGCATGTAAAGTTTTGGTCATAGAACTCTGCCCATCCCTGAGATTTTCTTCTGCCACACATCAGTGTCTACCTAAAGTTATCCCCCATCCAGTCTATTTTCAAATTTAAGGATATGTCATGGTGGGAATATGAAGTAATAACTTGCTATACCTTGAAATTTTGGGGGATAAACAACATTTACATAAAACAGCTTTTCTTAAAGCTTCTAGATTGTCATTAAGGAAACTATGGTGGAAAATCTTAATGAGAGGCTTTAAACATTTATCTCTGCTTTAAAATGCAAAGATATAAGTATTAGAATATAGCTTAGCTTTAAATCTTCTTGGGAGAGTATAGCCTCATCAAATCAGTTTCACTTCCTTCTAAAGCAAAGCAAAGGTAGGACACTGAGAAATCTTACTGTTAGCTTTGTTTATAAATGTTATTATAAGTTAGGTTTCCTACTCAAAAATCTTTAAAAACTAGTCAAACAAAACTCAAAGAAAGTTTTATTTTTTTACTATATAACACTGTAATTCGAAGGCTACATTCTGCACATCATTTAGCAGCCAGCAAAAACACTTCAGTATAATTTGAAGTACTGTGTACAACTATCTCTGTCTTCAGCAGCCAATCTTCTGATGAAATCTGGACTTGGGAGTCAAACAAACTGATTTCTATATTACAAACATCAGTAGTTCATGTTCTGATTGTTCTAGAAAAATGTTCAGAGGTTCAAACCTATGGCAGACTGAAGGGAAGAAAAATGCAGAAGAAATGTCTTTTTACCTCCTATTCACTAATGCAGTCTTTACAAGGACTATGAAAAGTTTCTAATACATTAAATATGTCAGACATTTGTTCCAAAGCTCCTTCAATAAACACACAGCAATTACATAGTGACCATTTCTTAATAAAGTCCAACAATGTATCAACATAAATAATAACACATCATAGCAAAGAGTAATCCAAAAAAATAACTGTTTGCAGCATAAGTATGCTCACCTTTCTTTTAAAACAGCAGTGTTAAGTTCCATTACTCACGTCTGAACATACCATCATCCTCAGAAGCAGTGTATCACTGTTCACCTTCAAATGTCCGCTTACAAGAGAAAAAAGGGGAGAACAAAAGAGGGGTTCAATTGAACCCTTCTTACTCAGCTCAACAGCCTGCTGTTGCATACTGTCTCTTCCCTTCCTTAAGACCTATAACCAAATCCTTCAAAAACAGCAATATGTCAAAATTGATCAAATCTAAACCATTATCACTTAAATGAACACCATCTTGAATATACCAGGAAGGATCTCTGTCATCAAAATCCCTTTGCGCAATCACATAAAAACCTAGCCTTTCAAAACCATCACTACTCTATGAATGGCAAATTGCCTCACTCTTGCAATGGTCATTGAACTACCAGAGTGCCTCCAAACCAGCCTGGGAATTATCTCAGGTCATACTATAGCCATCTGTAGGAATCTCTATTTAAAGCTAATAAGCTGGCAACAGTCTTCCCCACCAAAGCTCTTTTGGGCAATCATTCCAAATCTTTACATCCTAAATGAGCAATCAAAATTCAGGGTAAACCCAACCCCTCCTGCAATTCCTCAAATTTTCCCTAACATCTCCTGCCAACAGAGTCCACAAAAAAACACGGAAAAATACTTTACAAATGTCTCAATCCAAACCCAGCATAGCTCCATCAGAAACCATCTCTCTTTTCTCTAACCAGTAAACAAAAGTGCCCCAACAAATAAATGGATCCATCTGCAAAACAAACAACAAGTATTAAAACATTAGCATAAGATAAATAAGCTTCAGAAGACCATCTTCACACCCTACAATTTCATTCTATTGACTTACTTTCCTCAGCAAGATCTGGTAATTACCCAATCCTAAATAAATGAGCTGAGAATCTACTTGCATTAATGTCTTGACATTCCAGAGCAGCTGTTGTTTTATATATAAACTTCAATGCAAATACCATTTTGATAAACTAAATGAAAAAAACGAGCCCTCCATCCTACCACTTTGCAGCTTCTGCTATTGCCTAAGCCAAGCCACTGCAGATAAAAGACACTCCATATCACCAAGCAAATCAACCTGCCAATCTTTGCCCACCTCATCCATCTTCAGTCTTTTCAACCAAATTACTGCAGAAGAATCCATAATACAAATATCACTCTCCTGTAACATCCCCAAAACATCACCAACTCAAAATGCCCCTGTATACCTAATGCAAAGACTGCCCAAACCCATATAATCACCTCAATCAGATGGCAACAGAAACAAACCTTTCAACAAAACTCACAGCATTTGTTTATTTAAAGGAAAACTACAATCCCCCCTTGAAGCCTGCCTTTTCTGCCAGCTTATCACTAAATTACTACCCATGCCTTTGTCATATCCTTAAGATCTACCAACCTTGTGGCTGCATTCAATGTTACCAAATGCACTTTAATCAAGCTCACTGGCTCACTCATAACCGATGATAATCCACATACCTCCCCACCAAAACAATTAACTACTTCCATTCATCAACTGGCAACAGCTAAACAAACCCTAAGAAGAGGCATCAAATGCTGCATTGTAAGCTTTTCAAGTTGACTATGACCATAACTTCTGGACCAACTGACCTGCTCTACCTCTCCAAGTTCCCATATCTCAGGAGGCAGCACCACACAATCGTGTCTTATGCTTCGTACTAGGGCCTGAAACCTGTGAATCTGAAAATGAGAAAGGCTATCAACTACAATATTAATGCAACTAGAAAAATGTCTGTCTGAAAAACTAAAATTAATTAACAAACACTGCAGAATTCATTTCCTCAAAACCAACAACACTAAAACTGATCTCAGTAACTGCTTATCTAAAACATGCACTGTGGCTTTGTTGTCAGACAGAAAAATAACCCTCTTGTTTTGCAACTTATCTTCTCAGACCACTGCTGCTGCCTAAATTGGCATGAGTTCCAAGAATGTCACAGCCCTTCTGCACTCCTCTGGCCAATTCTATAGCACAGGCTCAGCAAACCAGTCCCCATCAAACATGCCCCTACACATGAGATCCTTCTAAATCAGTGCACAAATTTAATACCTCACCATTTACCCACATCACCTGCCAAAATTACACCACCTTAAAATCTACCAAAAACACTGCTCAGAGTGCCAGGTCATCCTTCACCATCTGTTAAACCCTCGCCCAATGATGCTTACCCTTACAACCTGTCAGTAAATTTGCCACTGACCTATAGAAAGTTCTATCTGGACTTATTGCCTTGCAAGCAGCATTCATAAGCCCCAGCAACTCCATAACCTGCCTAATCCTCACCTTCTTTGTCATCCAAAATGCATCAGTCTTAGCTCTCAACGTAACTAATGTGTCAACTGGAAAACAAAATAACTGGTTCTGCACATTCAGTGTCAAGCCTCAAAAAATTAAACACCTGACTCAGCCCCTTAATCTTGCTATGCAATAGTGGTACTCCCAGTTGCTTACACAAGTCTTGCTAAGCCATTTTTCCTGCCCTAGTCTCCCTCTTATCCTTACCAATCTTAACACCCTCTCCTGCCAGATCCACTGCAAAGATGAACTAAGGCTGTGCATGCCCTTGCACACCCCATTGCCATTGTCTTATCAAAGCAATAATTCCCATCCAAACACATGCCATGCAATGGCCAGTCAAGTTTCCTGATTGCAATGAAAAGAAAAGCCACCTCAATTTCTAGTTTGACCACCCAGTGTGTCCTCCAAAGATGCATATTACACCTGGTATCAGATCTACAGATGAAATCATTCACGAAATTCCCTTCCAGACAAGGTAAATGATGAATCAACCTAAATTCTTTGGGCTTCCTTTTGAGAACTAAATCCAGTAGTGAAATGCATTTACTGTCAAAAGGTGGCACTCAAAATGGACCTAACACTGTGCCTCAACCTCCGTATCCAATAGCCTACGTATGATAGCTTATTTCCCCTTGACTGAACTCAAATTGTGACAAAGCATCCCACTCTTTCCTGTCTTTGATTTAATAGAACCCCCCCCCTCCTTGAAACCCTCAATCATCTCTTGACTCACCTGGGCATCAGGGAAGCCACCCCAAAGAGCCTCTAACATTACTATTTTAATAGGCAAATGGAAAAACTTGCCTCCCCACCTTGACCTCAAAAAGGCATGGTTTCTCTCTGACCATGAAAATGACCCCTGCCCTAAAATTTTACAGTTGCATACCTGTTGCCTTCATAAACCCATTCTGCCCTGAAGAAGCTGACTGGCCAAGACCTCTGTCCATACGCTAGCGATTTATAAAACATGATTACCCCACACTTTGAAAACACATGCACACACACACACACACACACACACACACACACACACACACACACACACACACACACACAACATGATTAAACCAACAGACTGGCCAGGAACATCAATCAAAGTTAAAAGCTGGTATGTTTCTGCTCCAACCCCTACCTCTCTCAATTGCTTATCTTGGCCCCCCTACACTTTCTAAATCAAACCATAACCAGGCATTACCTCTTCTCAGACACTGGGCCTTATGGATCATCAGAAAATATGCCAACAATGGCAGGACTTGTCATGCATCCTTTTCCATCACTACTGCCATATAATATAGGAAGCTCAGGATCCAATTGTCCCAAATCTGAGCCTTAAACTTGCCCAGCCTCCTTCTACCCAAAGCTGCCAATGTAGAAATCAAATCTTTGGTTACCAGACCTTCCACATCAACCAGTCTCAGTACCTCATCCGCATCAATTGAGCCAAATGCATCCACAAACTCCCCTTCCCATATCTTTTCCTTAACTGCTATCATAACATAAGGTGCAGTAAACACCCTGGACCCCCCTCCGATAAAAGTTTTGGTTGACTACCCTGGCTCATAAGTGTCTCTAAACTGTCTCCTCCTTCACTGCTTCATGCTTCAGCCACCTAACTGCCAACTCACTTCTTGTACTTGCTCATCAAACAATATCAAAGCCTGCAACCTGGACCTCTATGCACCTTCTAAACACTGCAGGAACTGAACTAGCCTATCATCTGCCAACCTACCCTCAAATTGTGAAATGGATTCATCACCTGTAAGGAGCTGGGACTACACTGACATACCTGCACTGGCTTTTTCATCCAACTTCTTGGTGATTTCCTCAATCTTTTCTGTGCCATTTCATCCCTGGGCTCTCCAGCAACTTATCATTTCCTCTCTAATCTTGTATTGTATGGCTTTCTGTTGCTGGCTCTGTTGGTGGCTCCCCAATGAAATGTCCAGATGTCCCCACATCCTTGAAGAGCTGCTTCACCAGGGAGACCAACCTGGCAAATGCTCTTTCAGAGCTTGCATCTCAGCCATCTATGAAGCAAAATGAAAATTAATCACCAGCTGCTCCAGCACAAAGCTTAACAACCCTCCTTTTCCTGTGGCCTAGCCTACTCCTCCTTTTAATCCCTCTATCTCCTTACTAAACTGTTGACCACTATGCCCCATCTAGTCTGTGCTGGAAAGGCAAGCCATCGAGAAATGAACAGCCCTCTCTGGACACAGAGTTCTCTTTCCCCATGGAGTATGCAAAGTAAACTTCCTTCCCCAGCCCTCTCACAACTAATTTTAATATATATATCTATATCTATCTATCTATATGTATATATATATATATATATATATATATATATATATATATATATATATATATATAAAATGCATGTCTATCACAGCAGATGACATGCATGACTTCAAATAGTGGAAATATGTTGTCTGCCACCTTTATATCTCTGGCAACTGCTGATGATGAGACAGGATTTGTCAATGGGAACTTGTTGCAGTATATTTTGAAGAAAAGCCGCACACATGTAGAAGGCGAACCATAATAAATTCACACACAGTCCGATACCTAAATTCACTCCCCCTACATCTCTTCACAGTGGAACTGTACACTGCACTGTGACTGTCCTCAATGAAACTACTGTTCACTAAGCTAGCCACTCTGAAGGGCCATATAAGAATGGCAAATAATGCAAAGTCAGAAACAAGCCATGCATCTTCTCTGCATGAACCAATTAAGCTAAACCATTAAGCTAAAACCAACGTGCATTAGGCAATCCCACTCCAGTCCCACACCCCCACCCATCCTGCTCCCAGACCCTATTTCCTAAAACTGACAGGGAAAACCAATGCTGAAAACTCTGTCTTCTCAGTCTAGCTCACACGGTGTCCTTCACACAATAATACCCACACCTTCCCCCAAACACACTGACGCCAAACCTATGAAATGCAGTTGTCCTCAACATGACCTAAATGCACCTTGACAACCTGATCCTTCTGCCTCAGACCCTGTTTCTTAATCTAATTAGTTTTCCTTCCCATTGCTCCTCAAATCTCTATTAATCTTTCCACACCGCAGCTTCCCTACGACAAACTCCATCCTCCAACATCACCAACATTGCGACCTCTACCTTCATGCTTTGCCATCTGCTGTGCTGAGACATTGTGAAGCAGATACATACCCAGCACATTCAGAGAGAGATCTAAGCACTTCAGTCATTACCAAAACTGGCCCGAGATTAGAGGGGAAATAAAGTTTTTTAATGTGCAAGCATTTGAAGCTGACCCCCTATGTCACTAACTAAACCACCTTGTCACCTCAATCACTTCAACTTTACCCATTTCATAACTCCCCACCCCCCAAGTGCCAGATTACCCCCACCCACTTAGGCCTAGCCATGCAAGCCATGTAGGCATGCTTTATTAGCTATAGTAACCAAGAAGGCTGGTCAAACCCTTCTCCTACCACTAAAGCAGCCTAAACAATACACCAGCAGAACAAAGCGGAAAAACAGTACTGCACCACATTGTACAAACTTCATTATATAACTCTTGCCATACAACATCATGTACCTTTTCTCTACAGTTAGATGAGTGTGAATTAGATAAGTTTTAAACTTATTCATCCAACCTTCCCAATGCCAAACACTGTAGTTACAGTTCCCCATGCAAATTACCACTGTGGTAATTTATCTTTGCATGCTGCCAGTGATTAGGTTTTGTGTAATTTTCCCTTTTCTCCTAAGTGAGACTGTGGATACAGCAAATATCAGTAAGGGGATATAGAGATGAAGTTCCACATGTGGAATTACAAAAGGGCCCACTCCATTGCAAAAATTATCCATTTTGGTGTATTTAGATGACTTTGCATTTCAACTGACATGATTCAACAATGCAGAAGCAGGGCAGATTGTCTTGCTCTATTCCCGGCCTTTCAGTGCTCCAGCCTACCTCTAAAAGCTGTCACTCATGCAATAAAAGTCACTTCAGCAGGGAGCGAGCAACACTGAACTTGTGCTCCTACTCAGTGACTGTGGGTAAATGTTACTGTGAGCATTTACTCAGCTGTAGGCAAATTAATAACAATACCCTATCTTAGACATTTTAGATAAATAATTAAACTGTGAGTGGGTGTTCGTCAATAGTGGTCTGCTTTATTTGTTAAGCTTCATTATGTTAATAAATTGTCATATGTTGTCTCATCCTCTCATCTTGATGCTTTGTTTTCTTGGTTTATTATTAATTGATGGTTGTTTTTTTTTTCTCATATCCATCCTTAATTTGTGGACTGGTACCAATAGAGCTCTCTGGCTGGGTTTCACAGATGTTGCTCCTTTTGGTTTCTGTAGTTCTCTTCTCTTCATCCCTCTTCTACTGCTGTCATCCTTGGGGTTAGGGTATCCAAGTAGGGTTACATCTACTCACAGGACATATTCTATCAGGTTGGCTTGGGTTTGGGTTTTCTGGGAGTTTCTGGTCCTGCTTTCCCTCTCCTATTACCATCAATTCTCTCTGGCAGCCTCTGTTACATTTGTCTCGAACATGCATTCCCCTTCAGTTCCAGTCAATCCATGGATACACATCTGTTCCTGCTACACTGTAGACTCTTTGTGGTTCAAAACATTGTCTCCTCAATCAGAACCTTTCTCCATATCAATACCAGAAATAATTTGGTTGACTGGAGAAGGATAGCAATATTTTGGTTTTGGAAATCTTGTTCCAATAGAACCAAGAAACCATATATTTCAAAAATTAGAAAAATTGCTTAATTTGTCTATGGTTCTGAGAACCAGGATCACCAGTGGTCTTATGAAACTGGGTTAAGATATCTTCATCATAACAACCAAAGGGGGCTTTTCCTGGGTATTGTTAGAATCTGCCTGTTAACTTCAACTTTATTTGTCAGGATATTTGAAGTTCTTGACATTACCAAACATTGGACAATTGTTAGAGTATTTATAGGGTTGGCTTATGCTAGAAGTTCTAAATACAACAGAAGGAGGCTCATAGCAGAAGTGATTCCCTTTGGGCCACATTATTCTAGTGGTTATATTTTGGAGCTTTCTGAGATAGTAAATTGATTGGCAACCTAAAATGGTCAAAGGTAATTTTCACTAAAGAAGAAGTCCTTATCTGGATCCCCATATTCAACACTGATTGAATAAGTCTTGGACACCAGATTATTCTAAAAAGAAGCAAGGGACTCCTCATGTGTCCTCCTTCCTGGGGGAGAACACTCAAAGAACTAACTCCACACCCAAGCAATAGCAACTTTGCATTAATTCACAATGAAGGTTGTAAGATTAATATCTTTGAAAACACTTAGTTATTTGTGTCAGTCCTTACACATCACCCTGACTTAGAATTGATCGAGCCTCTGATTTAGTTGCTTTAGGTCAGTTTGCTGAAATTACCAAAAGTTAGGCAGGTTGTCTTCTAATACTTAATTAAGATATACTTACCAGCCAAACTAAGATTAACACTGCATAAATTTCATCTGCTTACAGGAGCAAGAACCATTCTTATTTTTGAGGCATTTCTTCATTTTACAAGTCCAAGCCAGAGGTACATTTTGACCCAATGGTACAAATTTTGGGTTTGATTGAACCAATGTTATTTGGAAAGGAATTGTGTGATTATAAGGGAGCTAACTATTCATTTACCTTCCTCAGATTGTTCATCAAATGTGGTCTGTCCACACAATTATCCTTCATATTGGAGGGAGGGATGATCTAGGATTTATACCTAGGAGACATCTTATATACTGCATTCTCTGGGATTTTGCAATAATTAGACACACTTTCCCTCATATTTTGGTAGTTTGGTCAGCTATCATACCCAGACTTATCTGGACAGGAGCCTTCAACCCATGAGCTATAGAGAAAGCCAGAAGCTTTGCTACCATAGACTAACAAGAGCAATCTCTCTATTAAGGTATTTCTTTAATGAAACATCATGATCTTTATGACATGGATTCCACTGGGTATAAAAAATAAGGCATTCATCTATCAGAAGTCAGGTTGGATTTATTCAATGAAAGCATAATTTTGTTCTTAAAGGAACAGTGTCAATCCTGCAGCAAAAAAAAAAAAAAAAAAAGTGTAAGAGCAAAGTTACTACCTTTACATTGTCATATGCAGTATCATTGCTATTTGTGGCAAGTAGATTCTGGTAATTTAATTTAATTTAAAACAAAGTAAAAAGGGGGCATCAGGCTGTTCCCAACCTGGTAGGTAGCTCTTCATGGCCTCAGCGCCCCTCTTTTTGTTTATATTTCCCCCTTTTTACGTTGCTTGATAGTTTATAACTACAGAATTCAGTTCATAATGGCACTGATCAGAAAGTAGCAGTATTTGTTCGATCAATTGAAAGGCCGTCAGGAGACCTATATGTAATGCCACCAGAGAACAGGCCAATGGTGGAATTGGTGTGACTTTAGTTTATAAGTTGAAAAATGGTTCATACTGTTCACATTTACAGTGTGAACATTTTAAATTTAACATGAAGTCTCATTAATAAATTCATTTGATTGCTCCTGCAACAATAGTGTCTGGTACAGTAGAGAATTGATTATCCAGACTAATTGGGACCTAGGATAGTTCGGATAATCAGACATACATTGAACCAGTTAAACAACTTCTAAAATCTTGTTTTTTCTGTATGAAGGGACTACATTTTTCAGCCATTCAGCAATTCCAGTGGACAATAAAGAATATTTTTCACACATGAGTGGGCTACAAGCTAAAAAAACCCGCACAAGTGAATGCATATAATGTTTACATATTCAGACTTTATAATTTTTCCTACCTGAAAACTTTAGAAGGCTGCATTCAGATAATTGATATTTGAATAATCGACTCTCTACTGTATGTTTATTTGTGCATGGAGTCCAGAGATAATTTAAACTCTACCATCAAGGAAGCCAAATGTATATACTGTAGCTCTTCAAATATTTGAAAAGCATCAATATTTTAGTGTAAAGATATTAGGTCACAGTGGCATAATATACAAATTAAGACTTCATCTGAAAAAAAAAATAAAATATATAATGGCAACTAGGCATTAATAAAAAGTAAAGTAGATGAAACAGAAACCTCATGGCATATATTGAACCCTGAAGGTAACCTAGATAAACACTCCATTTAGGAAGTACTGTAAGTAAACTGGCTTTTTTGTATTTATTTTGCTAGTTTTGGGGTACTTTGCTTGGTTTCCATAAAAATATGTGTTTAGATATAGTGGCATGATTGTGTAGTCTGGAGATGCTTTTCCATCAATGGATTTAACAGCTTGTGAGTTTTCGTGGCAGGGGGACACCACAGTGCCCTTATTTCCACTGCTAGTCCCGATGCTAACACTAATTTATACCAGGGACTGTGCAGTTAAAAAAAGTCATGACATAATTTTATTGTACAAAAAGTCATATCATGCATTCAGAAAGTTAGCTTCACTGGTGGAGTGAAACACAGGTGCCAGTGTTCCTAAATGACAACCCAAAGGTGACAGAAGATTGATGCAGATAACAAAAGGAAAGTTCCAGGCTGTAAACAAAAATGAATTGAAAGTCTGTACATTTCTCTAACAAACTGAAAATCAGTGTGCTTTTCATCCCTGCTGACTATTCTATGTGACAGACAAGGGTTTGACATGACTGCAGAAGAATTATAAAGTACAAATATAATACGGAAAATAAATGCATTAACTCCTTTTGCGATTCAGCTGATTTAATTTACTGTCCAGGGTATTTCAGTCGCTGGCATGTTATGTTCCATGAGAATTTAAAGCATTAAGGACGGATACTTAGAGAATGTTAATCTGTGTCTCGGAGCAGTGCAGTGGTTGGGATTAATTATGAAAATGCGATGAAGTTTCTAGTTTGCTAACCTCAGTTTAACTGCAGTCACAAAAGTAGAAAGGAAGGGGGGGGGTAGAGTGAAAAAAATGGAAAGAAGAAAAACAATGAATGAAACGATAGGAAATTAGATTAGCTGTATTTAAGTGACATAGTTAACAATACCTACCTAGGTATACTTTTGATTTAGTCAACATATGTGAATAAAATACAAATGCTAAAATAAATAATGCCATGTCATCATTTGTAATAAAATACACAAGTAAAGAAATTAAAGCAAAAGGTGGAAAAGAATCTGTGATGACCAACAAAAAGTTGAATTATAAACAAGTAAGTAAATTGTTTTCAAGTCTGACTAGATTAAACATGCATGTGAGCATTATGTTCTCATTTGGTGCAAATGACATTCATGAAACCAGCTTTACAAAGCCAGTTGGATCAATTATCTGGTGTCATTACCTGACAGAAGGTCAAAATAAGTGAACATAAAGTGAAATTGAAGGCGCTATAAAAATTATTTTTCCGGACTAGAAGCAGTAACTTCTAATGCTTCCACTTGATATTAAATTACAGGAATGGATGCAAAAAGGTAAGGATATATGTAATCTCAGAAGACATGGAAGGATTTGATGTTCTGAATTTACATAAGCATGGACAATATGTTAAAAGTGTGTTATTTTTCATTCTACTCATTTTGCTTATAGAAGCCTAGTCAAAGAGTTCTTACTCTTTGTGGGAAGAGACTTTGTGTACAGAGGAGCTCTGGCACACAGGATTAACCACACTGGAAAAGATCTTGAAGAAATTGCTTCTGCTAGAGAAATCCAGAGACAGCACTACCAAGACAGACTGCATTATTCTGTCTATCTACTCAATCTGTAACATATAGGTTAAAATCTTACCTAGGCATGGTGTTGGACCATTCCAATGGTACAGGCTAAATGCCTAAAATACACAAAGGTTTCACCACTAAACTAATGTCAATAAAAGAAGCATACTTTCCTTTGCTCACTAACTCTCTCTCTCTCTCTCTCTGTATGTATATATATATATATATATATATATATATATATATATATATATAAGTGTATGTATGCATACCTGTCTATATGTATAGCTATATACAGATACATACACACACACTCACACACACACACACACACACACACACACACACACACACACACACACACACACACACACATGCATACACACAAAGAAAGATGCATACACTCACACAGACATAGGGTGAGGAACATAGAGTACTTGATACATTTGATGGCATTCAATACCTTTATGAGGCACATAAGTGCTTAAATAATTATTTACTGATTGCTTAAAGTGATGGAGTGGATGACATCAAGGGGAAAGATGGGGGAAGGTGATGTGAGACAGGTACATCAGTTACCCCTAAGAACAAGAATTTCTGTGCACAACTAAAAACATTAATATGTCTCATGTCAAGTTGCCATTTGAATTATTAAACAGTACTGAAGCTGATATGACAGGTAAGAGTTCAATATGCTTTATAGCATTAAAGATTGTGATTTGCCATACTTGTTTTTTGATAATTCATGTGGTGTACCATAACATGGTGGGTCTCACAATTTGGAAGGGCAAAAGCAACCAAAATTTATAAATAATGTTTATAAAAGTGTCATCCATAGTCTGTAGCAAACAGAGTGTTTCTTTAAAGATGTACCAGATCCTTTAAAAACAGAAAGATACCTAGCTACATTAGCAAATACAACATATATTAATGAACTATTAAATGTAAATTATGGAGAGAATTGATTGAAATCTATTCAGCAGAGCTTATCCTTTGTAGAAGGGAACATTTTGTTGACTGCAGCAGCTGAGGAAGGGAGAGGCAACCACAATGAAAAAAGATATGCAGGAAAAAGCTGGAAATTGTTCCTGCAAGAGCAGTCCAGAGAACTGTTTGCATTATATCTAGTTAAACTACAAGACATTGCATTTGCTTGGAAGAACCTACATACCTTATTTTATTTATTTATTTATTTTAGTATAGTAAACTGCATACTTTTTGTAAAGGTGGTAGATTCAGATGATGTAGGTTCATATTCTGTAGCTTGTATTTTCCTATCTTTACTAAATAACCAAGTCATCACTATAACTTAATGGAAGACCTATAGTTTTGCTTAATACGGCTGGGGGGATTATTTACCTTTCCTTCAATTACCGTCTCTCTAATCACATAATTGTACAGAAATTTCATAAAAAAGAACATGGCATTTAAATTGCTTCTTGCAAATCTCTTCAACTTGCAGACAGACCATGTTTTATTCTCCTCACCTTGCAGACAGCACATTACAAAGTTTGACAATTGTAGTACAAAGTTGGCCATAGATCAAACTTTGAATTCTACAGTCTATTTTCATTTATATTCATGGTTCATGATTTGAAGAAATTGCCATTGCACCTCACATTGACAAACACATACATTTTTCTTTGCCATAGTTCATTTATAATGAGGTGGTATAGCCAAGAGTATGTTGTTTAACCATGCTATTGTATCATCTTGGCTCTAAGATGTCAGACTGTTTCAGGAAGGATGAAGCCACAAACACTTGCACATGACTTCATATTTTACTTTTTTGTCTTTCCCACTAGAGGCTTCTTGAAGCTGAATGAAGCTTTATCCATATAGCAAGTTATAGTTAGCAATATATCAGCCTCAGGTGAACAGTAGAGAAAAAATATTATATACAACTATATTGTCAGTATACTAAAAAGTGAGTAGACGCTAGTACTGTTTTTATTAAACACCTGCACTTTTCCAAACAGAAAGAATTACACGCACTTTGAGCTGCTAATAATCATAAAAAAAGCTTTGTAGAAAGTCTAAGGGGATATCAAGTAAACAAGTTGACATTTATGAATATATATATGTGACTAGCCTTTAAATAAACACAAAACTAAATCTACACAACAACTGGACTTTAATACTTTATTGGTTACGTGCTACCTGTGCAAAAATTAAACTTAATAGCAAGGTGCTTAAAATCAATCACATTTAAATACTTCCACTAAATATGATATAAGTCAAGACCATTTAAAAACATGATTGAAACCTATATAATAAACACTTAAAACACTGATGAAATATTTAAGCAGAAGAATGGAAATAAATATAAATAAATATAAAATGATATAAGTAACATTTGCCACTGATGTGAATGGCAGCTGATGAAAACTCTGGTAATTAAAACAAATATAACTGTGATAAAAAAGCATAAACCACTTGACTGGAACATGATGGGCTACCATCACCACATTACTTTGCTGATTTAGCCTTGAGTACATACTCTGTGTTTATGTGCTCATTCAAAGCAGGGGGCGTGACTGGCTCTAAGCAGATAAGTTGTCAAAATGACCCTCTAGGGTCTAAAAGAATGCAAACCATAATCCAAAAGACAATTATTTTGGAAGGTCATGTACTTTTATAACAAAAGATTGCACTGTTATTGTTATTTTCACCTTTCATCATAGCATAAACATGTTCACAAATCTTCTATCCCCTCCTTTTAGAAGGAAATTGAACATGCCAGACAGAATAAATTGACAGAAAAAAACATAAAATATGTAACATAGATAAGTCCACTAGGACACACAAAACTGAATACTCATTGAGGAACAGCAAAATTATTTAATGTGGAAAGTCAGGCCATACTGTATGACAATGGAATCCCAAACACGTTCAGTAAATATGCACTGCCATACAGGAAAAAAGGCAACATTTTGCAGTGTTCTATATAACTAATATGTATCTGTACAATTCAACTAGTATTATACTGTGTGAAATTAATATAAAGCATATAAGTATGTAGCTTAGCATATTGCAGAATCAATGCATTTACCTTACCTGTTTATGTTTTTACTATCATGTGTAGTTTGCAACCTGATCTTTTATATTATCTACCTAGAAGCTTTGAATATATTGCAAGGTTATCTGCTGATGTGTCCTCTCAGTCTCAATATTACCAATGTTGATGTGACTTAGGGAGACAATTTACTTAAAACAAAACAGCAGGTACAAATGGGTGCTTCACATTCATCATCCTATCCAGGGACTGCAGTACTCAAAGAAAATCATCTTCAGTGGTAACTTTTAGTCAACACTGCAAAGTATTAATATTTCCATAAGTTTGTAGTGTCGCCTAGGACGTTACAGTTCTATGAATTCAGTATTGTGTAGTTGCTAAGTTCCCTGGATATAGAGACATTTGTTAGTACAGGTTATAGGTAACCCTTGTTATACAATGTTTAAAAATGATCTGTTCTCCCTTTTGACTATATGAGTTGTTTTTGCACTGACATATCACCTCTCCTTCCCAACCCCTCTCAGTATAGACATACATTAACTGAATGAATATAAGCATTGTTGCTTATGAATACTGTGTTAAATGTTACATTATTAGTTAGACATAGGTCCAAAGTTGGCCATAGATCAAACTTAAAAGTAATTGGCATGAGGCTATATTACAAAAAAAAGCCACATCTATGCACAGCTTAATGTTTACTGATATTACATTTAGTATGTTATTATTATTATTATTATTATTATTATTATTATTATTATTGCTGCTAATTCTGTCTAATGCATGGTTTCTTGAGTTTCTGTAGAAAAAAAGGGCTATGTTCAATCAGGTAAATCAGATGCAAAGCTACAATTAATTAAATAAAATATTTTCTGTTGAGCAATGCATTTCAAAATCTACAGTGGCTGCTGAGTATAGAGCATTGTTGCTATAAAAGCATACTGCAACCAGTAATCCGTGTTTTGATTTTTTTTTTAGTTTTAGCATAGATACTGACCAACTCTGGCCATGTTCTAACAAAATAAAAGACATTTATGCACAGTTTTCTTACCTGGTTAGCAATTTAATAATGCATTAAAAATGTGTAAGTATACATACGCACACACACACACACACACACACACACACACACACACACACACACACGCACACACACACACACACACACACACACACACACACACACACACACACACACACACACACACACACACACACAGCACAAGGAAACATTTCACAGACTCTCTCTCCAGGATAATATACCACATATTTGAACATGCAGGTAAGTTTATTTTTCTTAATAATTTCCAAGCCGCATTGCTCAACATTCTCAAATATATATTAAGATCTATTTGGTCAAGTTTAATTTCCATTTTGTTCAGTATCTATCCAGTCTTAAGGCAAATGTCTACAACTGAATAATGCATGATATAGCCTTCTGTAGTTGGCAGGGGCCAGATGCTTGCCATTCCACTCTAATTTGATAATTGAATAGGAAATATTCTCAGCACACATGCAATAAGATGTAAAACTCTTTTACAACTTATTATGGATAAGTCTGCTTCAAGTGTGACAGTTTTAGTCTCCCAAAAAATGCTGGGTAATTTGGCTGAGTATTGTTGATTCAGTTGATTCAGGCTTTCATAATGTCATGAAATAAATTTCAACCTTAATAAAAAAATCAAGAGGTTCTCTTTATCAACAAAACTAAATGCAGAAATAGCACATAAAAGCATGAAAGATCCACAAAATAGATTTGCATATGATGAGGAGATTATACCTTTCTCTAAGGATTTGTTATTTATGTTTGCTATGAAAAGTATAACAGTACACTTTAATCATCATACTTATTAGACACTGACCATTTTTGTTGTTTCTCAGCAGTGAATCACCTTTAGCTTTCTGGTGTAGTGTAACAAAATATTTTAAATGTTACAGTGAAATGGCTAATACAGAACCTTCATATTCAGTACACCAGCAAATTATTTTTCTCTTGAGCTTTGTGATAACAAATAGTAATGTGGCTGGTTGTATACTTTTCAAATACATACCAGAGAGGTTTTTTTATTTTGTCACTGTTGAAACTGTGATTTATTACCATAAGGCTAAAACAACATGTAAGTTTATGTGCTATACAAAAATATTGGTGCATTAACGTAATTAAATGGCAGAATTCTGCATTTCTGTAAATGTGTATATGTGTTTGTGACTATGTGTGTCTATCTGTGGGTAGGGGGTTAGTAACACCCTGAAGATAAGAATGGGAATGTGTATGTGTATTTGTGAATATGTGTGTCTACCTATGGGTAGGGGGTTACTAACCTCCTGAAGATAAGAATGGGAATTCATATGCCTGTTTGTGAATATGTGTGTCTATCTGTGGGTAGGGGGTTAGTAACACCATGAAGATAAGAATGGGACACAAGCCATAAGCAGTACAAGGAAACCAGACTTTCATGAAATTCAAGATGCAGCTGTGAGCTGCAGGGGCAATTTACAGATGAAATAATGACAAAGAGATTAACTATATTTGTCCTCATAAGTTTGCCTTGCTGACATATTATTCATTTGGAATAATACAACCTATTATAATTCCTGTTTCTTTACCTAATAGTATCATAACTCTGTCTACATGAAATTCCTGGTGTTGTATAAGAATATGACTCCATTCCACTCTTAATATCATCTCTTCTTTGGTCTCGGCACACCCCAACATCTTTTCAAAATTCATGGAGCAGCTGCTGTGTTGCACATCACAAAACATACTAAAGAGACATTATTACTCAGTTATTATGTTTTGAAGATGTTTACCTTTAGATCCATGATGGCTGAGCAGCATAAATGAACAGATATCATTTGCTGTTTGTTATGCTTTATAAAACGGATGGTGTATACACATGGATTTTTTCTACCATGTCACATTGCCAATGATACTGTTGCATATGTTGTTTGTGCTTTGTTATAACTAACCCCAATATGAATTGTATGTATAAGGCTTTACATATGGTCATGTGGTGTGTAGTGATGTAGCCAGGTTATGCTCAGTAGGAATTTGTTCTATTTCTGTTCTAAAATATATGTGTGACCATGTTACACTTCCACTGCAATGTGTATTAATTTTGGCCTAAGAGCATATGCCTTGCATAGTACAAAATGTGTTTTCATTGTTAATACTGACTGTATATCATTTTATGTATGCTTAGTAGATCAAAGTTCTGTTGTTAAACTGTGTTAAAATGTTTTGTTGTTTTATATTCTGTGTGGGGATTCCAATTTATGCTTACACTTAAAAGTGTGATTTGTGCACATTTTATATATAACCTATGACTATTGTGCAAATGATGTAGTTGACTGCAGTAAACATGGTGGCTATGTCTACCATACTGGATATGTTAGAACCATTTGCTGGATGGGATAGATACGCTGGGAAGTTGAACATGAGTCTTACATGAAAGACAATGCTGTGCAGATGACAGATAATGAAGCATGTGTGACATATGCATGTCTCTGCAGAATACTTACATTACTCTCTTAATGAAATAGACATAACAACAACTTTGTGGGACTTGGTGAGATAGACAGGTTATTGATGGTGTCATAGATTCTATGTATGTTTATATACTGCTTGTGTTTTCAGTTTTTACATTATTCATTTTTGTTAACCATATAGATAAACTAGCAGAAAGAAATATTTTCAGTCAAAATATGGTACAAAAGACAGTTTTACAACAGTATTAGTGTTCATTGGAACAATGAGTGTTGCCTTATGGTTGACTTGTTTCTTTAAAGGTTTGTAAAGGGTTTTTAACTTATCACATGATCTGGCCTGGTTTTAAAAATAACGGTTTGGTGTAATACAATGTATTCTGAAGAAATCATTAGTAAAAGTTGACGAAAGTGCTCAATAAAAGTGTTATAATTGCAGAGCCAGTCATAATTCTTTGTTATAATTGGAGAACCAATCATAAATCTTTCTAGTGCATGGAGCTTTATCTACTCCATGTACCAGTTAAAAAAAACACACCAAAAAAAGTGCAGGAACACAAAGTATTTTACTGGCTTTGAAAGGAGGTAAAATGTTTAGCACTATCAAAAAGACAGCAGCACATCTCTTCACTTCTTTGTTAAGAATTCTGGACAAATCCAAAAATAATGGGAGGCAAGGAATCAAAATATGGCACAGTTTTAAATACTAATCTTATCATGATAAAAATTTAGCATAACACAGGTTTTTGAACAATAAGTATGACTCTACCATCCGTCATTATTGACTGACAGAAATGCTTACTGATACACTAGAAAATCAAAAAGATTATGAGAAACAGAGCTAAAATATGAGACAAGCTGTGGTCTAATTTTCAATTCTGTTTGGACAATAATTGGTATCAATCATTATGATTTACCTAGTAATTTCTTTGAATGTGAGAAATTAGTATGTGTTTTCCTTTAATTATCAACACAGTTGTTATGAAAGTGATATATGATAAACATTATTTGATATTATTTGTTATGATTGTTGGATGTTAGTAAAGAATAAAATTTATGAAATAAGTGTAAATTTTGCACTTCATAAGACAAAATACAGTGGATATAAAACGTTTACACACCCCTGTTAAAATGCAAGGTTTTTGTGATATAAAAAAATGAGACCATAATAAATCATTTCAAAACTTTTGCCACCTTTAATGTGACCTATAACCTGCATAATTCAATTGAAAAACAAACAAATAAGAAATAAAAAATGTACAATAAGCTGGTTGCATAAATGTGCACACCCTTAAACTAATACTTTGTTGAAGCACCTTTTGATTTAATTACAGCATTCAATCTTCTTGGGTACACACCTGCCATCAAGTAAAGAGACTGATTAACCCCAAATAAAGTTCAGCTGTCATAGTAGGATTTTCCTGACATGTACTCAGTTGCCTGCTGCAGCAAAAGCTATGGTTCACAGAGAGCTTACAAAGCATCAAAGGGATCTCATTGTTGAAAGGTATCAGTCAGGAGAAGGGTACAAACAAATTTTCACAGCATTGGATATACCATGGAACACAGTGAAGACAGTCATCAATAAGTGGAGAAAATATGGGACAACAGTGACATTGCAAAGAATTGGACATCCCTCCAAAATTGATGAAAAGACAAGACAAAAAATGGTCAGGGAGGGTGCCAAGAGACCTACAGCAACACTGAAGGAGCTGCAGGAACTTCTGGCAAGTACTGGTTGTGTACTACATGTGACAACAATATCCCATATTCTCCATATGTCTGGGCTATGGGGTAGGGTTCAAGACAGAAGCCTTTTCTTACACAGAAAAACATCCAGGCCTTGTTAAAATTTGCAAAACAATACATCAAGTCTCTCAAAAGCATGAGGGAAAGTGTTATGATCTGATGAGACCAAGGTTGATCTTTTTGGCCACAATTCCAAAAAGCACGTTTGGCACAAAAACAACACTTTGCATCATGGTGATGGCAGTATCATGCTTTGGAGTTGTTTTTCTTCAGCTAGAACTGGGGCTTTAGTCAAGGTGGAGGGAATTATGAACAGTTCCAAATACGGCCACTTTAGGCCCAAAACCTTCAGGCATATGCTAGAAAGCTGAAGATGAAGAGGAATTTCACCTTTCAACATGACAATGACCCCAAGCATACATCCAAATCAACATAATAATGGCTTCACCAAAAGAAAATTAAAGTTTTGGAATGGCCCAGCCAGAGCCCAGTCCTTAATCCAATAGAAATTCTGTAGGGTGACCTGAAGAGGGCTATGCACAAGAGATGCCCTCCCAATCTGACAGATTTGGAGCACTTTTGCAAGGAAGAGTGGGCAAATATTGCCAAGTCAAGATGTGCCATGCTGATAAACTCCTACCCAAGAAGACTGAATGCTGTAATTAAATCAAAAGGTGCTTCAACAAAGTATTAGTTTAAGGGTGTGCACATGTATGCAACCAGGTTACTGTGCATTTTTTACTTTTTATATTTTTTTCCACTAACAGATTTGTTTGTTTTTCAATTGAATTGTATAGGTTATAGGTCACATTAAAGTGGGAAAAGTTTTGAAATGATTTATTGTGGTCTAATTTTTTTATTAACCTGGCATTTTATCAGGGGTGTGTAAACTTTTTATATCCATTGTATATACGTGAGAAAAACTCGAGGACAGTTGACAACCATGGACAGCAGGTAGAAACAGTTGTATTACATTCTACCACTGTTCTCTGCCAGTAAGCACCGTCCACTGTTCGGCCCTAGATCAAGGCCCGATTATAACAGTGCTTTATGATTGGGTCTCACAATACAGAAGCTGTTGAAAAGTTTATCTTTTTTACAGATATTGGAGTGTAATGTCTGTGTTTCATGCATTACAAACAGATTCTACACAATACCATGAAATATAACACAGCAGTAGAACACTGTTTGATGTTTCAGGCGGTAATGGTGTGCTTGATTTCAACAGTAGCCCCTCAGGATTCCTCATTGCATATACATTAGGAGGAATTGTCAAGCTTTCTTTAGATTTTGAAAGATTGTTGGGGTTTGCTAGGCCACAGCAGTTTGAAAGTTTACTTTGGTGTTGAGCACCGATAAAAAAAATTCATAGTTTCTAAAACTGGTGATTATAGACTATGTGCCATTGCAGTTTAGAGACAGCTACATTTCTTTGTTGTTACCAGTATTGCAGATATTTCATGATGGAAAGGCCATAGGATGTCAATATCAGTGTCAACAAACAGGTGAAGCTGTACTATAGGCTGTAAGGTGATCTGACAGGTAGACTGAGTACCGTGCAGTCATTATTTACACTAGTTTAACCCATCATACATTGGGGAATGATTTAACTCTCTCTCTCTCTCTCTATATATATATATATATATATATATATATATATATATATATACATTTTTTTTATTTTTAACAAAGTTTTTTTTGAAGCACAACACTAAAAAATTGCAACATTGTAGATTCATGTCTAAAACTGTGTATGTGACAGGGCTTTTCCTGTCATGCATGCAGTACTAACGCTGACATGCATGGAGAGCTGTAGGGACATCTAGCAATAGGAGTTCTTGATGGTCAGACATTGCACTTAGCAGTCACTGGAGTATTTAATGAGGTCCATTTAAAATGAATGTTTCAGAATCTCATCACCTTGTTGTCGTGTAGCAGGTATTCTGTGTAGCTGCAGTGTTTGTGCATAATTAGATATTTTTAGGTGTGCCTAATCCCATAGTTTGATCTTATATGTGGGGTGAACATGGATTTTAATTTTGTAGGGGCCTTGTGGGATGATAGAATCCATTTAAAATGGTAATCCAATGGTTTTGGAATCTACTGTGCATCCATATCTGCATGTATATATTGATCAAGCTATTAATAAGGTTAAGTATGCATACATATATAGAAATACGCAGGCATGCAGACATGCATACATGGACTTATACTCACACACACACACACACACACACACACACACACACACACACACACACACACACACACACACACACACACACCTGCAAACAAAATCTTATCCATTTAATAAGTTAAAATAATTATGTTCTATTGGAAATATTTGACACCAGATCCTTCTTTAGGAGAATTGATACCTCAAAGACCTATGGTGTCATATAAGCGTGGAAAAAGTATTAAGGATATATCAGTACATGCTTATTTCATTTTTCCTACTGTAAGACTAACCAAATGTGTATCTGATTGTGGTTTTAAAGCATGTGGACACTGCAGTATATGTAATCAAACAGTGAAATTTTTTGATCAAATAAATGGAAAGAAATTTAGTGTGAATGACAGTTACAGTTGTAATACAGAAGGTATTGTTTTTGTGCTTAAATGTGAGTGTAATTTATTCTATATAGGTGAATCTAAAAGAAGTTTTCGTGTTAGATTTTTAGAACATCTAAGAAATATTAAAAATGAAAAGGTGGAAAGCCCATTAGGCTTACACTTTAAAAAGTATCATAATAGTGATGGAAATAAATTAGTAGGTACAATTTTAGAAAAAGTGTATTGTGAAAAAGGCACATGTATTAAGAATAAATTACAATGCAAGGAAGCATTGTTTATTTTAAAGTTTGATACTTTATACCCTAAGGGGTAAATAGAGAACTTGATTAGAAATGGTTGCTTTAATTAATTGTTTTTTTAATTTTTTAATTGTTTAATTAGAACTGTTTTTATTATAAAAAGGAATGAGAAATAGTTCTTGTTATACTCTGTTAAAGGCTTATGCCGAGGCGCTGGAGAAGAGAAGTCTGTTAAGAAAATAAATCTATTGGATTTACTGGCTGAGTCGTTTTCTGGATTATTTTTTCATTGTGTGGTGTTATATAAAATCTTATCCATTTCCTGTACAACACACAGTCATGGTTAGAAGCATACTCTGTAGTAGTCCCTTGACATTCAGCCACATTTTTGGTGGGGTGAGGGAACTAGACTATTTGGGGGTGAAACTGTAGACAAAAGGAGAAAATACAAGTTCTACTAAGGAAGTGACCAGAATTCAAGGATGAACCTGGACTCTGGAGCTGTGAGGAAAAATACCTAATCACTGACTCAATATGCTGCCAGCATAGGTTGATACTGGTAGGGCAATATGCCTATTAAAGTTCACTGTTATTTTCTAAATGAGGTAGGGCAGTGTCATAAGATAGAACTGACGCAGCCTGACACAGTTTGTTGGACAACATTCTACTGAGTCAAAAAAGCAGCTCTGCTCTAATTTACACACCTGAGGAGGCATTGCTGCTTGATTGCATCTGTGTGCATTCTTTGTTGCAGTGTATGAAAGTGCTGTGAACTGTGACTTCATTATTGTGATATTCACACTAAGCATTTAAAAGTGTTTCCTTTCATTCACTAGTACCAAGTACCATTTGGATATTAACATATAAATGAACTTGTATTTTTTTTTTTTTTTTTGGTGGGAGGGAGCTCAAAATATTTGGTGTCCTATTCAGTCTAAGAGTCCTTGTCTTGCTATCACTCTTTTTCAGGCAATGCTTCATGTATCTTGTGAATGTAAAGTGAATTAGGAATGACCAAATGATTGAGTGACATGGTGCTGAGGAGGGTCAAATTTATAAACACACAACATCATTCCTTGATGTATGCATTTTACACTTATGGTATCATCAGCAGATACACCATAGACCCTTTGGCAAAGACAGAATCAAGATGAGATGTACCAGAATGACACGATTTTTGTAAAAGAGCCTTATAAAAGGTCAATGTACCTGATCCTTAGCAGATGCATGTTATAAAGTTCATTATCCAGTATTGTAAATACAGCTAATTTTCATCTAAGCAATGCACTTATCATCAAAATAGTAATGTTAAAACCTCCTCCTACTCCCTAAAGTACTGCAGAAATGCACCAGTTTTTTTATATTATACAGCAAAACTACATTCAAGTACTTAATTTATGCTCCAACTAACTTCAACTTGCTCTGCAAAATAATATATTTTCCAGTTTTTGTATTGATAGTTTATTATAAAGGTCTAAAGTTGTTATAATTATGTGACATCTTTGTAACAAGCAAATATTCTGAACTTCAAATTAAAAATTCCTCTTACATTATACAGAAGATAGCAAACATATGTAAAAGCATTTGCTTAATTTAATTTTCTCTTCTACTTCTATAATATTCCACTTCTGTCATAACACTACAGCAAATACTTTCATTAAAAAAGATAAATCAGCTTACTTCACCCAACTTTTTTTTTTAGAGAAGTTGACTCTCCAAACATGCTTATCAGACTTGCTCAAGAACAAAATTGTCTGTAGTTACACTATTAAACCTCTTGAGGATGCCATTTTTTTTTGTTTAGTTTATGTGTTAAACAAGAGACATGGAAGGGATGTAATACATACTGAAGAAGCTTTGTAATGATTTTATTTTTCAAACATCATTCATGCTTGTACCTAATACTTCATTTAAGAACAAATTTTACCTGGAAAGGGCATTTACCCTCCTCGTTACTGTTTGCTCTAGTATACATTTGCTGTGTTTGTGGAATTGCATTTGAATTTTTATCTCCTTATATAATAGCAAACTAAAATGCATAGTTAAGCCACCACATCTAGAAAAAATATACCAGCAAACATTACGATTATTCCTTAAGTTTCTATTCACAAAATGGAATTTCATTGTTGCATTATCTTAAAAGAGTGTTCTTATGAATTAACATCACAATAGATGCTTAATTTAGGGCATGTCAAAATTTCCTATCACTGGCACACTACACACTACAGAATTAAAAGTAATAAGGATCTTACATCCAAACAGACTCCTAGCTTTTTTGTTGTTGTTAAGCCATTAGGTTTTGTTGAAGTTCATTAGCACTTTGTTGAAGACTGTGTTGCATTTCTCTATTTGACCTTTGTGCATTCTACTATATGGCCACAGTAGTTTGTAAGAGGGCATCTGTTGCCTCATTCATACTTTTAGATTATTAGGCATAGCCAGTTTTCACAAGCTCACAAGTTAATTGGTAGTTACTAGGTATGCTGTCATTAAGGAGTCTAGCCGAGATTCTCATTTTTACTAGACTGCTGTCACACAGTAGGCAAATGGAGGCTTTGGGAATCATACCCCTTAACTAGAGAAAGCAACTCAATAGCAGATTGCAGTTATAACCCTAAGCACAGCCAGACTGTAGGGTGCTGTCTTTTAAAGAGTGCCTGTTGCTCCACAGTCTGTCACACACAAAAAATCATAAGTTCCTATAGGTTCAAAGCTTTCTAAATGTGTTTTTTTTTCCTGGTGTTGGTGCTGTAGGTTCAAAGCTTTTTAAACATGTTTTTTTTTTTCTGGTGTTGGTGAATTAGCTTAAAGGCAGTTCAAGATTCTCTATCACTGAAACTGCAGTTAACATGGTTAATGCTTACTCCCTCCAAGAAAAGCACTAAAAAAACATATTCATGAAGCTAGATTAGACATTTATTTAAGTGTGATCAGCAGCAAATGAAGACACACAGTCCATTGAAGCTTGTTATTTTTAAATACAGTGGGGAAAAAACATGTATAATGCTTGATTCAGCCTGTTGATGAAAATACTGTTTTAGTGCAATAGAAATTAAACATTAAAATATGAATTATTACATCTAGTACTGTTACTTTGACTTAGGAATATTTAGTCCATACACTGAACTAAAAAAACTTATGTTAGTTATTTTCAGTGGCACAAAATACCCAGTTTTATGCAGAATCTCTGTAACAAAATAGTGCCCTTCAGTATGTGACAATGAAGACATGCTCACACATATATTCACAGTCTCCTAGCCTTTGCAGGTGAAAAAAAAATCTTTCTTAATGCAGACTGAGCTGTTTCAGAATACCATCCTACTGTATCTGAAATAAAGGTAGCTGACTTGGCATATTAATCCAACAAATAGCCCCAAATATAGTAAGTTGGCAAGTAAAGTATTCTTTGGTTCATGGAAACTCATAGGTCTTCCACATGGCACAAAAATGTTTATAAGGATCTTTGTTTCTGTTCCTTTTCTCACAGCTACTCTCATTCTAATTAACTTCTGGCATTCTCAAAGGGTATTCATAAATGAGTGGCACTGTACAAAACATTACTAAATGTGATCAGGCATATTTATTTTAATTTTTAAAGTTTTGTGGAATGAGGGTATCTATACAACTAAACAAAATGTTTTTTGCAGAGAAAAACAGAAACTTTTAGCTTTAATGCTTATCTAGACATATCAGCTCTACTGCATGAAACTTGAAAAGTTAAAAACATTAAGTACCACTTCACATAGTGCTATTCATTTGAGAAAATATAGTTTTAAAGTACATTTGTGTGTGTGTGTGAGTGTGTGTGTGTGTGTGAGTGTGTGTGTGTGTGAGTGTGTGTGTGTATGTGCTAATTCCACAAGTGGATTGTCATCCAGGTAGACTACATGAAGTCAATAACCTGCATGACCTCTTGAGATATATACTGCAAGATACTGTTAGCTATAATTATTGTTAGACATTTATATTTCACTGCCATGGAAATTTGCATTCCTAGAATATTCTGCAATATGCTACAGTGCATAATCAGTCTATGTATGTTTTCCACATGCTTTGAATACTTGTTATTTAACAGCGTGGATAGCCATAAGGACATGGGGATTCTTATTGATTCAAGATTTAGTTTTGATGTACATTTAAAATGGGTAATAAGAAAATGTTATTATGAACTGCTTGTTGTGATAGTAGGGATAAGATTTTTTTGTTGCCATTGTTTAAGGCAATAATATCACCTATTATTGAATATGGTGAATCTATGTGCTCATTTAATATGGTTCAAATTAAATATCATGAGAGGATACATAGTTCTTTTACTCATCACCTATGAGTTTTAAGGGCTATTAGTTGGGAAAGTCAGGTGAGGTTGTTGTCCTTATTTTCAATTAAATACAGATTATTTCGGGGGGGGGGGGGGTCTGTAACTGTAATTTGCAAAAATGTTATTACTGAAAGTATGTTATTGTGAATGTTGCCAAAATACAGTACTCTGTTGATCCAAGGAATAATCATTTTCTTTTGGTTTATATTGGAAGTTATAACTCCAGTCTAAAACAAAACAGTTTTCATTTCAGTGTTGGTAGTTGGTGGAACTCAATTTCTATAAAAATTATGAATATGAAGTCTATCTCAGTTTGAGCAAGGTTTGGATATGTTAGTGGGTGATAGATCCTTTGATGCTAGACAGTTTGCAAGTAAATTCATTGAAGGCCTTAATAGGGTGTGCATCCAAATTGTGTACCATTATAAAGGAAAAAAGCTGAATGAACAATTCTTCAGAATAATGATTTCACAACAGGACACTTGCCTCAAAAATGTAAACAGGAAAACTGAATTTCTGCTTTTGGAATACTGTACATTGCAGACATCCAGTGGTGGCAGGTGACTTCAAATCAAAGGTGGGCTGCAGGAAACAGCTGAATTGGTGGGGGCCAATGTGAAGGGGTGTGGCCAACTAGAATGGGGGTGGGCTATGCTAAAACCACAAAAACTGGGACTTTAATTAAATACGCTGCCCTGGGTGCCAAACCATCATTATGAGAGTCCAATCAAAACAAAATGAATTGTAGAAGAAAAAAAATATTTCAGTGCATTGGCTACATGACAGCTTACTTAATATCTAGATGGAAACAAAAAGGTTTTGAGGCATGAAATAATAAATTACATTTTAAATACATTACTGGAATGCCAGTCAAATCAAGAATGAAAAAACAAGCAGCACTCAACTCAAACCACTTCTCCTTACACTGCAGTTCTAATTACAATTTATATTCAGCTTTATAAAAGTACTAAGCAACATGCTGAAAGTAACAATTTCTGTGATACCCCCACTTGTAAAAATGCTTTTTATCCAAAAAAGACCTGCTGTCTGACAACAACTATATACTTGTTTCATGGGAAAAACATGATCAAAGTAACAAATGAACAGCAAACAAGAAACAAGCTCAAGATAAATTGCTTAAAGGATTACTGTACAAGTTATGGACCACACATGATAGATTGGCATCCGGTTTAGTTTATGGGTAAAGCCTGCAAAGATAACTGCAAATGTTCAACAAATGTAATAAGCTTTTGAAAATACTGTAATCCTGTCCTTAATTACAAATACTTTCATATACATTTCAATACCTAAGGTTTATATGCTATCTAGTTATGTAAATATTCTCTGCATGGCAACAACAAAAAGGTGTTCAATGTTGGTAATTCTTTAACAGTATGCTTATTAAAGCTTACTTGCATCTTCCAGTCTCAGACAAGTTTACCTGGTGGTCATTAAAGCATTGCTACTTAAACACAGAGCAACAGGCACTGCAACAACATGCATTTTTTTTAATAAGAAGAAGCATTAATTAGTAGTATAAAAATGTGACAGAAAACCAGAACATTCTGCAAAATCAAGGACAGATGAAAAGCCACTGTAATACTTGTGTCTACCTTGGATGGGGGGTATACTCTGCACACTTACACTGCATAACTGCTCCTTACCTTGCTTGAACACATCCAGAGTCACTACGTGGGGGAGTAGGGTGCAACAAGTCCGTCATAATTTGAAATGTCTCTGGCTGACGGTGATGATCCTGGCACATTTGTCATACCTCTCAGCCTCAGAGCAAGAAATCTGGACAAAGCCATAAAAAGAAGTGGGACAATTTTTAAATATTGCTCTTATAAACTTAGAAAGATAAGAGAATAGTAGGTCTTGCATTAGTATGAATTTTCTGAAGGGTATGAAATTTGAAACTCAAATGTCTGTCATTATTTTCTAACTTCAGTCTTTAATGATTTGCCACTAATTTGCCAGAAAACCACAATTTTATGAAAAAAATTGACCAGAAATGTTATGCAAAAATATAAAATAGCCACACAATACAGCTGGGAACCTGTCAAAGAAGGGACACTTTTTTAATATTAGTACTGTTAACTTGAGCAGCTGACAAAATAAGAGAATCTATATGCATTTCTGCAATTAAAAGTAATCTATAACTCTGATCATTAGAATCATTTATTAATTGCAACCCTCCATGTTTTCTTCAAAATTTGCCATTTTGTAAGGGATTATTAGGGGGAGAACAACATTTTGAGCCAAAATCAGGGACAGTTAAGAGGTTTGGCTATACCTAATTCTATAAAGCGATTTATTTGTGCGTACCTCTCAACCTCTTAACACAGGAATTCTGGACAAGGCTAAATATATTGGGGGAACATGCAAACAGTACTAAAAATTGCTCTTGTATAAACTTAGTTGACAGAACAACAGGTCTTGCTTTAGCATGCATTTTTGTGAAGAGTATGAAGTCTGAAACTCAGTGTCTGTCTTTATTTATTGACTTCATTCCTAAATGATTTGCCAGAAAACCACACATTTTATGAGGAACAAACCAAAAATAAGAAGCAAAAATATATTTATTCTGCAAAAATCTGGACAGTTAACAGGTATAGTTCAGCCGAGGTTGTCTGAGTTTGCTGCCTTTCCCCGCTCACAAAATCATGGTCGAATGGGTCCTCCCCCATGCAGCTATTCCAATGTCCCATTACTTGGCTATTTCACCCAGTTTACCATAAACACCATTATGTGCATACTGCTTTACTTTTATGATGATTTGGATCTCATTTAAAAGTTTTATTTTACATTTTACAGCACAAACACTAATAGATATCTGCTAAACAAAGTAATGCAGTATCACAATGAAAATAGACTTAGCATTAAAACTTCTCGGCCCTTGAAACTCACATTCATTGAAACAGCATTGAAACCTGCATTCAAAGCAAATACATCTGGCCAAGGGCCATATTAATTTTGGGCTGTTTTCAAATCATAAGCCCCTTACACAGGAAACATACATGTGTTCTTTGATACACCTTCCTAATTGTATTAAATTATATTCCTTGTATAATACAGTACAGTTGTTAGAGGGTGTTTTAAATGTATTGTTTTGAACATTTTTCCAGTAAACAATGAAGCATAATGCATGCACCAATAATGACAAAACTGCCCAGTTCAGAACATTTCCATCATAAAAGTCTACTCAAACTTCTATAGTCCACCAGTTTAAGTAAATATGTGCAATCTCTGCAGAAGTAAAAGTCATCTAAATAATTCCACATTAAAGAGATCTGTAACTAACGAAGAGGTTGCTGCTAGCAAACAGCTTTATATTTCATTGTTTCATCTACAAATAACTATTGCCCTTGAGTTATAAATTGCCTATGTTACATTAAAAAAGAATACGCTAGTAATATTGCAATAGGGAATGGATGGCAAACTGATAACAGGTTCATCATTACCAGGTTTCTCCGCCAAAGAGGACATTCTCAAGACTGCAGCATCCACCCCATTTAAAGGTACAACACAGTACAGTATCAGCAATGCATCTATATACTGTGGGAGTAGAACTCACAGCCTTCTGCACCAAAAGAAAGCACACTACCTGTTGTGCTATTAGCAATGCAAGCTGACTCAGCATAAGCAGCAATAAACTTCTCTTCAAGCTCTCAGCTCCTTATAAAATACACTCAACACTCAACTGTATCTCTCAACTTTGTAGCACAAGAAATCTGGAAAAAGCCAAAATTTATTGGGGGGAACAAAAGCCCAAAAACTAGGGACACATTTTAAATATTGCTTGTATAATACTGGAAAGTTGCTAGAATAAAATGCTGTGTTACCACCATGCATTTCACTTGCGAAGTCTTGAACCCCGGACTCAGTGCACTACAGTCAGAGCAACATACCACTATCCCAAATCAGCTGTGTCATGAAAGATAGGTAGACTGAAACTTAAATGGCTATCATTTAGTGAATTCAGTTCTCACCATAGCTCTCAACCTCTTAGCACAAAACACCTAGACAGACTCAATAATGGGGGAATACAGCCCCCAAACATATTCAGTGAATTCAGTTCTTACCATACCTCTCAACCTCTTTGCACAAAAATCCTGGACAAAGCCAATAATGGGGGAATTCAGCCCCAAAAATAGGGACAAATTTCAAATATTGATCTTATAAATAGAAAATTGCTAGAATAAAAAGGTTTTGTGTTAGCATGTACTTTCTGAAGAATAAGAAGTCTGAAATTAAAATGCCTGTCATTTAATGAATACAAAATCCAGAAAACCACAAATTTCACAAGGTCAAAGATATGAGGCAAACATTTCACAAGTGGTGATGGGTAGAGAATTCAAGGTCTTGCTACCAGCTCCCAAGGTATACACACACACACACACACACACACACACACACACACACACACACACACACACACACACACACACACACACACACCTACCTGAATAGGAGTCTCTTCTGCTGCAAATTCCTTGCCCAGCTCCATTCCATTGCTGCAAAGTCCATCTATTCATTGCATTCCTGCACTAAAAGCCCAAGTCCATCCAGCCATTGCAGTAAAAGCCCACCTTCAAAGTCCATCCCTTCAAAAGCCCAGTTTCCTTCCATTGCTGCAAATTTCCTCCATTCCTGCACTAAAAGCCCATGACAGCAAAGTCCTTCCCCTTCCCACGAGACCAAGCTGCTACCAAGCCTGCAGACATTGCAGTCTGATCCCCTTCCAGTCTATGCAGTTGTAACTGCATAGACTTCTGGGATTTTCTAATCAACCCAGCCTGCAAATGGTGCAGTATGATCCCCTTCCAGTCTATGCAGTTGTAACTGCATAGACTTCTGGGATTTCCTTATCAGGACTGTCTCACCAGCAGTCTGAATTCTGTGCACATGTTCTGGACTGGTTCACCAGACTAGATTCTGTATGCATGCTCCAGACTGGTTCACCAGCAATCTGAATATTGGGAAATGCCCTGAGCACACATGTGCAAAGTTCCGGGACTCGTGTTTGTTTTTCTTTTATTTTATTTCTTTTTTACAGCTGGGGGGCTGCAGTCCTGCAGTCCAATAGCACAAGCCACCCCTGCAGACACCATGAACAATGCATTTGTTAAAAAATCAATATAGCAAAGGAGAAATACACATGACTATTTCAACCTGTAATTTATACAGATGTGCGCGCGCGTGTGTGTGTGTGTGTGTGTGTGTGTGTGTGTGTGTGTGTGTGTGTGTGTGTGTGCAGAATGCAGATTATGCTTTATCAGAAACTGTGTGCTTAATTTAAGTAATATATAGATTTTAATCTCTATTTTATTGCTTTAGTATGAAAAAAATAGAAGGTGGGAAGATAAGTCTCTTTACCACCACATACATAATTATCACTTGGAGCTGATCAGTTTGGAATTCAGCTACAATATACTTTGCACTAAATACATTATGTTACTTGTTCAGCATGTTGAAGATTTAGTCTCACACAATTAATGCTAAAAATGTCATATGTCATAGTACATCTCCATCTAGAGAAAAAATCTAAATCAAAGAATACATTTATCAGTTGCTACTCTGCTTGATATCATCCTGAATAGATCATTTATGTAGTTGCAGTCCAGCAATAAAAATATAAATTTTTTCTGACATTGCTTTTTCCAAACATCACATAATTCAATAGCCATTGACACCTGTTCTGACATTAGGTAATTGATAAATAATCACCATATCACAGATTGCTTTATATTCTGGTAGTTTCCACACTGGTCTATCAAAAGGATATGGAATCTATGGCAGAATCATGTGGGAGCATGTCAGGTCCCTGAAGCCAGTTTCAGTGAATGTAAAATGATCAAAGAACATTTGTCAAAACTATAATAATTGAAGGCAAAGTCTGCCTTTTTTTCCACTATTATATATCATTGGAGATGGTATATAATACTTTGGTAGGTGTGGGGGTGCCCCATTATGAGGTCTGCAGGGAGTGTTACTCCCCTAAACAAACAAAATAAAACCCTTTCCTCAGAGGTTAGCTGAAGGTAGTTCAGGAACCATTTTTTTTTTTTAACTTTCGCTGAATTTACCTTTAGTGAGTTGATATGAATGTAATAATGACAGGCAGTTAAGAAGGTTAAACATTATGAAAACTAGACAACATGATAGGCATTTTTATTACTAGTGATACATAACAGCATAGAACTGTAATCTCATATTGATATTACAAGACACTTTGTATTGCAGTTAGCTAATGTGTGTTTTTGTGTGTGTGTGTGTGTGTGTGTGTGTGTGTGTGCGTGTGTGTGTGTGTGTGTGTGTGTGTGTGTGTGTGTGTGTGTGTGTGTGTGTGTGTGTGTGTGTGCGCGTGCGTGTGTGTCCTGTCCTCACCTGTTAGGAGACTGCTGTCACAATAAATATCAATATCCACTAGACAGATTTTATTCTTCTGTGTGACACATCAACTTTAAATTTGTATATCTTTGTAGTTTAAATAGATTTATAGTAGTGAGGACTAAATTTGGGTTGGTAAGCACAATAGATTAAAACTAGGTCTCTGTGCAGAAAGGTATTGTGTTGAAGGTATTGTGTTGTGTAATGCCTGTTAAGAAAATATAGACACATTGAGGAAAAGTATAATATAGAGATAATGGTCAGAAAGGGAATAGGGTGGATCAAAATATCAAACTAATAGAACAATCAATCATGGGATGCATATGGTAAACAGCAAAAACTGCTATAAGCTATACAGTATTTTGTCCTTCAATGCAGCTAAAGCCATCAGTCATTTTATCAAATAAAGCTATACAGATTAAGTTGGATGGCTGGTAGAGGACAGTTTAAAGATATTTTCCCTTTCTGCTTTAATATATCCGAGGATTTTTCTTACTCTGTTACACCTGGGCAGCAAAATACATCAGACTAAAGCAATGTAGTGCTGTTCCTAAACTACATTTGTATTGAAAAGCTGGAATATGGGATTGGCTTGTGAAAATTTAAGATCAAACTTTTGATATTTGCTATAAACTGCTCACAGCTTTGCTTGCTCACAGCTTTGCTTTAGTTAACATAATTCTCTTTCAGTTAAATCTCTTCAAGTGGAAAATTCAGATATAAGTAAAGGTAGGAAGCATACTAGTTCTTTAACAAGGCATGACCTCATGCATGTTAATTTCCTCTATGCAAAATTTGGTCCAATTGCTTGCTTTAATGTGCTTGTGTAGGAGAGCCAATGGACAACCTAGAGCAATGAATATAGTGGTCTTTTGAAGAAATGATTTCCAGGCATAAAATGTTGTTTACTAAACTGCTGATCCAAAATGAAGTCAGCAAAATTAGAGAACTCACACAATGACCTACCTTCCAGCATTGAATAGTCCTATGAAGATACATTTTCTTAACAATTTCCTTCTCCCAAAAATACATTAAAATATAGAAACAGTGAATAATGTGATATTGTAGGAAATTCAGATCTATTCTGTCAGCATATTTTTCTTTCAGAATAAAAAGACAAAACTAACCTGTAACTGTTGATTTCAAAAGAAAATTAAGGCAAATCTGATTCTCTGCATAGGTACTGTCATATTTCTCAACTGTCCAGAATTTTACACAATGTTCAGATTTTTACTTTGTATTTTGGATCTGTTCCTCATATATTTGTGGTTTTCTGACAGATCATTGAAGACTGAAGTCACTAAATAATGACAGACATCTGATATCCTTTGGAATATGCATGCTAACGTAAAACCTGTATTCCCAGTCCCCTTCAATAAACACACATCACACCAAATGACATTTGACAACCTTTATTGAAATTCCATAAACATAGCTTCATTGATCATCTAATTTATTAATCACATCATAAATCATAACCATCCATGTAACTTAACTAGGGCAGTGTGAACCCCACTCACCCTGACCAAATATGCAGTGTCCTTTCCTCCAGTTGCTTATTTTACTTATCAAGCAGCATCCATCGCTCACTTTCATTTTCTACTTAATGAATTAACCATCCAACCAAATAAGCAGTGCCCTTATCTCTGCTTGCTTACATTTACTCATCAAGCAGTGTCCAACCAGTCACTTGCATTTTACAACTCCTTGAAATGAACATCCAACACCACAGGGGGAACTGAAGAGGGACAAGCCTGTCCCTCTTTTCTGCCTCCCAAACTTATAACAACCACCAATCCCCAATGTTTAAGCAGACAAGGAGGGAGGGAGGGTAGAAAGTTCACAGCAAAATGTGATTCTTTACCCAGTTATACTCTCCTAAATCCATTAAGCCCCTCCCTACACTTACATCATTTCCTCCCAATCCTCCTACTTTCCAATTTAATCCTTTCCTCTGACAAACTCGCTTCCTTCCCCTACCTTCTTAATTCCCATTACTACCTCTACCTAGCCCCCACCTGCAGATGTCCCTGGACAAACTGGTTTGTTAACAACCCTCATTTGCTCTAGTAATTTTCTAAGTTTACAGGAGCAATGTTTAAAAATCTAGCCATTAGTTTAGGCATTTACCAAAACTAATGTGGACACAGGAAAGCTATATAGATTCCACACAAAAGGTACCCAAGCCAAGAATCAAAATGGAAAACCTCTTGTCATGAGGCAGTTTTACCAAATGACTAGCCATTCTCTTTTCAGTTAGAAGGGCTAAAGAACATGTTTTTTTTTTTTTACATGCATGTCGATGCACACTGGTCAATGTTTAATTTGCCATGTATTATTGTCCTTGATTTTTAATACTGATATAGTTTTTCAATGGCCTATATAACTTCACATCAAAAATTATGTTTATTCTGCCAAGCTGCATGTTTATAATTTTAATAAACTTAAGTGTGACATCATTAGACTAAATCAGATGCCTATATTTTGTAAACTTGCTTGGAGAACTTCAGCATTTTTCTATTGAGTTTTCACTCATCAGCCTATTTTTACTTAATCAAACGATTTATTTACAAGCATCACAAGCAGCTGCAAGCATAACATAGAGTATATCTTACAATAATATACATAGGCTCATAGGTTGTTACTAGGCTAACAACCAATAAGGCCCTTACTAAACTGGCCCTGCAACACAAACGTTTTGGGTCACGAGTATCATGGGCATCTATGGGGTACTGTTAGTTGGGAGATAACTAAAGATTTGTAGGGGGGTTAGGTAGGATAATACTTTTCCTGTTGATGGCTTCTATCCATAAAAGCCATGGAGGCCAGACTGTGGGTAAATTGACAGTTTCCCATCCAGTTGTCAAGGCTTTGTTTGAATAGGTTCAGGGATGAACTCTGTTTTATATAGATGAATGGGGATCCCTTGGTTTACATATCTGTCTCTCCAGCATGTCCTGTTTATGTCACAATTGAATTTCAGTTCCCTGGATCTAGTGTTTCTGGTGCTGTTTTTTTTTTTTTTTTTTTTTTTTTTTTGCACATGTGCACCAGATCCATCAGGACTGGTTCTAAGGAAGACCTGTACACCAAGCAAATATATCAGTGGCCTGTAGAATGCTGAATACAGAGACAGTATAGGACAGGGTATTCATGCCCTGAATTCTTTAAGAGAAACCATTGTGGATATTCCAACTCCTGCAAGTGTCTGGTTAGATACTTGCCTAAGGGAGCATTCAATTATATTCAATATAATATATATATATATATATATATATATATATATATAGTATTCAATGATAGGTCTGATAAGGACTGAGTAGAGTGATACTAGAACTTCCATGGACCTGGCTAGGCCAGATTGCTATCTACATCTGTTCACAGACCCCTTACTACTAGGTTGACTCTTAGGGGAATTTTATTGATGGAGCAATTAACCATTAGTTGACAGTTCCAAAGGGCATTATAATGCATTTCTGGCATTGAGTTTTAGGCCATGTTTTTAGTACCAGTAATTTGTCTGTGCCAAACCTACATGTTGGTGTCTTAGGGGAATCTATAATAGCTCCCAGTTTACAGTGATCTGTGATCTTGTTGAGTCAGAGGACTTGAACATTAGCCTTGACTGCTGTCTGAGAAGGAGATGTCAAACAAGAGCAGATGCAGCATGGAGCACCGGGGTACTTCATGGTGAATGGACTCTTGGTGTAGGTGGTCTCATCAATCCCAAATTCCTGGGTCCTGTCTATGAGTTATGTAAGACTTTATGCCTAGCTCAACGAGCTTGTCAAAAATGCCTGGTTGGGATATTGTGCCAAATACCTTAGCCAGGTCAAGCTATGCATTATGCACTGTTTAGCCTCATCTGTTGACCTAGTGATCCTCTCAAAGAAGTCTACCAGGTTAAGTAGACATAACCTTCCCTTAATAAAGCCAGATTGGAATGTGTCTAGTGTCTGTAGGTTGCCAATGTCCTTGTTTGTCATTTCCATGATGATTCATTCCATGGCCTAGGATATTAGGCTTGTTACACGGATGGGTCTGTAGTTTTCTGGGTCAGTTGATGGTCCACCTTGTGGAGGGGCATGACTGTTGCAGTCCTTCTTTCACTTGGAAAATGGCTTGCTTTAAGGTGGTTGTTGAAGAGTGTTGTCCTGATAGGTTAGATTTAGAGTTGGGTAAGGTAAGTAAGACATCACCATGTCTTATGGAATATTTCTAAGAATCTATGTTAGCATCTTTTGTGAATGACATGAACTCACTATGTGCTAACACCCAATTCTTGTGAAGTTTTTATTTAGTGGGAGTTTGTCATGATAAGATTTATTCAGATGGCAAGTAAATACAAATGCTAAATGATTCTTTGATTTGTTCTGCCATTTTGAAGTTTTTATTAGAACTAATACAGATGACATGCTTAGGTATTTTGTGTAATCATTTAGATTGTTAATAAAGCTAATGTTTCCTTAGTCTATTAAGCACTAAATTCATATTATATATATCCTAATATGCCTCTTGCTTCCTTAGTGAACAATTACTGTATAAATGTTTGATGTTTCTAATAATAGTGTATGTAACTGATCTCTAAAACCTAACTGGAATTAATATTGGATTAGTTGTTTATCAGTACTATCTTTCTCTTAATTTATAATATATCCTCCATTTTTTACTTTGTTTTCATGGGCTCAAACCAACAAAGGTTGATGGTTGGGATAGGTAGTCTAGCAGATTTAGTTTTGTTTGTTAGACTAGGAATATATCTCTTTCCATGTATAGGGTGTATTAAAGTTTATTTCAGAGTGAAATATGCACATTTTTTTTGTTATTTAACTCTTTTTCTAGTTTTGAAATGCCTGACAGAATTGTTTTACTTTTATCTTTCATGGGGGAATGTTATTTGAATTGAGATAAATAGAAATATAACAATTGATATTCTATTGTCGATTCAGGGAGAATATTATGTATACAGGAGTCTATTAATACAAGTTCCTTTATTATTTGTTATCTTTAACAAATTCTGATATGGATTTAACTTTGATATCCTTAAATACTAATGGCTTAAACAACCCATATAAGAGAGCTAACCTACTAAGGTATCTTAAACTAAACAAGGCTCAAGTAGTTTTTCTCCAAGAGACACACTTTAAAATAAATGACACATTTATGTGGGACCCTAAGGAATGCACAATACTTGCTCAATCTTCTTATAAAAATAAGACCAGAGGAGTAACAATTATATGGAAAAAGACTTTCTTAAATCCCCAAATTATTTACAAACATGCAGATAATGATGGACTCATGGCCTTAGTTATACTTCAGTTTAACAATAGAATTTGGACCCTGGCTAATTTATACTGGTTCCTGGGTATGGGGGTTGGACTAGCTAAGAAACACTTAGACTTTATTACAACTACTTCTAAAGGTAATATTATACTAGGAGGTGAGTTTAACTATATCACAGATATTACAGAAACTACCAATAGGAAATCTCCTAGACTATCGTCCTCAGTCAAACAGTTAAAAAATGGGCAGAAATGTTTAAATTAAAAGACACCTTTAATGCTTTGGGACAAATTCTTTACTATTCCCACACCAAGACTATAGACATGGTACCCAAACTAGAATAGATAAAATTTATATATCACAAGATCTTTATTCTAAAATCTGGAATTTTTCAATACAAACTTGTCCCTTTTCAGATCATAATTCCCTGTTGTTAAAAATGCACTTGTAATTCAATCAATTAGTTATTATTTCAAGGATTCCTTCATATATCACACAAATTAAAGATTTTAAATCTTGGATAACTTCGGAATTTCAGCTTTTCTTAGAGATTAATTATAAACCTGAAGCAAACACAATTATGGTTTGGGATTTTCTTAAGGCCTATCTATATGGTAGAACCATTAGCTGGTACAAAACTAAAATTAAAGAATAGGACTCAGAATTACAGCAGCTTCAAAATCAATTATTATCTCTTAAATCTAATAATATCTTAATTGCTAACGATAATAATAAGAAAATAGAAGAAGCAGATTAGAAATATAATGAAATATTATCCCATAAAACTAATTTAGCTATGGAAAAACTGAAATTAAATTCTTATGCTACCTCTCCTAAGCACCTTCATAACCTATCTATGAAAGTTAAGATACAATCAAAAATTAATAACATTGATAGTATCTTTCATAAAGGGAAAAGGAAAAAAGTCTCAGACATAGAGGGCATTCTGGAGGCTTTTAATTATCATTATGCAGAGCATCATAAAGATAAAATAAGTACAAGTGAATGTGAGGAGTTAGAGAATATAATTCCCAACATAACAAGAATTCCTGAGGAACGTAAGTTAGATCTACAAAAACCTATTTCTCAAAAGGAAATTATAGATGGGATTAAAGGAAGTAAGTTTAATAAAGCACCTGTAATAGACGGATTAATTATTGAAATGTATATATTGTTTCCTTCTTCTATAACCTCTCTTCTACATAAACTTTTCTTGAAGTTCAGACATTAGCAAATATTCCTCCTTTTTGGAGATATTCTCTAATTTCCCCTATATTAAAAGAGAATAAGGACCCTAATCATTGCAACTCATAGAGCCCTTTTTCTTTGTTGAATAATGATTATAAACTATTTATGTCAGTTATGGTCAATAGATTGAAATACCCATATCTAAAATAATAAATGAAGACCAAACTGGTTTCATACATAACAGGCATACACAGGATAATATTAAAAGAGTATTAACACTGATATATTACCTCAATAGAGGAAACTATGAATCATTAACAATAGGTCTAGATGACCTTTGACTCCTTAAATTGGGGTTATTTATTTAAAGTCTTACTGTTATTTGATTTTCCCCCTTTTTATAACAATGATAAAGAAAATCTATGAAAATAATCTAGCATATGTCAAATTAGGTCCCTTTACTTCCAAAGCAATCCAAATCACTAGAGGTACTAGATAAGGATGTCCCATGTCCCCTATGCTATTAGCTCTGGCCATAAAAATACTTGCCATTTTAATACAAAATAACCCAAAGATAAGAGGTATAAATATATATGACCGATATCTTTCTAAAATAATGATGTTTGCTGATGATGTCTTACTTACCCTACCCAACTCTAAGGAAGTGTTAGGTGAAGTGGATATAGTAGCAACAAACTTCCAAAAAATCTCAGATCTCTCCTTCAACAAATCTAAATCAAAATATGTATTATTAAATAAAAAAAGAACATATAGGTTCCAGTTAATCATATTATTAGAAACCAAGTTTCAAGTCTAGACTATGTAGGAATAGTCCTAGGTAAGAATATAGATGTAGTGTTTATTCCATGGTGTTTTTATTCATGAAGTTCAAGAAGTGTTGTGCCTGAAAGTTTGAGGCAGTGTACGTTTCCTATTCTGTAAAGGTTAGTTGATGTCACCCTTGAATAAGGTGTTTGGACAGTGAGTGCTTTTAGCAGGTTTAGGTAAGAATCATGTGACTCAATGGGCATATTTGGGGATCTGTAGCTAGCTGTGATATGGTGAGGGACCTTACCTATAGTGATTTGCACATATATGAACTCCATGGTATCATACCGTTTAACCAACCAGGAGGCATGTTTGTTGCCAATATAGACTGAGTTACCTTCATCTTTGACCATAGTCTCTGCTTTTGTTGGTCTAAATGTGTGGAAGACACTGTAGCTTTGCACTCCAGAGTACATTTTATGGCTATAAATCAAGTCTCAGTCTCAGCACAGATGTCTACATTCTCGAGAGTGCGACAGACTTGAAGGGTGTGGAGTTTTTTTGGCATTGAGCAGTAATGGCTTAAGGCTGCTTGTAAACTTTTTCATTATGTTGATAGTTTTGCTTTCTTGGCATTGCCTATAAATGCTTTAAGGAGATTGATAATGTTTGAGGCAATATCTAAAAGCTTAGGGGGGATAGCTGCTGCGCACCCCTGGCAAAGCAACATGGTCTTTTTACTATACCCTCTCATGCTGACAGATATTGAATTACCCCAGAGTGACACTAGAAACTAAGCCAATTATTAAAATCAATCACTTTATGCTCATATTGTACTGTCAGCCTTGGTGAGGGTAGTATGCTGCTCGATGCAAGGCTCATTCCTATCTGTGACACACATTCAAAGAGAACCATTATGCCTCTTTTCATATAGTTCAATGAGGTATGTCTCAGGTCATTTACACCTACATGGACTAGGATAGAATCATATTGATACCTGCAGTGCAGAAACTTGAGTGCATACATGATGTATATTCTGGCTAATGATGGGCAACCGACTATTATCTTCTCCTTGTCTAATCTGGTGAGTGTGTCATCTATGTGTCACATGATGGAGTCCCAAATGACAAGAGTATTAAGTACGGAACATACTTGCTTTATGGGCTTTCTTCTTGGGAGACAATTGGGTGTAGCCTTATGTGAAATGTTTGGTGTTCCCTTTCATGTGGGCTGATGTGATTGCTGAGGAGCAATGTTGCCATTAGGTGGCTTTGAAGGTCTTTGAGGTTTGGGAAGTTTCTTTTAAGTGCCTCAGTATAAGACAATTTGTGTATATGTGCTAAGCACTGTATGTGAGGGATGTAGTGTGATTATTCCTGACAACCTCATTTGTATGCAAGAAATTTTCTTCCAAGGAAGTTAAGTATTTACATCTCTTATCTATCGTCTTATTTTCTTTAATGATTAACTGGGTATTTGAGAACATGAGACAATTGCTACATTTCCTTACGATGCCCAAATCTACCAAGCTGGCTATGGGACATTTGGAAATTCCATATCCATGATTTCTGGACACGTAATTGGGAGGGATGTTTAAGATTATGGACTGGGTTTTAACAGGGGACTCTTAAAGTAGTTTCTGGGGTTAAGGGCAAAATGTTATACAGTGCCAGGATATAGTAGTACTATTCGATATACAAACTAGTTTGGGGGCCAATGGAAAGATGTTATATAATGCTAAGATATGGTAGTATTATTCTATGCACAGATTAACTCTGCAACTTATTTCTGCACAATGCCGCATTGTTTTACAGGTTTCAGATCTAATTGTGATTTTTATTGGTAAATTTCACTGTCTCAGTATTTACTACTAAACAGAACACTGCTAAGTGCCACTGCCTGGTGTGCAGCACTGTGCAAACTTGCCTAATTTATAGCAGAGAAAAAAGTTTGAAAACTGACTCGTATGGCCTCTAGCCAATAAACAGCCACACACTGATCTTCTTGGAATGATTCCAGACTCAGAGTGATGAGGTAAACAGCTCCTGCACAAGATAAATGAGCCTGGCATTTTTTTTAATTTATTAATTTAGAAGTACATCAAAAGAACCCTCAAGTGAAGATTAAACAACAGCTACCACTATCAAACCACTAAGTCCCTTGGTAATGTGCCCTTCTGCATGGAGATTTAGAAGCATGTAGAACTTAAACAGCCAACAAACAGAAATTACTGTTTTTTTCCACAAAATTAAATAAATGATTTTAAGAATACTCAAAAACAATAGTATTTACTGTATAAAGCAAGTACAAGTGCAATAAATTAAGAAAATATTCCTATCAACAAATAACAAACAATATGGTGGTGTCTTTGTACAACACTTTTTAGCATCTTAAATAATCACAAAAAAGTCCATTTAACAAACATTTATAAATTACAATGCCAGGAAAAGCAGTCTCTAAATCCAAACCCATTCCTATAAACATATTCTTGTTTTGATTGTAAAACATCCATTTTGCTGTAGTCTTGTCTTTGAGACTCAAATTCTTTGTTGATATTTATAGATCTTGTATTTCAGACATTATTAATTTTGCTCCATCATCTGTACAACAGACAACTTGTTTCCATTTTCTAATAATAGATTTTAAAAACCAACACTATAAGATTTAGAAAAATTCTTTCAGTACTGATTAATGGGTTTATAATACTTGTCATAAATAAAGGTAATAAATAAAGGTAGAGTAACCATGATTTTATCTGGCCAGGTTAATTCATATATATTTCTGCAAGTCTGTTTTAGTGATATAATATATATTATATGATATAAATCACTTAACATGCCAGTACTATACTTCCAACAAATTGATTTTAATGTGGAAAATATGCTGGTGGCTAGACAGTAAATATTCTTAAACAGAAATTATACACTAAAAATTAAAATTTTCTGGACTTGTCAGCACAATGAAGGATTAATGTTGTTTTCCTACTTTCTTGCTGAGTTTTTCATATGTCCAGGTATTTTCTCATACCAGTCTAAATTGGTTGGTCTCACTTAATTTCAGTTTCACAAACTATCTTATTATACAAGCTGTAAATACATTTATCCCTGTGATTTTCTTCCCGTTTTGTTTGAAATTACCATAAAATCTATAATAGCCAGTCCAATGTCTTGGCAGTACATAATTTAAATATTTTAAATCTGTTAATAAAAAATATAGCAATTATTAATAGGTTCATAGGTGTATACTAGGCTAATGGCCCTTGGGCCTTTACAACCCTAGCCCATAAAAGTGCCCTGGCATTGTGCCGCCCGTCATTAGTTCCCAGTGCCTCTATCAAGTAGACCCATTGGAGTAATCCCCAGTGTAAACTTTCTATTTCCCATCCAACCATCAAGATTTCTCTTGAAGAGGGCTAGTGAGGTGCTCTGCTTGACATGTATGGGAAGTCTATTCCTGAGCATGGGTAATCTCTGGGTTATGAACCTGTCCCTCCAGCATGTTCTGTTGATTGTGGTAATGAGGCTGAGGTCTCTGGAGCATGTGATGTGGAGAGATTGGAATTTCTTTAGCTGTAGCATTTCTAACAGAGCTGGGTCAGATATGACTTTGTAAGTCAAGCAGAGATCGCCTCTTAGTAGATGACATGAGGCAGAGAATAGCTGGGGTTTTTTGAGTCTGTCCATGTAGGACATGTGCTTAAGGCCTAGGATCCTCTTTGTGTGGTACTTTTGTGGCCTCTCCAGCTGTTGCAGGTGTCTAGTGAGGTAAATGCCAAATGGGGCATTATACTCTATGATTGGTCAATGAGGGAAGAGTAGAGAGAAATGATGACCTCTTTTTTCCTGGATGCAAATCCCTTAGTAATGAGATGTGTCACATAAAAGGACTTTCTAACCACAGTGGCAATGTGGTGGTCGAAGGAGAGGTTGCTGTTAACCTGTCCCCAGATCTCTTATAACGCCTTCAGTGTTCAGTGGCTCCCATTGATGTTGTAATTAGTGGGAACTGAGTTTTTCCCAAAGGGGATGATGACACATTTTTTTGGCATTAAGCTTAAGGCTATGGTTTTGACTCCAGTCATTGGTCTCAGTGAGGCCTTTCTGTAGGATGTCTGCATCACTTGGTGAGTTAATAATGGATCCCAGCTTGCAGTCTCTCTGTGTTGGCCTGGACTTCTGAGAAGTAGATACCAAACAGGAGATGACCCAGGACTGATCCCTGTGGGATTCCACTCGTGACTGGTCAGCAGTCTGACTTGGAGTCCACTTCTTTCACACTGTGGTTCTATCTGTGAGCCAATTTCCAAACTCACCTAATGATATAGGGGTTGATACCTAGTTTGCTGAGTTTATCAGTAATTCCTGAGTGAGGAATGGTATCAAAGGCCTTGGCCAGATCGAGGTAGGCTGTATGAACTGCCTTACCTTCATCCACAGTTCTGGTGACTGACTCAAAGAAGTCAACCAGGTTGAGCAGGCATGATCTACTTTTCACAAAACCAAATTGCGTGGGATCTAGAGTATGGAGTTCCCTATATCCTTGTTAATTAGGTCCATGATGATGTGCTCTATAGCTTTACATATCAGACTCGTCAGGATAATGGGGCGATAATTTCCAGGGTCTGTAGTCACTCCTCCTTTATGGAGAGGGATGCCTGTAGCAGTGCACCATTCAGTAAGGACAAAGCCTGAGGTGAGACTTTGAGTGAACAGAGCACACATATGTGGTCCCAGTTCACTTTGTAATTCATGTAGAACACAGCCATGGATATTGTCGGTTCCCATGGAAGCTGTATTCTTGGCCTTAGACAATGCAGCTTTAACCTGTGCTGCATTAATGCTGGGTGCCTGGCATTCTTCTGGTATTGAGATTGGTCCTTTGGGGGGAGAGAAGGGTAAAGCTGGCACTGAATCTGTCGGCCAGTATGTTGGCAATATCTGTTGGCTCAGTATATTATGTACCATTGTGCAGTAACTCAGAGCAAATCTGGGTATTCCCATGGAGATTCTTGATATAACTATAGAAGGCTTTGTGGTTGGTTTTAGTGTCTGACGCAATTCTGCCTTCACAGCTGCATTTGGAGGTTTTGATGAGGGATCTCAACTTTTTGTTGAGGCTTTTAAGGAAATGTTTTCAGTCTTGGGACTTCACCTTTTTCTGCAACAGATTCTTCCTTCTGTTGTAGAGTGTATTAATGGAGGGGACCACCAAACTGGCTTCCATTTTTTGGAGGTGAGCATCTTGGTTCTGTTGGGTATGGTTAGTTCCACGCATTTATGTACATGTTTGTACAGTGCATTGGTGTATGATTCGGCAGTCATGCATATATCTTCCATTAGCATGGGTGCTGTGAATTTAGCCACCTCAATTTTTAGGAGTCCAAAGTCAGCTTTGGAGAAGTTTTTCATGGTAGATACCTTTGTGTGGGGTGTGGGTGAGATGTGGATTTCCATGGTGATTAGTTTGTGGTCGGATCTAACCAGGGAGGAATTGACTATTGGTGTAGAGCAATGGTTGCCCGTGTTAGTAATAACCAGGTCAAGGATGTTGCTTCCTCTAGTGGGGGTAAGAATGAGCTGGTCCAGGGCATTGGAATTGATGAATTCCAGGAAGCATTGGGTCAGTGCATTGGTGCAGGAGTAGATTTCCCAGCTGATGGAGGGGTAGTTGAAGTCACCTAGTATGAGAGTGTTGGATTGGACCTTAATAGTTTCCAGGGTGCTTAGGAATGTGGAGAGAGAGTCGTGAGACATGGTTGGGAACCTATAGCAGGCTATGATCTGAATTGCCATCTTACCCAATATTAGTTGTACCTAGAGTATCTCAGATGTATTATACTGGGCTACTAGTGTGGAGGTGTGCATATCCTTTTTGAATATGGAGACACCACCACTTTTGGAACTTCGGTCCATGTTCTGGGGCCGAAACGTGTGGAATGAGTTATAGCCTGGTAGTGCAGGGGTGCTTTATGCTGCTTTAAACCAGGTATCTGTTACAGCAAAATGTCGATTTTCTCCATTTTGAAGTATGCTTTGAGCGAGTGCATCTTGAGATTTAGATTTCTAGCATTGAGCAGCATGACTCTCAGATTGCGTTTATTTATAGCTGCTATGGTGGTAATTTGGTCTTTGGAACACCACCTAAAAAGGCACTATAGGGGTGGCAAGAGCCTTAGCCAGTATCCGGAAACTCAGGGGTGACAGAAACAGGCCATCTCTGGCAAAGCATCGAGGTTTGTCAGTCATATCATCTCAAGCAGACAGATACTGGATCCCATTAGAATGACACCAGAAACTTAGGCAGTTGTTGAAGTCAATCATTTTCTGTTTGTACTGTGGTATCATTCTGGGAGATGACAGAATGCTGCTTAGGGCTAGGGTCATACCTGCCTGGGCCACATAATCCGAGAGCTCCAACTTGTCTCTTTTCATGTAGTCCAGGGAGGTGCATCTCAGGTCATTTCCACCACCATGGACAATGACAGAGTCATACTTGTACTTGTTGTGGAGTGACCTGAGTGCATGTGTTATGTGTTGGATTCTGGAACCTAATAGGCAGCTGATTGTTACCTTCTCTTTATTCAATCTAGTGAGTGGGACATCAGTGTGCCTCACTATTGAGTCACTTATGATTATTGTATTGGGCAAGCTGTTTTGCTTTAGTGGCTTAAGTTGAGGAGCACACTGTGTAGGGGAGCTATGTGTCTTGTGGTTTGTGCTGTGTTGTGGTGGTCGAATGCATTTCTGCCTTAGAGGTCTCTGCTGTTTGGGTAGATTTCTATTGAAAGCCTCCGAGAAGGTGGGTGGGTGTTTTTTGTTTTTATGTGAGAGCTGTGATGGTGGATGCTCTGGAGGGCTATGTGTTCCATGTGGTGTGGTGCAGGTGTTGACCTTCTCCTCTTGACCAGCTATTTCCATCTTGGTTGGAGCGTGCAATGCTTCCAATTTGGAGATAAAAGCACATCTCTCACAAGTCTGAGTGTTGGGACGTAAGAGGAGAGGGTTGTCTGTGTACATGAGGCAGTTGCTAAACTGCCTCAGAATGCCCAAGTTCACCAGGTTAATAGGAGAAAGCACACGGAACTTAACCTTTAGACATGCCAGGAGGGATGATTCAGGGATCAGATTTCCCTCAATAAATTATGTAAATATGTTCCCTGTTAAGGAAATACCACCTTGCATCAATAGTTCACAGTAAAACAATTTTGGAAAATTTGTTTGAATTTTTTATGACTTGGTCATTCTGCATTCATTATCCTGTTGCTGACTTAATAGTTAGATCAGTTGAAAATAATGCCCATGTTAGGTTTTTTTTCATTTGTTGTATTTGTACTGTTATGTTATGGAGCTTTTCTCCCTGGGCCTCCACTGTAAATGGACCTTGTTCCAGTCGGATTTTCCCGGTAAACAAATGCTTGCTCAAATCAAACTAAGGTACAAAAAAATCTCTTTGATTGTATATATGCCAATGTATAGAAATTTTCTCTCATTCGTGGATTATGTGTTGTCATATAAAGACATGGAGCTCTGATTGTATATATGCCTCTATACAGAAATGTTTTTGTCATTTGTTGTATTTGTACTGTTATGTTATGGAGCTTTTCTCCATGGGCCTCCGCTGTAAAGGGACCTTGTTCCAGTCGGACTTTCCCAGTAAACAAATGTAAAATAAAATAAATAAAATAAAAAAAAAAAAATATTTCCTTAATTAGTGTCATCAAATATATAGCTATTGTTTTATCATTTTGTCTCCTACAAGTCCTCTTCCTTTAAATTATCCCAAAAAATGTTTCTCCCCTCCACACTTTAAAATGAAAATTGGCTTCATAGTGTTAGGATATCAACCCTTGTAGCATTTCTAATCTTGCAGCCACACTATACAACTCAAAATCTGGAACTCACATTCACCTCAACAGTGGAAGAGTATTTATATTCCAGAACACCATTGTTTTTGTCTTCTCCAAATAAAAACAAACATAGTATGTATTAATATGAGCAAGAAGTAGACCTTATCAGGCATATATTAACAAAGGGAGCACAAATCACTACACTCTCACCCACCACTATCACTACTTATGACCTATTTTCCTAGGTACCACTAGTCCTTTGTTTGTCTTCTCTATAATAAAAAATTAAACTTTTGATAGATTGGCACACAAGAATATATTAGAAAAAGACATTGCTAGTTTTTTTTCCTAATGTCCTATAAGTGTTCATATATGCAATCACATATCTTCCTTTCCAGTTTGCCAGTTTAGAATGTGAGGCATCAAACACAAAATGCTACATGCACTACACCTCTAGAATCACAATTATGGTGTCAACAGCATACTATAGTCTTGTTGCAATGTTCTTCCAAGATGTAAGAACTATCATTAATGAACCTATGGTATTTACCTTTATGGTATTTGTTCACGTGTTTGGTAACAATCATAAAATGTTCTACTTTGTTAAATTCCAGGAGGTTTTGAATGTGTTAACCTCTACTGTATACAATGTATGGTTCATTCTCCAAATTATCTTGCAGCTCTACAGTAAATATTAAGTTTTAATTCCTCTAAATTATGTTTTTTAATATCAGATACTAATGTGCTATAAGGTAACACCATAGATAAACATCTTCTTGTTCAAACCCAGCTGAGGCAAATTGTATTCAAAACGTCCCAAAATGGATTAAAACTCTATCTGCCATTTATCTGCCTTTCATTATTGCCTCATTTACCTGATTTAACAGGTTGACAGTATAGCCTCTGTTTAAAAAAAAATTATGACACACCCTCCCATTTCTTTTTTAATTCATTGTCATCATTAATCACTCTAGATAAGTATATCATTTGACACTTTACAATACTCTTCTTTTGATAAAAGGAGTGACAAGGTGAAAATATGAGTTTGAAAAAGTGTCTTTATAATAAATTGTGGAAACAAAAGTACATCTGTCAATATCTTTTGTTATTGTGAAAGCTAAAAAGATATTTCCATAAAATGAAAGTTTGAAGTAAACCTTGAAAACTTTGTGACGTTGTTGAAATAATCCATGAAAAAAGTAAATACCTCTGTGTTTGCACTCGACACAATGAAGCTGCCATCAAAAAACCTGTAACAGCAGTAAAGATATTTAGTCTGAGATGAATTAAAAACATGCCAATTCTCACATTATGCCATTACAATAATGGTACATATGGAAGCATAAGCTGCCCTCACAACAACCATCATCACATGCAAATATTCACCCTCAAAGGATAGGTAGTTGAAATTCAAAACAGTACTTTTCATTTCACTTAAGGTGTCAATCTCCATGTCGGTCTGACAGCTGATATCAGTTAAAAATTCAAACAAATATTCTATACCTTCTTGAATGGGTATAGTGGTAGAAAGGATTGCTGTGACAATGGTGTTAAACAATAAATCATTACTACTTTGTTAAGATTGTGTAAAAATACCATGAGTCTTTAAGGATGTAATTATTCCTAATAAGAAAATCTTTTCAAATGTTGTAAATAATTGTCAGTGTCAGTGCACAACAGGTAGCCCACTCACATGTGGTGCAGAAGTTTGTGGGTTCTATTTCCACACCACCAAGAAGATTGATTGTAGACACCGCAGTGTAGTATAAGGGGTGGAGAGGGTGCTGCACTCCTGAGTGTGCTGCCATTTGGATGAGATGCTAAACTGAAGCCCTATTTGCTAGAGTAAGTCGTAGCTCATGTGGATCTAAATGATCCCACAGCACCAGTTGAAAACAGTGGGGGGTCCTACATTAAAATTCATAACATACTTTAGATATACAATATATACAGCTTATTTTATAATTATTTACTATTTACACGTTTAACCTTATTTGCAACATATTTTTCAGAACATTAACCTTTCTTCTTTACTGTATTGATTCCCCTACTCTTTTTTTTCACAAACAAAATCAAATATTTTTCAGAATCTCTAATACCCATTTACCATTATATTTATCTCTTCATTTGTTTCCTATTCTCTTCTTTATTATTTTCATGAAGATCTTATAATCTACATTATTCATCAGTTTTGGGCTCCGACTTTTAATAGCTATTTTTTCACTTTTTTCCATATAAATTTCATCTCTCCCATATGTATACTTTTCAATTCCCTTTTCAAACCATTCATTTAATACCTCTAAAAGTTTGCCATTCTAATATACAGTATTCTTATGCTAAGCAATAGAGAACTCCAAAGCAGAAACGCAAGCACCCTCCATCCCCCATCACAACCCAAATGACACATAGCCCACAGACTCAGTGTGCCACTCAAACACAGCCAATAAGGCAAAACAATGTACCCAACACACTAGTCATAGGTGACTCTATAGTCAAGAACACTGATGTCCCACTCACCAAGCTAAACAAGGAGACGGTTACTATCAGCTGCCTGTCGGGTGCAAGGATCCGCCACATAACCCACGCACTCAGGTCACTCCACAACAAGTACAAATATGACTCTTTCATTGTCCATGTTGGTGTGAAAGACCTGAGACATACGTCCCTGGACTACATGAAAAGAGACATGGAAGAGCTCTCCGATCTTGTAGCCCAGGCAGGTATGACCCTAGCACTGAGTAGCATTCTGTCATCACCCCGAATGATACCGCAGTACAAGGACAAAAAGATTGACTTCAACAATTGGCTAAGCTTCTGGTGTCATTCTAAGGGGATCCAGTATCTGTCTGCTTGGGATGACATGGTCAACAGACCATTATGCTTTGCCACAGATGGCCTGAACCTGTCCCCCTTGGAATTCTGGATACTGGCTAAGGCTCTTGCTGCCACTATAGTGCCTTTTTTAGGCAATGTTCAAATAACAAATTCACCACCGTAACAGGAACAGGCAAGCAAAAACTGAGGGTAATGCTACTCAATGCTAGAAGTCTAAATCTCAAAATGCACTCACTCGAGGCACTCCTTAAAATGGAGAACATTGATATCTGTGCAGTGACTGAGACCTGGTTCAATGCTCTACAGAGCACCCTTGCACTACCAGGCTATAACTCATACCACACTTTTCGGCCATGTAACCTGGACCGAAACACCAAAGATGGAGGTGCGTCCATATTCATTAAGGATATCCACACCTACAGGCTAGTTGCTCAGCATAATGCATCCAAGGTTATCCAAGTGCAACTAACTCTGGGCAAAACTGCAATCCAAATTGTAGCTTGCTACAGATCCCCCACCATGCCCCAGGATTCCCACTCCTCTTTTCTTGATGTACTGGAAAACATTAGGGTTCAACCAAACACCCTAATAATGGGTGACTTCAACTACACCACCATTAACTGGCAAAACTACTCATGTATCAACTCCTTAGCTCAACGCTTTCTGGAATTAATAAACTCCAATGCCCTGGATCAACTTATCTACACCCCCACCAGGGGCAACAATATCCTAGACCTAGTCATTACCAACATGAGTGACTGGTGTTCCACACCTGAAGTCAACTCCTCATTGGTCCAGTCTGACCATAAGCTAATCACCCTTGATATCCACATCCCGCCCCCACACCCCAGTAAGGAAACCACGGTAAGAAATTTCTCCAAATCCAACTTCATGCTTCTTAAGACAGAAGTGGTGAACTTCATGACACCCATGCAGATGGACAATACAGTTACAACTGCTGAAGCCTACACAAATGCATTCTATATGCACTTACATGAGTGCATAGATCGTGCTATCCCAACCAGAACCAAGATGCTATCCTCCAAAAAAAGGAAGCCAATCTGGTGGTCCCCTGCCATAAACAAACTGTACAACAGTAGGAAGAAACTGTTGCAAAAGAGAGTAAAATCCCATGAGTGGAGGAGCTCCCTGGTCAGCCTCAGTATGAAGTTGAGATCCCTTATAAGATCCTCCAAAGCTAGCTATGAAAACAAAATCACCACTAATTCTAAGGACAACCACAAAGCATTATATAGCTATGTCAAGAATCTTGATGGCAACACCCAGATCTGCTCTGAGTTTTACAGCACAAAGGCATGAAAATTACAGAACCAACTGATATTGCCAACATCCTGGTAGATAGGTTCAGTGCTAACTTTACCCCCACTCACCCCCTAAAGGGCCCATATCTATGCAGGAAGAATGCAGAGTCCCTGTAATCACAACTACGCAGGTAAAAGCTGCACTCTCTAAAGCCAAAAACACAGCATCCATGGGACCGGACAACATCCCAGGCTGCGTTTTACATGAACTTCAGAATGAACTGGCTTCCCACTTAAGCACCATGTTCAATAATAGCCTCACATCAGGCTTTGTGCCCACTGAATGGTGCACAGCAACAGTTATCCCACTCCACAAACGAGGAGCCACCACTGATCCCAGGAACTAGCGACCTATTAGCCTGACGAGCCTGGTCTGCAAGGTCATGGAACTTATCATCATGGAACTCATAAACAAAGACATTGGTAAACTCCAAACTCTGGATCCCACCCAGTTCGGGTTTGTGAAAGGCAGATCATGCCTCCTGAACCTGATCGACTTCTTTGAGGCAGTCACCAAAGCCGTAGATGAGGGTAAGGTGGTTCACACAGCCTATCTTGACTTCGCTAAGGCTTTCAACACCATCCCCCATTTTGGAATTATAGCAAACTCACTAAACTAGGTACAAATCCTTCCGTCACAAGATGGGTTGCCAACTGGCTCACTGACAGAACCCACACTGTAAAAGTTGCAGACTCCAAATCTGGCATCAAAGCAGTGACAAGTGGAGTACCACAGGGTTCTGTCCTGGGACCTCTCCTGTTTGGTATCTGCTTCTCTGAAGTACAGGCTAACACAGAAGGCCTCTGGCTAATGAAGTTCGCAGATGACTGCAAACTAGGAGCCATAGTCAAGTCCCCAAATGATGTGGACATCCTACAGAAGGGCCTCACTGAGACAGATGCCTGATGCCAGAGCCATGGCCTCAAGCTCAATGCCAAAAAGTGCAGTGTCATTCCCTTTGGTAAAAACTCTGTACCCAAGAACTACCACTTAAGCAGCAATCTACTTTACACTGAATGTGTGATAAGAGACCATTGGGACCCAGGTGGACAGTAATCTCTCCTTTGATAGTAACATTGCCACAGTAGTCAGGAAGTCCTTCTACGTGGCACACCTCATCATAAAAGGGTTCTCATCCAGGAAAAAAGATGTCATTGTTCCCCTCTACGTGACACTCATTAGACCCATTATAGAGTACAACACCCCTTTTGGAATGGACCTCACAAGACATCTGCAGCAGCTGGAAAGGCCACAAAAGTACCTCACAAAGAGGATTACTGGCATCAAACAAATGCCCTACATTGACCGCCTCAACAAACTCCAGCTTTACTCCGTAGCATATTGCCTACTTCAAGGTGATATCTGCCTAACATATAAAGCTATGTCAAACCCAGAGCTGTTGGACATGCTACACCTAAAGAAATCCCAATCCCTCCAAGCAACATGCTCTAGGGACCTAAACCTTGCTACCACAATAAACAGAACTTGCTGGAGGGATAGATCCCTGTCCCAGAGACTTCCCATACTCTGGACCAGGCTACCCATCTATGTAAAGCAAAGTTCTTCATTAGCACTTTTCAAGAAAAATCTTGATGAGTGGATGGGAAATAGGAAATACACCCCAGGGATCACTTTTGTGTCTCTGCTCGACAGTGGCACAGGAAAATAACTTTCTTGGGTGGCGTAAGCCAGGGAACCTTGTTGGTTAGGCTTATGTAGGCCCTTGGGCCGATAGCCTAGTACCTAGCTATGAACCTATGAACATTAGATATTCAATCCCATCCAATCCTGTAGCTGATTCTACATTTACTGTCTTCAGGACATTCAATAATTCTTCCATTTAAATATTTTTTCTACTATGTCAATATCTTCCTCCATTAATTTTTTAAACACCATTAATATCCTGCTTTCATTGTGCTTTCAGAAAATGTTTTCATTATATATTGTTTTATTACATTTATTATTTTTTTCTTTATATTCACAATCTTTCCTTCTTCATTTCTTAATTCTCCTACTACTCTCCTATTTTCTTTTACCAATGTATTTAAGTAAGGTGCCACTTCCTCTTTTTTCTTGTAAACTAAAACAGTGAAATACTCCCTCCTGGCTACAACATCTACCGCTCTGATAGAATGTCAAAGAAAGGATGTGGTGTAGCCATCCTCTACTCTAACGGCCTTAACCTTTCACCATACCCCACACCTATTCCTAACTTCCACCCTGCTGAACTCCTCATTCTAAACTTTCATCTGAATCCTCACAAAAAAACTTGCTATTGCTTCCATCTATCTTCCTCCTGGCAACAATGTACCCATTCTGGAAAACATATTATCTTGGTTCTCTCTGAACATACCTTATGAAACACTCATCCTTGATGATGTCAATATAAACTGGTCAAAACTTTCTACTGACTCTCCCTTACTTAATATTCACCTTCATGGTTTCCACCAACTCATTTCTACCCCCACTCGTTTCCACAAAAACTCAACCTCCAGCTCCACAATAGACTGGATTCTTACCAACTCCCCTCAACATTACCACCAGCCCAAAACCCTACCAGACTCCCTTAATGACCATCTCCCTACCTCTATCCTAAGATATGACCCACATACTCCTAAACCCCACCTTTTTAGAGATTGTCGGAGACTATCCTCATTTAATTCTTCACAGTTTAACTCACCTCTACAAAACATTGACTGGTCCATCTTTAGACAACTCCCCCTGGATGATGCCGTTGACACTTTTAATAGTATTTTCCTGAATACTCTGGACTGCCTAGCTCCCTCTAGGAAGATCAGAGAGAAATCTAATCATGCCCCCTGGCTTTCAAAAGAAACTAAGACCATCATGAAAAAAAGAGACAGTGTCTGGAAAGCCTGGATCAAAACCAAACAAACTCCTCATCTTCTCAAATACAGACAACTACTTAATCTTGCCAAAAAACAGACAATTATAGACAAAAAATCATTTTATATCTCAGGCCATCATAAACATAGATCTAACCCCTGGAAATTCTGGTCAACACTTAATAGCATCCTTTACCCAGGCTCTCCCTCTAACCCATCCCCCTACCCAAACTCGACTCTGGAGGAAACAGCTACCCTACTTAATTCCCACTTCATTTTCCCCTTCCAAAATCTCCTACCCTCTCAACCTAGCTCCTACTCCTTACTAGACCCAACACCTACCCCCAATACCACTTTTTTCTTCTTCCAGCCATTTCCCACTTCTTACATCAAATCTCTACTGCTCAAACTCAAACCCTGCTCTCCCTCTACTGACAAATTACCTCCTACCTTCCTCAGACTTGCAGCTGACTCTATTGCCTACCCAGAGACTATATTAATTAATAGATCTATGCTATAATCTACTGTTCCTACTCTTTGGAAATCTTTCTACACTACCCCTCTCCATAAAGGAGGCAAGTCCACTGACCCTTCCAACTATCGACCTATTGCCATTCTATCCAACCTATCTAAGATACTAGAAAAATGTATCCATATACAGCTTCTTAATCTCCTTCTCAATCACAACTTACTCACCCCTACTCAACATGGCTTCTGCCCCATCACAGCACAACTACTGCTCTACTCTCCTTCTCCCACACCATTGCAGAATCCCTGGACAATAATAAACTTACCTCATGTCTCTTTCTTGACCTCTCTAAAGCTTTTGATACAGTATCCCATCCTTTACTTCTATCTAAACTTGCAAACTATAACCTATCCTCCTCCACTCTCAGCTGGTTCGTTAGCTATCTATCTGGATGCCAACAATCAGTCAAATAGCTCTCCTCCTCTTCTCCGTTCCTGCCTCTCTCTACTGGTGTTCCACAAGGTTCCATCTTACGTCCCCTTTTATTCAACATCTTCACTGATGACCTCTTCACCTCTTGTAATCAGTCATCTCTCATACAATATGCTGATGACTCCAGTATTATTTCTACAGCTGACAACATCTCTGACCTACACACTCTAACCCAAAAAGCTCTACTTTCTACCAAACAATGGCTTTCAAAAAACTTTCTAATACTCAATCCCAAAAAAAACAAACTCTTGCTCTTCCTGCCCCATTCTCTTGTCATCATAGATCATCCTTTGTCATTAAGTCTTGTAACAATACAGCCATCCAACCTGACACCCACACTAAACTCTTAGGGGTCATCATTGACGATGAACTAAAATTCAATCAACTCAGAAACTAGGTCTCCTATATCGATACAGAAAATACCTCACTCCTGAGGCTAGACTCACCCATGGACAAGCACTTCTCCTCTCCTCTCTCCTCTATGCCACCCCAGTTCTCACAAATATTCAAACAACTACCCTGAACAAACTTCAACAAACCTACCACAAAATAGCCAGATTCATCACTAACTCCCCAAACAACACACACCACTGTATTGCCTTAAAGTCTCTACAATGGCTGGAGCTCCCACAATTACTACATCTCTACCAATTTCACATGCTGCACTCTATGCTCTTTAAATCTTCCTGCTGTTCATCTTTATCTCTTCTAGTCTCTATCTATACCCCTTCTTGATCTCTCCAAACCTCAAATCAGCAATTGTTCGATATCTACCACCTTAATAGGTTAGTAGGGTAAGCAACTCTACAAACACTCTATGGCCCAAGCTTGGAATCAACTTCTCTTGGACATATGCTCTATCTCTCACACTCCACTATTTTAAAAAGAACTGAAAACACATTTACTGAACTCCAGAACTTGTCCCTGCTATGACTCTATTTAGTTCTCCCCTTTCCCCACACTCACATCACTCTCATTTGATCATACTGACACTCTTGACTCTTCCTCATTGTACAGTAACAAAGAATTTTGTCATGAGAAAGAAAGAGAAAAAAACATTTTATTTATTTTTTCTTTCAATTATAATCTTCACATGTAGTTGTTTATTTCTATTGTTTGCTATTATTGTTTGTAGTACTTGTTTTCTTGTACTGTAATTATATATTGTATTTTCTGGACCTTTTATCGTTGGGTCTCCACTGAAAATGGGGCAAAATCCCAGTTGGACTAACCCGGTTAACAAATGCCAATAAATAAATAAATGTTTTTATTTAAATAATAGTTTTTTTATTTTTCTTGATTCATTTCATATATCTTTTTTTTTCTTTTTCCACAAATCTTTCTCTGTTGCTTATTATATCTTTGAATGCTTGCTGACTAAGATAATTAAACTTGCTGTTACCTTGTGATCATTTTAACTTTTGACATTCTAAAACCTCTTTCTTGTATTTTGTCTTGCTTGTTGATTTAATTCTAATCCATTTATTCTTTTGATAAATCTATCTAATTTTTACTAATCCCTCTTTTCCTTGTACCTCTATCCAAATTTCTACATGCTCTGAAAACCCTATTATTTTTATTCCCTTGTATATCATTTTTAAATTCCCTGAAATCATAAAATAATCTTCTTTTAACATTTTTTTGCATGGCTCTATCTTTTTCAGTGATGTTTAACAATCATGTGCTGCATTTATTTATTTTGTTGAATTTATCACTGCTTTTCAGCCTGCACTTGTTAAAGAAATCCCATTTGCTTGTTACTGTACTTGTCTTGGGTTGCTGTTTTTACAGTATTCTGTAAAAGCTGGGTTTTCTGAACATATCTCAAGGTTAGTGAACTTATTTCCAAGGATCCTTTATACTCCAAGAATCTTTTTCTGTTCTGATTCTGTCTTCATTTTATTTTTCCCACCCACCCGATCAACTGCTGTTGTACTCTTAAAACATGGCAGCTTTTGAGTTGCATGGCCTACTATAAATTTGATATTGGGCACTCCAACCAGTCATATTTCATCAGTTCATTCCACTGAGTGCAATAAGATCATTTAGGAAGCCCCACCTGCTTAGTTTCTTAACACTGAATTATCATCTGTTTGATCCCTTTCTACTTAAGTGAAAAATATGCTTTATTCAGCTGGTTTTACTGTATTTATGTCTTTTTCTACTTTATTACTTTATTTTGCTTTTGATGCTTGTTCTTAAAGGTGTTCAATTTTCTGCTGCATTTATTACTGCTTGTTAGTAGTCTGATTAAATTGTAATTGTTACTCTAAATCTCTCAGTTTTGGTTTAAGGACCTGGGCTTCAGGCCAGTTATTTTACATTAGGAAGGTTTGGGTGAAGGCTTATTGTGCCTGTTGTTCTAAATATCTTTGGTTTGGTTTAAGCAGTTAGGCTCCAAACCACTTATTTTACACTGGGGGGTTTATGTTCTAGACGCTTGTGGTAGGAGAGTGTGGCCTACACTCTTCTAAGCTGTGAAATGCTGGTGAAGGCTTATTGTGCCTGTTATTCTAAGTGTATTTATTCTGGTTTAAGCACTTGGGTTCCAAAACAGTTATTTTACATTAGAAGGATTTGTGGTCTAAACTGTTGTGGCAGGAGATGATAGCCTACACTCTTCTAATCTAGAAATTGCTGGTTGAAGGCCTATTGTGTCTGTTATTCTGAAGTGGTGTAGTTCTGGCTGAAGAACTTGGGCTCAATAACCAGTTGTTTTACATTAAGAAGGTTTGTGGTATAGATTCTTGTGGTGGGAGTGTATGGCCTACATCCTCCTAAGCTAGGAATTGCTGGTTCATTTAAACTGCTTTTTGCTGTTGTGAACGTGATTTTATGCACTTTGAATTTCTAGTAGTTCTGCATTTTATAGCATAGGCTAGATTCAGACTTGCTGAATCTAGACTGTTTGGCATCACTTGAACAGTAAAACGAGCTCTTCACCGAGATACTTAAAGATCTGAAGCATCCGTTGTTTCCAGCTAACTATAAGTGTCTGTTTTTTGCTTTTATATTGCACTTTTAATTTGTATTTGCATTCTATTGCCTGTTTGAATTGTCTGAACTGTTTTTGCCACATTTCACTGTACACTGCACTAATTCAACTGTAACATAGCCCAGTTCCAGGTTTCCTGTTTCTAGGTCTATTTTGTAACTTCTGAGCATCAGATTCAGGCTATCTTTGTTGGTGAAGGCCCTTCTGCACCCTTGTGGGAGGAGAGTACTGTCTGGGTCCCATCTAATCAAGGGTGAATAGACTAGAGCTCAGAGAATGTGCCCTTATTGATTAGTTTTAGTTAAAAGGGTTATTTCTTGTTTTATTTAAACCCCATGTTTGCACTTGGTTGCATATAGTGCACCATCGTGCACTGCCACATAGTGGTGGTTACCACTGGTGGTTATAGACACAAACATTTTGCTTGTTAAATTTTCCCTTAGCACTTTTCTTGTGGTCCTCCAGTGGTTTTTCGTGGCCCTGCTCTACTGTCAGGTGGAACACTAAGCCTAGCATCAGAGGTACCAACACACCTCTCACCCCACTCGCCATTCCTAAGTGGAACCTCTTTTCCTGACCTTATAAATTTACCTAATACTATGGATGGACAATCTTTCACAGTTTTTCCAGCCAGGTTGATTGACATGGGCATCCTGAAGCAGTGTAGCAACTGCCTCATGTTCACTGACAACCCTCTACTGCTAGGCCACAGAAACTCACCATGTGAGAGATGCAACTATATTAAGAACCTTGAATCCATGCTCCCTCACACACCAGTCAGTATGTATGACAATGAGTGGGTTGTCAGTATGCACACCTCACCTCCTACTCCACCCAAACCCTACATCACACATAACTGCATATGTGGAGGTCATCAACAAAAACATACCTAAACACCAGAGACCTCCAAATCACAAACAAAAACACAGTACACATAAAACGTTCTCTGCAGAACACAATACACATAACAGCTCATGCACAAGTGTCTCACCTGTTAAGCCCTTAAGGCAAAACACAAAATCAAACATATTAGTCATAGGTGATTCCATCATGAGACACACAGCTGTCCATCTCACCAAGCTTAATAAGGAAAAGATCAGAGTAAGCTTTCTGTCAGGTGCCAGGTTAAACCATATCACACATGGACTCAAATCTCTCAACAACAGGTACTGTTATGACTCCGTCATAGTCCATGTTGGTGTGAACAACTTGAGACATACCTCTTTGGACTATAAGAAGAGAGGCATGACGGAGCTCTCAGACTATGTGTCTCAGGCAGGTATGTCCCTATCCTTAAGCAGCATTTTACCTTCACCTATGATGACGATGCAATGCAAACAGAAAAATATTGACTTCAATAATTGGTTTAGTTTCTGTGTCATTCTAAGGGGATCCCGTATCTGCCAGCCTAGTATGACATAACAGCAGTCAGGTTTATCCTCCACCCCCACCCTCTCAAGCCAGACTGTTTATTGGTCAAAAACTCATTGGTGGGGCCAATCAAATCAACAATCAGATGCCTGGATCTAAAGGTAACGCCCATGTTCAAAATATGTCAGCATGGAAGCAAACGCATAATGTGCCCATGGAGGAAGCAGGACCAGCCAGTTATGCTTCAGTGGTAACAGGGCCCGAAGTACAACATGAACATAACCCAGGCATACAGTCATATTTTTGGACAGGAGCCTCGTACTACAATTTACGCCAACAACCACACAGAACGAACAACTTCAACAACAGCTACCACAAGAGAGGGAAGAAAGACAGGTAATGGACTCTTTCCCAGTATTGAACATGCCTACTATTTTGTTCAACACTAGTTTGGATTTCAAAATTTTTAACTTTACGGACATTGAAATTGAATCACTATTAGTGAAACTTTTAGCTAAGGGAAGTACGTTTGTTCCTGCCACTAGAGCCGACTTTGTAAAAACAATCATTGACTTTAAGCTTTTTACAAGGAAACTTGACTTGAATGTATTGTTTGGTGACAATCCTGCCAGTAGTAATGGTTTACATGTACCTAGTACTTTTTTACCTGTATTACACCCAACATTAGCACTATTTGACACAATGTGTGAACTTGACTTGAGATGTTCCTTACACAAAAAAAGCTTTACAGGGCTATGACAGACTTAACATTACCCTCGAAGAAAGAGAGCTTTTATGATCCATCAGGGAAGCAGGGGTAAGGATTATGCAGCCAGACAAAGGTGGAGGGTGGTAATCATGAAACAGGAGGATTATGTAGACAGGATGCTGAGCATTTTAGAGAATGATACATACAAAGTAAAATTTAGACATGAATTGAATGCAGCTTACAATAGGATTCATTCTTATTTGCACAACCTATTTATAGAAGGTAAAATTGACATTGCATCCTTTAACTATCTTACTATGCTGGCTCCTAGGATCCCAAAATTATTTGGGATTCCCAAGATTCACAAATCCATTCATGACCCACCAATGAGACCTTTGGTCGATGCTAGAAAAAGCATCACATATCCGTGTGCAAAATTTGTGGACAACATTCTCAAAAAATATGTAGACAAGGAACCAGACATTTGTAAGGATTCGTGGTCATTTTTACAGTATATTAATGACCTAGAATTCGATAATAACCTTAACTTCCTCACTGTGGATGTTAAGGATTTATATTCCTCTATTCCACATGAAGAGGGAATTGAGTGGGTAAACTTTATGCTGAGGAAGAGAGGTGCACCTTCACGGGAAATTTCCTTACTTGATGAACTATTAAATATTATTTTATCTTGTAATTTTTTAAATTTTTAATGACACTATTTTTTGCAGAGGGTCGGTGTAGCCATGGGGTCGACATGTGGTGCCAGCTTCGCCAACCTTGTCATGGCTTATTGGGAACAAGAGATCATCCAGAAGAACAAGTTTTTTACTAACCAAATGGTTTATTATACATGGTTCTTGCATGATATATCCATTCTGATTAAAGGTGGCGAGGCAGTAGTACTAGAAGTAGTAAGATTCTTTAACTCCACGACCAGTTTTTTATCATTCACACATACATTTAGTAGTGATAGAATTGCCTACTTGGATGTTGACCATTGGAAAGATTTAATCACTAATGCTTTCTGTGCTAAAATCCACAGAAAGGATACCTACTCCAACACTTTCCTCCGCTTCAGTAGTTGCCACCCAGTTTACCAAAAGAGATCTGTAGTGAAGGGTCAACTCGTGAGGGCTGCCCAAATGGTGTCTAGATTTTCAGACTTCCTAGAGGAATGTAACACTCTCAAGAATATGTTTGTAGGTCGGGGGTATCCTAAACAGCTTGTAGATGATTTAATTAAGGAAGTTAGCACCAAGAGGGAATTGGGTACATACTAACCAATCTTAAATAAATTTCAAAGGAATGAGTTGACAACAACACAGATAGTAGCATATTCTAACCAGAGGGGAACCCCTTCACTTTGTAGTCTTTTCACCTCTTTTAGTATAAACAGTAATGTCATCTTATCCATACTTCAGAAAAACTTGATGTTCATATCGAATGACAATGAACTTAGGAACAAACTCCCTGAGACCTCTATGATTGTATGGAGGAGAGGCAAAATTTTGAAACATCTGTTGGAGGTTAACAGGATGCACTTCCCAATCAGGAGGGGTATATTCCAATGCAACACATGCAACTTTTGCTCTTACATGGGAACTGGTGAACATTTTAGTTAAGGGGTTCAAAATACAGAGTTAAACAAAAATTCAATTGCCAATCAAAAGCCATGGTCTATCTTGCCCAGTGCCAACAGTGCACAGCTTTTTATATTGGCAAGACGGACAGGAGGCTCCACGAGTGTGTTTATGAACACCTATACCACATTAGGAAGGCAAAAATGACCAGTGCTTTAGCAAAACATGTTTCTGATAACCCAAACCATAAATTTCTGTTTAGAGCCATTGATTGTATAATTTCAGATGGGAGAGGTGGTCCCATATCTATATGTCTTGAAGTATTAGAACTTATGTGGCAAATACGCACAGACGCATGTTCATTCCCCGGATTAAATGAAATGTGTACTGTGAATTGTATTTTGAAACTTAGGAGTCTCTTGAGATAATGAAAAATACATATATTTTAACATCTTAAGTTTTTATGTTGTTTAGTTTAACTAAATAGATTTTAATTTTTAAATTTTTTTATCAAGGAACTAGTGATTCCTAGTTATGTATTGATTAGGCAGGGCCATGTGATTATTGGTTGAATTGTAATAAGTTGAAGTATGTGTTTAGAAACAGTAGCTATATGTTTTTCATTAAGTTGTTAACAGTGAAGCATCTATTGTGTCACAACAAAGCTCCTATGTACGTGTATACGTATACATTTTATATGTTTAGTTTGGTAGCCACTTTAGCAATCAATATTTTGGGTACTCATAGATAGATGTACGTATACTGTATGGCAGGTTTTGTTTTGTTTTGTTCACAACTTTGTGGCATTCTGTTTTTATATTCAAGGTTTTTTATATTTAAGGTTTACTTGTGTCTCACTGCCATTCAACCAATCAGGGTGATTGTTGCACTTGTCTTAATGTATTTAAAGAATGGGCGTGTGTTTTAACATTGTCTGAAGAAGTCTTGGTATTATCCGAGATGAAAAGCACTTAACGTTAATAAACAGTTTCAAGATAACTAACTGCCTAGCGTGGTGACCTGAGTTTGTTCAGCTTGCACTCTGCACGCTCTGTTTATAGTATGACATAATTGATAGACTCAATGATTTGCCAGAGATGGTCTTTATCTGTTACCCCTGAGATTTCGGCTACTGGCTGAGGCTCTTGCCACCCCATAATCCTTTCTTAGACAGTGTCTCAAAGACAAAATTCCTTATGTTAAAACTCCATCTATAAAGAACCTCAAGGTTATGCTACTAAATACTAGGAGTCTTAACACAAAACTGCAGTACCTGGAAGCAGTCCTCACCTTGGAAGACGCAAATATTTGTGCAGTCCCTAAGACCTGGTTCAAGGCTGGGGAGTGCACCCCAGCCATATTGGGTTAGACCTCCTTCCACCCATTCAGAACACAAACTGAAGGTATGAAAACAAAGGAGGCAGTGAATCAATATTCATCAAAGATAAATACACCTGCAGATTGTTAAAAAATATTATTCTTTGGAGATACTTCAGGTGAAATTAACTGTTAGTAGGACACCTATTCAAGTCATTTCCTGCTACAGAACCCCTCTCCATGAATCAGAGCACTCAGTCTGCCTGTTTGAATCTATTTGAGTCTATCAAGATACATGTGAACACTAAGTTTTGGGAGACTTTAACAACCCATCCATTGACTGGGTAAATTACGCATGCTCAAACTCACTTGCCCAAAGTTTCCTTGACTTTGTTAACTCCATTGCCCTGTACCAGCTGGCTGACACCCCTTCAAGGGGTGCCAACATCCTGGACCTGGTGCTTACCAACATGGGGGACCACTGTAGCACCCCCACTGTGAGGTCTTCCCTGAAGAGATCTGTCCAAAAATCAGTCTCATTGAAAGTAACTATCACACCTGAACGCCCCCCCCCCCCAGCAGCAACTAAATGAAAAAACTTCTCCAAAGCAGATTTCAACCTCTTACAGGATGGTATAAATAGCTTTACTGCACCTCCCCCCTCAGATGGAACTGGCAACTATGCCAACTTCTACACCAGTGCTTTATGCAAACACCTGTATAACTGCATTGACTTTACTGTACCTGATAGGACCAAAACAACCTCCTCATGGAAGAACAAACCTGCCTGTTGGACAATTGCCATTAACAGGATTTATAAAAAGAGGAAGAAATTGCTGTCTAAGAGTAAGAGGGGCTGAGCCCTAAACTGGAAACACTCCCTCCTCAGCTTAAACAAGTGAATAAGGCTTCTTGTGAAGTCTTTCAAAGCAAATTATGAATCCAAATTAGCTTCCTCAACTAAGGACAACCTAAGGCATTCTTTAGTTACATCCGTAACCTAAAAGGAAAGGTGCAGATTTGTACTGAACTGACAGCTAGTGATACCACATATACTGAGCCTGTGCACGTAGCTAACCTGCTGACCTACAGATTCTGTGAAAACTTCACTCCTCTGTCCCCACCACAAATAGCCCATGACATCCCTACCACCTGTCTGCTATCTTATATCTCTATATAGCAGGTCATAAATGCCCTTTCCAAGCCCAAAAACACAGCATCTATCAGATCTGATAACTTCCCAGACTATGTCCTACATGGGCTCCAACAAGAGTTAGCAACATCATTGGGTACTCCTTTCAATCATAGTCTAAACACTGGCTTCATCCCAGTTTAATGGAAAACAGCCACCGCTATTCCCTTGCACAAAGGTGGTGCTTCCACTGACCTCAGGATCTATAGACCTATTAACCTGATAAGCTTTATCTGCAAGGCCATGCAGTGAATCATCATGGACCTTATCAACAAAGATATAGGTAATCTCACCCTTGATCCTACTCAGTTTGGATTTGTCAGAGGGAGATCTTGCCTATTAAACCTGATAGACTTATTTGAGACAGTTCCAAAGTCCCTGGATGAGAGGAAACTGTGAATACAGCCTACCTAGACTTAGCCAAGGTGTTTGACACTAACCTCCACTCAACCATCATTGACAAACTCACCCAGCTAGGTATCAACTCCTATATCATTAGATAGGTCACTAGCTGGCTCACTGATAGAACCCATATAGTCTAAATATGAGAATCCACCTCAAACAGCAGACCTGTAACCGGTGGTGTTCCAAAGGAATCAGTCCATGAACCTTTCCCAGTTGGAATCTATTTCTGTGAAGTACAAGCAAAAACTAAAGGTCTGTGGCTGACAATGTTTGCTGATGACTACAAACTGGTAGCGATCATAGAATGTCCAAATGATGTCAACATCCTACAAGAGGATCATACACAAAAACTGATTGGTGCCAAAGTCATGGCCTTAAACTTAGTCCAAAAAATATATTATCATACCTTTTGGTAAGAGCAATATTCCTACTAACTACCACATCAATAGCAACACCTTAAGTACACACTCAGTGGTGAGAGATCAAGTTTTACTTAAGAATAACCACTAGTGACTCCTGACAAAGGTTTTGAAGATTGCATCAGAAGCATATTCTCTGCCTTGGTTGCATGCATAACAGACTTCTGTAAGAAGGAATGAACTCTTTACATGAAATCTCCAGTGTTGCACTCGGGGGGGGGGGGTGTTATTTCCAGGCATAAGCCATGTTTTTTCTGGCCAGCTTAAGTAGGCAAATCTCCTTCCAGCTGTGGCATCTGCATGATATATCAAGCTGTACAGTTTAGCCTGGAGGAGATTAGGGCTTTGGAAGAATATAGCTAATGATCAATGCAGAGTCAAGGTAAATGCCAGTCAGTTTTGTAGGGAACAGGGAGTTCTTACTGCAGAAGACAGTCTAGCAATTGTTTTTGAAATAATTTTTCAAGTATTTGGAGGAGGGGAGATAAGACTGCTATAGGTCTAAAGTTATTAATATCAGCTGAAGTTCCTCCTTTGTGCAGAGGGATAATGTGTGACTTTTTCCAGAGAGAGGGGATGTGGCATTCCTGGACTGACCTATTTATAAGGATTGAGACAGGACAGGCAATGCTATCAGCTGCTATTTTAGGTACTGACTTGGAAGGTCATCAGCTAAAGAAGATCACCCACTGTTTGTTTGTTTAAGAGTAGTTTTATGTAGGATGTGGGCACAGGTTTGAAGGTGAAGGTGGAAGTGATGATATGTGACTGTTGGGCAGGGCTGGCATTAGATATTGAGTAATCTTGGTTAGAAATGCTTTACTATCTTCAAAATAGGAGTTGAACTGTATTGCAGTTTCGAGTGGCAAGTTATCAGAAGAGAGGGTTTGGGTTGAATTTTTGGCTGGGATGTAAGATTTCTTTAATGGATGCCCAAAATTGTTAGGGTTGTGTTTAATATTATTCTGAAAGTTATTAGAGTATATTTTTTTTGTCTTCATTTATTTGCTTTCTAGTACAGCTGCGAAGCATTCTGAAGTTTTCAAGATATTGAGGTGTTTTACATTTTTGATTCTTTCCATGTTTTTTCTTTATCCTGCCTTAGCATTTTACTCTTTTTGGGTAGCCAATTTAGAAAAGTTGTGTTGTATTCTTTTACAGCACCTTCTAAGGGGAGGGCAGTTCCAATTAATAGATGACGCTGTAGTAATGAACATTTCTGGGTTAAACATGGAAAGCTTTCATGTTTTTATAAATATTCTGTTTAACTGGATGTGTGAGATGTTTGGTCCTATAGATTAGGAGATGATCATTGAGAGAGTCTGACATTGTACCTGCGGTGGTATATTTGCTAGGGCCTGATGCTAGGATCTAGTCTAATAGGGAATTTGATGCCTTGCTATAATGTGTGGGGCTATTAATTAGTTGTGTAAAACCATATAATTCATGCTAGATGTAGGGGAGTGGGAGTTTATGTTCAACCAATTGACATTCACATCACCTTGTAATATTTATTTCTTGTGGAAATGTTACAGATATCCAATGTAGGATTTCTCTCAGTATAGAGGTATTGTAACCAGCAGGGATGTAAATGACAGTAATACATATCTGTTTATAATTGTTTATTTTTGAGGAAAGCAATAACAAGCTGTGCTGAACAGGATTTAGCTATTTGTTTGCTGTAAGGGGAAATACGGTAGGTGCTGGGAAATAACAAGGCAACACCACTATGTTTCCTCTTTATGCCGTCAGTTCAAATGATTTTAAAGCCAAGAGGTATCCTTTTAGAGTTGTTTATGTTGGGTTTAAGCCAAGTTTCAGTTACAGAAACAACGTCAGGCTTATGTTGGGTAATCCAGGCATGTAGTTCATCAGTTTCATTACTTATGTTTCTAACATATATTGCAGCAAAATCTAGATCACCAGAGTTGGGGATTGGCTGTTGTTGGGTTAGAGAAGTGTGTAGGAAAGAATTATCTTTGTGTTAATTGTGATAGATGGGGTCAGCGTTAGGGTGTATACCTCCTCCTAGATGGATTTTAGTACACTGGGGAATTTTGCAAGCTCATTTTTGGAGAGGATTCTTGCCCTTAATTTTGTTATGGTTTGAGTTGAAGTGCAGTTGATCAGTCCATATTTGAAATAAAGGTGAGGGACAATATTTAATAGGTTTGGTGCAATGTGTGGAGAGTGTGTGGAGAGTGTAAGAGGAAGTATGGACAGGTGGTTGGGACAGAAGTGGTGAGACGTTGAGAGATATGATTTAGTCGTGGTAGCATGAAAGATGGCACAGTAAGAGGAGAAGAATAGAGGGTAAGCTGAGGAGTAGCATAATTAAGTATAGGAATCTATATTTTATAGATGTCAGGTAGTGGGGAAATAGCAATTAGGAAGGAAACAAGAATATGCAGGGCAGTAGGAGATTCAGTGAAGGTGGATACTGAAAGCTGGTAGAGTATAGGTAAGGAGAGAAGTATTTTCTATTAAAGAAGAGAATTAGGTTGTTCTGGTATTATCTCAGGAATGTAAGGAACAGAGGGGTATGAATGGCTAGACTATATGATATAGTCAAAACAAGAAGAAATGAGGTTTTATTTGGGAAAAGTAAACAATACAATGTGGACCAGATAGTTACTATTTAGGAGGATTGTGATTATGAATGGATATAGTGCAAAGCGGTATAGGAAGGAGAAAGATAGTTATTAATGGGGATACACATGAAATGGAGATAGGGAGGCAGGAAATGAAAGAGAAGTGCATGTCTGATGTTTGGAAGTGATAGGGTCATTGTTAAGGGTTATGGAATCAGAGTCACAAGTGAAATGTGTATGTAGAAAGCATCATGTTAGAGTAAAGGGGTGGGACTTGGGGTACAGTAGGGTAGAGTAGGGAAGTGACATGAAACTAAGCATAGTGAAGTTGAGCATAGTGGACTTCCCATCATCAGATCAAATTATAGCTGAGAGTAAACACTTTATAGACAGTACAAAGCAATTAACAAATAGATACAAAGTAAAACAGGTTTTCTGTCACAGTCTGAGGCTAAATAACTGACATATGCAGTATAGTCTAGTGAGAGGTCCTTAGAGTGCATAGACTATTTCACAGAGACTTTCTATCACAGAGCAGACATGTATTTACTGATCATTTATTTATTTATTGGCATTTGTTAACTGGGAAAGTCCACTGGGTCGAAAACCCATTTTCAGTGGAGGCCCAGGGAGAAAAGCTCCAGTTACAGCAATCAGAAATACATAAAATGGTATAACATTAACATAGATGATTTAGTCTTTTTGCAATAACTTTTCTAAATAATGATAGTACATTAAGTATAAAGTTCTATACAGTAGTTTAGCACATACGAACATTTATTTATTTTTTTTTGTTAGGAATTAGGATAATAAGATGTAAGAAGTACGTAGTCAAGTTAGTTTTAGTAATATAAATAGAATATTTTTGAGTCCAGGTATGAGGAAAGGACAACATAGGTACAGTATTATTAAACAAGGAAAAAAAAAACAAACAAACAAAAAAAATTATGATGGATATCCACACAAAGCCCAAAGATGGTCAAAAATGGAATTTTGGCAAGTATAAAAGAGATCAAATTCACACAGGATTAACTTGAAAATGAAGGGTGATAAATATTTTCAGATGTTTAGCATAACTTAAGGAGGTCTATGATTTTGTGAGCATGGGCATGTTGGTTTATTAAGGATGTGATTTTTTTTAAAGTGAGTTTGAAGTTATTTAAAGAATCTAATTGAGTGATAGTGGGGGCTAATGTGTTTCAGAGTTTAGAGATCCCATGTGAGAATAAGCTTTGTCCCACCCTTTTATGGGGTTTGTAAATGCTTAGGAGTAGTTTGTTAGAGGATTGAATGTTTCTGGTGGGGTGTTGAATTGTAAGACTGAGTGGAGAGACAGGCACTTTTCTTTACTGTATATTAGATTATGAGCTAGTGTTAGTTGGGTGTATTGAAGGAAGTGGGGGAATTCAAGCCATTTTACTTCCTTAATGGCTTGACAGTGGTGAGTTTGGTATGACAGTCCAGTAGTGAATTTTGTTATTTTATAATAGCATGATTGCAGTTTGTCAGTTAGGGATGTTTGCAGGTTAGTAAAAATGGGGGAACCTTAGAGGAGGGATGGGAGTAGGAGGGTATTAGTCAATTTTATTTTTGTGGGTGTATCCATAAATAACTGCTGTCTGCAGAGTTTACTTAATTTAAAATGTTTTTTATAGCATTTAGAATATGTTGCTCATAGGGTAGTTTGTCATCAATAGTAATACCTAATAGTTTTGCTGAATTTACTACTTCAATTTCAGTCCTACTAAGGGAATAAATCTTAAATTCATGTGGAGGTGTGCTTGCATTGTACAATGACAAAATTCTCAGTAAACTTGTAGAGTAGGGCCTTGTGGCAGAGCTCCTACAGTCCTGAGGTTGGATGTAATGACCACAGCCTCTACTCTATGAAAGAAGATACTGACTAGATGTAACAGGAGTAAACACTGATTGCACCTCTTCATCTAGACTGTGCTGCTCACAGTAACCTGAAGGCTTATATAGGTCTAAATAGTGTTACTAGAGACTTCACTTTATGATCTGCATAGAGAAAAGCTGAGGAGTTGATGAAACTCAAAGGCCCAACAAAGATTCCTTTTCAAATGTTCATCAAGGACAGACTAAAAATGTGTTTGTTTGAATTTTCCTGATGAATAAGAGTATTAGAATGATCACATGTGTATTAATGTTTCCAGGAGGGGAACAGCTTCAGCAGCAAGGATTTAAACTTGTGTCTTCAGTACTAATCAGAAACAAAGTCATGCTTTTCTCAAACATGATGCCTGTATAGCAGGCATATATTTCATGTTGGCATACCCTGCAACCATAGTATATAAACTAATGTACTTAGCTTCAAAGTTTTTACATATGGACTACAGAAATAACTGAAAAAAGTGAGAGAGGGATAGACAGACAAAGACAAAGGAAATTCTGTAAGAAAGTAATGAAGTATATCTTTTACACAATGGCATGAAATATACAGAACCAACTGATATTGCCAACATCCTGGCAGATAGGTTCAGTGTTAACTTTACCCCCCTCTCACCCCCCTAAAGGGCCCATCTCTATACCGGAAGAATGCAAAGTTCCTGTAATCACGGCTGCACAGGTAAAACCCACACTCCAAAGCCAAGAACACAGAATCCATGGGACCTGACAACATCCCAGGCTACGTTCTACATGAACTACAGAATGAACTGGCACTCCATCCAAGCACCATGTTCAATCATAGCCTCACCTCAGGCTTTCTGCCCACTGAATGGCACACAGCAATGGCTAATCCACTCCACAAAGAGGTAGCCACCATGGACCCCGGGAACTACCGCACCATTAGCCTAACAAGCCTGGGCTGCAAGGCCATGGAACGTATCATCATGGAACTTATAAATAAAGACATTGGTAATCTCCAAACTATGGACCTCACTCAGTTCGGGTTTGTAAAAGGCAGAGCATGTCTCCTAAACCTGATAGACGTCTTTGAAGCAGTCACCAAAGCCATAGACGAGGGTAAGGTGGTTCACACAGCCTATCTAGATCTCGCCAAGGCTTTGACACCATCCCCCACTCTGGAATTATAGATAAACTCACTAAACTAGGTATAAATCCCTATGTCACAAGATGGGTTTTCAACCCGCTCACTGACAGAACCCACACTGTGAAAGTAGCAGACTCCAAATCCGACTTCAGACCAGTGACAAGTGGAGTACCACAGAGTTCAGTCCTGGGTCCTCTCCTCTTTGGTATCTACGTCTCTAAAGTACAGGTTAACACAGAAGGTCTCTGGCTAACAAAGTTCGTAGATGACTGCAAACTAGAAGCCATAATCAAAACTTCTAACGATGTGGACATCCTACAAAAGGGCCTCACTGTGACAGATGCCTGTTGTCAAAGCCATGGTCTCAGTCTCAATGCCAAAAAGTGTATTGTCATCCGCTTTGGTAAAAACTCTGTACCCATGAGCTACCACATAGGTGGTAGTCTACTTAACACAGAAACTGTGATAAGAGACCTTTGGACACAGGTGGACAGTAGTCTCTCCTTTGATAATCACATCGCCACAGTAGTCAGGAAATCCTTCTGCATAACACCTCATCACAGAAGGTTTCTCATCCAGGAAAAAAAAGGTCATTGTTACCTTCTACTAGTTACTCATTAGACCCATTATAGACTACAACACCCCTTTTTGTATGTACCTCACAAGACATCTACAACAACTGGAAAGGCCCCAGAAATACCTCACAAAAAGGATTACCAGCCTCAAACAGATGCCCTACACAGACTGTCTAAAAAAACTCCAGCTTTACTCCATCGCATATTGGCAACTCAGAAGTGATCTCTGCCTAACATACAAAGCTATGTCAAACCCAGAGCTGTTGGACATGCTCCACTTAAAGAAATCCCAATCCTTCCGAGCTACATGCTCTAGGGACCTAAACCTTGTCACCACAATAAACAGAACATGCTGGAGGAATAGATTTCTGTCCCAGAGACTTCCCATACTCTGGAACAAACTACCTATCTATATCAAACAAAGCTTCTCATTAGCACTCTTCAAGAAAAATCTTGATGATTGGATGGGAAATAGGAAATTCACCCTGGGGATCACTTGTGTGGCTCTGCTCGACAGGGGCACAGGAAAACATTTTTCTTGGGTGGCAAAAGCCAGGGTACCTTTTTGGCTAGGCTTATATAGGCCCTAAGGTCAATAGCATAATACCTACCTATGGACCTATGAATTGATACTTACCACTACATATGATGGGATATATTGAAAAGAAATTAAAAAATCTTTTTTTACTACTTAAAATGATCCCTTTAGGTAAATACATTCACTTAACGTTAATAAAATAATTATTGTTATTTTTCTTAATGCACCATATTTTAGTAAATGAAAAAGTGCTAAAACATATTAAAATGGATTGTACAAATTCAGAACACAAGAATTTAATTTGGGGTATCACATAAAGGTAAATTGCTCATGTTTTGAAATGAGTAAGCGTTACAACAAGATGACCTGAAAACTGAACTACTCTGTGGAAATATGATATCCTATCTGTTCAGTTTGATCTGGACCATCTGACAGGTTTTACTGATGTTTGTTGACTTTGACCTAAAGGTTTGGCATTTCCTAGTATCTAGTTTCTTTTTCAGATTTTTTTTCTGATAAAAGAACCTGAGCCATTTATTTTTATTTTTTTATTTTTACCTTTTTAGGCTTATTAGCTTTATATGTGACCGGATTTATTTTCTCTAAGAATTTCTGAAAAAAAACATCATTGATCCTATTTTATATTTCCCAGGATTCAAACTGGAAGTTGCAACCATGCACACTTTCATAATAACACTAGGATTAAAAAAATCTAACCATTGTGGATTTTAGCTAATGAGGAGGGGATGTCAAAGGTATAGGTGATAACTTGTGTGCTCTCAGTGTGCTAAAAGGTAAAGCTTGAAGTAAGTTTAAAGTCTTTGGGATTTAAGTGTAAGAAAATCAATTGGAACTTTCTGTCTCTTCTACAAATCCATAACTATAACATTTCCCTGTTGACCTACTTTTGAGGCCATCACGTTCTCCTGTCAGAAAATGATTTTGTTTAATTAGGATATCAGTTTGCAGTTCATGTACTTGTAGTAATCTTTCAATATCTGAACACAATGTTCCCATTCTTGATAATTATGTTCAAAGCTGTGTGAGATTTTAATTCTTTATATTGTTGATTGTGGATCTTTTTAAGGTTTTAAATTACAAAGGTTTGGTGCTGCACAGCTTGTATCAGATGATCACAATCTTTTCTGATAGACTGATGTCAATTTCTTCAAACATTCATACTCTGACTTAAATTTTTGATTCAAACTTTTTCTCTTAACTTTTCTTTTCTGCTTTTTGATCTAAAACCCTGGTGCAGTTTGCTAAGAACTCTTGTCATTTTGCACTATGCATGTAGGAATGCATTTCAGCAAAAGTTTATGATGGTTAACTTGATTATCCATCTCAGAATATATAATACAATAAGGAGCTCAGTGCAGTAACTGCTCAGAGATCTGAAACCATAGTATAATTAAATATTCATGCTTGCCTGTAAAAGTAATCTGTGCATCTTCTGCAGTTTACTCTCAAAATGTGAGTTTAGATATCATTTTATTATGCAAGACAAAAATTGCTTTAACATTTTCCATCATTATTACAGATGGCTAACTGACTAGTTCTCTGTCATAAAGGATGGAAGAAAAAAAATCAGACAAACTTTTTTGCCTATCCATATAAAATTGGATTGCTGTGTTTCTATTAATAGAATCAGGATATAAAAGGAGCCTCTGACTTGTCAGTGTATTAAAGTGGAGTGTTCATAGTAATACTTCAAAAACTTTGTTTACATCATCTTTATGTGGAAAGGATCATTTAAGAGGATACATTTCTTAATCAGTAATGTTTTTCCCAACTATGAATTTGGTTGTTCTGTGTATTTTATTTCTTTCAAAAGCCAGTATTGCGCTACAATTCATTGTTTAGTGCAGCAGTTAATATAAGCATTTATTTCTCTATAGCTTCCTCAGATAGCATGCAATAGAAGGGAAAAAACATATTAAAAGGAATCTTCTGTGCACATACACATACCCCCCACCACACACACACACACACACACACACACACACACACACACACACACACACACACACACACACACACACACACAAGGCTAAGTACATAGCGCACAGGCAAGTACATAAACACACTGACACATGTGCATGCATGCACACACGCATGCAGACACACACACACACACACACACACACATACACACGCACACATGCACAGACACACACAATCGCACACACACACACACACACACACACACACACACACACACACACACAAACACACGCGCGCGCACAAGGCTAAGTACATAGTGCACAGGCAAGTACATAAACACACTGACACATGTGCATGCATGCACACAAGCATGCACACACATGCACACATGCACACATGCACACACACACATGCACACACACTTACTCACACACACAACATGGCTAAGTACATAGAGCACAGGCAAGTACATAAACACACTGACACACTCGCATGCATATGCACACTCATACACACACACACACACACACACACACACATATATATACATGTGAATATACATTCTTGCTTTTGTGGTCTTGGTGTGCATGCATACAAATAGACACTTGTGCAATACTGTGCATGTTATTTGCAATAGTTCCATACATTTTCTTATCCTCCTACTGTATAAACACATGATTCTGACAACATCCCTGTAATAACCATGTAGGATGCATGGTGTACCCCACTATGTTCCCCTTTCATGCATCAATACATCTGTGAGGTCACACTTCTTTAATGCTATTTGCTAGTTCCTTAAAATACTATCCTCCATCTGATGCTATCTGATGCCTTGCAGTTCAGATCATGTAAGAAGAAATGCTGAACACCCATTTCATAGTATACTCCTTTGTCTGTCCAGAATTATAAATGTGTAGGATACATAAGCTGCAATATCGGTCATAGTTTTCTTTAAGTTGCCCATTTAGCTAAGATAGCTCTCTCTAAGAAAGAAAGATGCACAAGCTGCTATGTGATAAATCTATAACACCTCACTTCTTCAACATTTAAGCTTTTTCTTTTTTTGTATATAATATGTAGTCCATGGTAAAATAATTAATATGGACTTATGAGCTAGCTACACAGGAAATATGGAAAATAATGGAATAATATAAATCTGATCCTATTAGTCATATTTAAATGGTCATTCATTCATGCATTCAGTTCTTATCCGATGCCCACTTTATCCATCTCAGGGTTCTGGGTACCGCAGACTAACTCTGCAATCAGTTGGCACAAAACAGAGAAGCTACTACTGGAGAGGGTACTGGTCTATCACAGGACATGCATACATGCTCACCATTGATGTATCCACCTACAGCAAGTTCGAGGATCACCAGCTACCTTTGACATGTCTTAAGAAATGGATGTAAACAAAAACACTATCTAAAAACAAACATAAAAGATATGCAAAATGCACACACAAGGCCATCCGGACAAAAACCATACTGGAGAGCAAGCGCTTAATTATTTTTCCCCTCATCTCCAACCAGTCTACATTGAGCATGCTTGTGTTGTGACATGGAATGTGTTACCATGCAGCTGCCTAGATTTACATTTCAGTGTTTTTTCTTTTTTTCACTAATTTAATAGAAGCATCATTCCTTTGTAGAGCTAACTGGTT
>NC_056745.1:895509623-895564623 GCF_019279795.1 Protopterus annectens
AACAAGCAATATTTGACACCTAGAGGTGCAGTAGGAGGTAACTACAGAAACGCCTGGAGGCACAGTCAGCTATAATGAGTTAATGATCCTAGCTGTCCTGATAGTTCATGTTTCATGCAATTACGAGGGCATCCTAGGGTATTACTGGGGCATATCTATGTCAAATTCTTGGCCTTGGAGAGCATGGCAAGGACCATGTTCCCTAGTGATAGTCAGGAGATTATGTTTGATGGTGTTTCCTGAGGGAGGGCTGGGGAGAGAGAGAAGAGTAAAACTGAGCAGAAATTGTTGTCCATTTCATTTGCAGTATCTCACGACTCAGTATAGATGACTCCAGTTGCAATTAATTCTCCATATTGTTGTGTACTAACCAGTGGTGGCTGGTGACTTCAAATTAAACGGGGGGCTGCAGGAGACAGCTGAATGGGTGAGGCCAATGGGAAGGGGTGTGGTCAAATAGAAAGGGGTGGAGCTATGCTCAAAACCACAACAAATGGAACTTTAATTAAATACGCTGCCCTGGATGCCAAACCGTTATTACGAGAGTCCAATCAAGACTAAATGAAGTGTATTAAAAAAATATTTCAATGCATTGAGAACATGACAGCTTACTTATTATCTAGATAGAAACACAAAGGTTGTGAGGCATGAAAAAATAAATTACATTTTAAATACATTACTGGAATGCCAGTCAAAATTATGTATTAAAAAACAAGCAGCACTCAACTCAAACCACTTCTCCTTGCACTGCAGTTCTAACTATAATTTATATTCAGCTTTATAAAATTACCAAGTAACATGCTGAAAGTAGCAATATCTGTGATACCTCCACTTGTAAAAATGTTTCTTATCCAAAAAAGACCTGCTGCTTGACAATTATCTACTTGTTTCATGGGGAAGACATAATCAGAGTAAAAAATGAACATCAAACAAGAAACAAGCTCAAGATAAATGGCTTTAAGGATTACTGCACAAGTTATGGACCACACATGCTAGACTGGCAGATTAGTTTACGGGTAAAGCCTGCAAAGATGACTGCAAGTCTCCAAAAAATGTAATGAGCTTCTGAAAATACTGTAATCCAGTCCTTTATTAAAAATACTGTCATATGCATTTCAATACCTAAGGCTTATATGCTATCTAGTTATGCAAATATTCCCTGCATGACAACAACAAAAAGGCTTTCAATGTTGGTAATTATTTAACAGTATGCGTATTAAAGCTTACTTGCATCTTACAATCTCTGACAAGCTTATCTGATGGTCATTAAAGCATTGCTACTTAAACACAGAGTAACAGGGCACAGAGACAGCATGCATTTTCTGAATAATAAGAAGCATAAATCAATAGTATAAAAATATGACAGAAAACCAGAATATTCTACAAAATCAAGAACAGATGAAAAGCTACTGTCGTACTTGTGTCTTCCTTGGATAGGGGAATACTCTGCATAGTTACACTGCATAACTTCTCCTTGCCTTGCTTGGACACATCCAGAGTCACTACATGGGGGAATGGGGTGCAACAAGTATGTCACAATTTGAAATGTCTCTGGCTGATGGTGATGGCTCTGACACTCATACCTCTCAACCTCAGAGCAAGAAATCTGGGCAAAGTCATACACACAAGTGGGACACAGGTAAAAAATAAAGACAATTTTTAAATATTGCTCTTATAAACTTAGAAAGATAATATAATAGTTGTAGGTCTTGCATTAGTATGACTTTTCTGAAGGGTAAGAAATCTGAACCTCAAATGTCTGCCATTATTTTCTAACTTCAGTCTTTAATGATTTGCTACTAATTTGCCAGAAAACCACAATTTTATGAAAAACGGACTAAAAATGTGATGAAAAAATATATAATTGCCACACAATACAGCTGGGAACCTGTTAAAGAAGGGACACCGTTTTAATATTAGTACTGTTAACTTGCTGTGGTGACCCCTAACCAGGAAAAAGCCGAAAGATAAACAACAACAACAACTGTTAACTTGATCAGCTGACAAAATAAGAAAATCTACATGCATTTATGAAATAAATCTATAACTGATCATTACAGTTATTTATAATTGTAAACCCTCCACGTTTTCTTCCAAAATTGCAATTTTGCAGAGGGATTATTAAGGGGAGAGCAACATTTTGAACCAAAATTGGGGACAGTTGAGAGGTTTGGATATTTCTAATTGTATAAAGCGATTTATTTGCATGTACCTCTCAAGATGTTAATGCAGGAAATCTGGAAAAGGCCAAATATATTGGGGGAACATACACACAGTACTAAAAATTACTCTTGTATAAACTTAAGACAGTTTATAGAATAACAGGTCTTGCTTTAGCATGCATTTTTCTGAAGGTTATGACATCTGAAACTCAATGTCTGTCATTATTTAATGACTTCATTCCTAAATGATTTGCCAGAAAACCACAAATTTTATGAGAAACAAACCAAAAATAAGAAGCAAAAATCTATTCATTCTTCACAAATCTGGACAGTTGAGAGATATAGTTCAGCTGGGGCTGTCTTTGAGTTTGCTGCCCTTCCCCCCTCACAAAATCATGGTCGAATGGAGCCTCCCCCCTGCAGTCATTCCAATGTCCCATTCCTTGGTTATTTCGCCCCATTTACCATAAACACTGTAATCTGCATACTGCTTTACTTCTGCGATGATCTGGATTTCATTTGAAAGTTTTATTTTGCATTTTATAGCACAGACATTAATAGATATATGCTAAACAAAGCAATGCAGTCTCACAATGAAAATAGACTTAGCATTAAAACTTCTCTTCCCTTGAAACTCACATTTATTGAAACAGCATTGAAGCCCACATTCAAAGAAAATACATTTTGCCAGTGGCAGATAAAGATTAACTTTGGGCTGTTTTCAAATCATAGGCCCCTTGCACATGAAACATACACATGCTCTTTGATACACCTTCCTGATTGTATTAAATTATATTCTTTGTGCAATACAGTACAGTTGTTAGAGGGTATTTTAAATTAATTGTTTTGAACATTTTTCCAGTACACAATGAAACAAAATACATGCAGCAATAATGACAAAACTGCCCAGTTCAGAACATTTCCATCATAAAAGTCTACTCAAACTTTTACAGTTCACCGGTATAAGTAAATATGCATAATCTCCGAAGAAGTAAAATCCATCTAAATAATTCCACATTAAAGAGATCTGTAACTAATGAAGAAGTTGCTACTAGCAAACAACTTTATATTTCATTGTTTCATCTACAAATAAAGTGCCTGTTGCCCTTGAGGAAGAAATTGCTAGGAATATTGCAATAGGGAATGGATGGCAAACTGATAACAGGTTCACAGTTACTAGATATCTTCACCATAAAGGACTGCAGCATCCACCCCCTTTACAAAACAGCACAATGTTATCAATGCATCTAGGTACTGTGGGAGTAGAACCCACAGCCTTCTGCATAAAAAAGTAAATAAACTACATGTTGTGCTATTACCAATGCAAGCAGACTCAGCATAAGCAGCACTAAACTTTTGTTTCCCTGTAGCTCTCAGCTCCTTATAAAATCTACTCGACACTTAGCTGTATCTCTGAATGTTGCAGCACAAGAAATATGGAAAAAAACAAAATTTATTGCGGGGGGGGGGGGCAAAAGTCCCAAAACCAGGGACACATTTTAAACATTGCTTGTATAATGTTGGAAAGTTGTTTGAATAAAATGCTGTGTTATTACCATACATTTCAATGCCAAGTCTTGAACCCAAGACCCTGTGCAAAGCAGTCAGAGAAACATACCACTATACCAAATCAGCTGCTTTGTAAAAGAGAGGAAGCCTGAATCTTAAATGGCTACCATTTAGTGAATTCAGTTCTCACCATAGTTGTTAACCTCTTAGCACAAAACATCTGAACACAGCCAATAATGGGGAAATACAGCCCCAAACATATTCAGTAACTTCAGTTCTCACCATAGCTCTGAACCTCTTAGCAAAATATATCTGGACAAAGCCAGTAATAGGGGAATACAGCCCCCAAACATATTCAGTGAATTCACTTCTCTCCATAGCTCTCTACCTCTTAGCAAAAAACACATGGACAAAGCCAGTAATGGGGGAATAGAGCCCCCAAACATATTCAGTGAATTCAGTTCTCATCATAGCTCTCTACCTTAGCACAAAAAAAATGAATGAAGCCAATAATGGGGGAATACAGTCCCACAAACAGGGACACATTTCAAATATCCATCTTATAAACTTAGAAAATTGCTAGAATAAAAGGCTTTGTGTTACCATGTACTTTCTGAAGAATATGAAGTCTGAAATTCAAATGCCTGTCATTTTTATTTATTTAACATTTTTTAACCAGGAAAGCCTGACTTAGAACAAAAGCCAATTTTCAGTAGAGGCCCAGGGAGAAACACTCCTGACCCATGTCTATGTAAGATGGGAGGACACCAGAACACCCAGAGGGTACCCACACCAACACAGGGAGGATATGCAGACTCTACCCAAGCCAAGAATCAAACCAGATAACCTATAGCTGTCAGGCAACAATGCTACCACTGCACCACTGCACTTCTAACTGTGTAAGGAAAAGAAATATGCAAAAACCACAGATTTTATGAGGAACAGAACAGAACAAATATGAGGAAAAAATATGCACATGTTTTACAAATGGTGGTGGGTAGGGAATTCAGGCTCTTGCTACCTGCACCCAAGTTACAGGGTTCAAGACCACCGCCATGTATCCTGAGTTCAGTATATAGCAACTGGGGCATTTTGCACACACTTCTGCAGTACCTGAATTCAGTTATGATCAGCCCCATCAGTGAGTCCATGTCCCATTCAAGTTCTTCTGCAGTTTCCGGAGTCAGTCCTGTGCAAGCTAATGGCTGTTTTCCCAGTGAGAGTAGGCTCCAGCCTGCAGATGATGCAGTCTGCAGTTCTTCCATTCTATGCAGTCATCACCGCATAGAGTTCTGGGCATCTGCAGGGCAAAGATGCCTTCTGGACTCTCGACACAGCAGTCATGAGCTCCAGGAACTTTGTGCACGCATGCGTGAAGTTCTGGGACTCGCAATTTTTTTTTTTTTCTTTTGTATTTTTGTCAAAGGAAAAAAATTCAAAGACCAATACACGTAAGGTTCAGTTAAGGCACATTTAATAACTTGCTGCAAGGAAACAAAAACATGCAAATACAGGATTTTGCCTAACTACTAACAGGAAACATGCTATTCTTATACTGTTTTACAAGACATGGCCTTCTAAGGCTGACATAATCAAACACAACTTTCAGTATTGTTCTACAGCAGATGTTACTCAGATTTTCTGCTGACATGACTAGATTTGTGAGAAACCTTTTGAGAAAAACAACCTGGCCTCGGTGGGCACTAATCCGTTTACAGGCTTCTATTGTACAGTGTTACATTTCAAGGTACTTTTCTAACTCAGCTACAAGCAGATACTGATTGCAGTTCATATTTTGAAGCAGGCTTTGTCCTAATTATCTGTAGCTTCTACAGCTGTGTATTTTCTCACAGCACAAGCGAAACTCCTAGTGTAAGTTTCATACAAGTAGTATTGTTCTATTCATTACTTTCCTAACATAAGCAGGAATCATCTGCTTCTCAGTAAATTTCCAAAGCACAAGCAAGATTTTATCTAACAATACAAGGTCAGAAAGCATCTGCAGTTTGCACAGATTTATAGGTTCATAGGTTCATAGGTTCATAGGTTGGTACTAGGCTATCAGCCCTAGGGCCTATACAAGCCTAGCCATAACAATTCCCTGGCTATTTCTTCCCACATTATTTACTTTCCTGGACCCCTGTCTAGCAGGGCGACTGACATGATCCCTGGGGTGAATTTCCTTTCTCCCATCCAAACATCAAGGTTCCTCTTGAAGAGGTCCAAAGAGGCACTCTGCTTGACATGTATGGGCAATCTATTCCAGAGTCTGGGGAGTCTCTGGGTCAGGAACCTATCCCTCCAGCATGGTTTGTTTATTGTGATGACAAGGTTTAGATCCCTGGAGCGTGTAGCTCTGAGGGATTGGGATTTCTTTAAGTGTAGCATGTCCAACAGCTCTGGGTTTGACATGGCCTTGTATGTTAAGCAGAGATCGCCTCTGAGTAGACAATATGCAACAGAGTATAGCTGGAGTTTTTTAAGGCGGTCAGCATGGGGCATCTGCTTTAGGCCTGTGATTCTTTTAGTGAGGTATTTCTGAGGCCTTTCCAGTTGTTGCAGATGTCTTGAGAGGTACATACCAAATGGGGCATTGTATTCTATAATGGGTCTAATGAGGGATGAGTACAGTGGGACAATGACCTCCTTTTTTCTGGATGAAAAGCCCTTCATGATGAGGTGTGCCACATAGAAGGATTTCCTGACTGTTGTGGTGATGTGGTTATCGAAGGTGAGACCACTGTCCACCTGTGTCCCTAAGTCTCTTATCACACTTTCTGTGTTTAGTGTACTGCCACCTATATGGTAATTCATGGATACATGTTTTTTCCCAAAGGGGATAACAATACATTTCTTGGCATTGAGCTTGAGCCCATGGCTCTGGCACCAAGCATCTGTTTCTGTAAGGCCCTTTTGTAGAGTATCCACATCATTTGGGGATTCAATAATGGCTCCCAGTTTGCAGTCATCTGCAAACTTTGTTAGCCAGAGTCCCTTAGTGTTGACCTGTACTTCAGAGAAGTAGATGCCAAACAAGAGCGGCCCCAGGACTGAACCCTGAGGTACTCCACTTGTCACTTGTCTGGAGCTGGATTTGGAGTCGGCTACTTTTACAGTGTGGGTTCTATCAGTAAGCCATTTAGCAACCCATTGGGTGACATAGGGATTAATACCCAACTTAGTAAGTTTATCTATGATTCCAGAGTGGGGGATGGTGTCAAAGGCCTTGGCAAGGTCTAGATAGGCTGTGTGGACCACCTTACCCTTGTCCATGGCTCTGGAGACTGATTCGAAGAAGTCAATCAGGTTCAGGAGACAAGATCGACCCTTCACAAACCCAAACTGGGTGGGGTCCAGTGTTTGAAGGTTGCCAATGTCTTTGTTTATAAGTTCCATGATAATACGCTCCATGACCTTGCAGATAAGGCTTGTCAGACTGATGGGACAGTAGTTTCCGGGATCCAAGGTGGATCCCCCCTTGTGGATTGGGATAACTGTAGCTCTGCGCCACTCAGTGGGCACGAAACCTGAGGTGAGGCTATGATTAAACATGACACTTAGGTGAGTTGCCAGTTCATATTGTAGTTCATGTAATACACAGCCCGGGATGTCATCTGGTCCCATGGATGCTGTATTCTTGGCTTTAGAGAGTGCGTTTTGTACCTGTGTGGCCGTTATTACTGGAATTTGGCAATCTTCCGGTATTGAGATGGGCCATTTAGGGGTGAGGGGGTGAAGTTGGCACTGAATCGATCTGCCAGGATATTGGCAATATCCTTTGGATCAGTATATTTATTGCCATTCTGTTTTAGCTCAGAGCAGATCTGAGCATTGCCATTTAGATTCTTGACATAGTTATAGAATGCTTTGTGGTTGTCTTTGGAATCTTTGGCAATTTTATTTTCATAACTAGCTTTGGAGGATTTTATGAGGCATCTCAGTTTCTTACTGAGGCTAGGAAGGGAGTTTTTTGCATCCTGGGATTTTCCTCTTTTCTGCAAAAGTTTCTTCCTTTTGTTGTAAAGTTTGTTTATGGCAGGGGACCACCAGATTGGCTTCCTTTTTTTGGATGAGAGCATTTTGGTTCTATTTGGGATGGCACGATTCATGCATGAGTGGATGTGCTCATACAGTGCCTTAGTGTAGGATTCAGCAGTTGAACTTTCAGTTCCCGTCTGCATGGGTGTCATGAAGTTTGTCACTTCTGACTTGAGTAGCATGAAGTTGGCTTTGGAGAAGTTTTTTATGGTGGTTTCTTTACTGGGGGTGGGAGTGGGATGTGGATGTTAAGGGTGATTAGCTTATGGTCAGACCTGATTAACGAGGGGGTGACCACAGGTATGGAGCATTGATTTGCCATGTTGGTAATGACCAGGTCTAGGATATTGGAGCCCCTGATGGGACTATGGATTAGTTGATCCAGGGCGTTGGAATTTATGAATTCCAAGAACCGTTGCGCAAAGGTGTTGGGACATGAGTAGTTTTCCCAGTTAATGGCAGGGTAGTTAAAATCACCCAGTGTAGGGTGTTTGGTTCTATCTTAATATTTTCCAGTATGTTTAAAAAGGTGTAGTGAGAATCTTGGGGTATGGTGGGGGATCTGTAGCAAGCTACAATTTGGATTGCAGTCTTACCTAGTGTTAGTTGCACTTGGAGAATTTCAGACACATTGTGTTGGCCAACTAGCCTGGTGGTGTGAATATCCTTGGTGAATATTGACACTCCTCCACCTTTAGTGTTTCGGTCCTGGTTTGGTGGCCGAAAAGTGTGGTAAGAGTTGTAGCCTGGTATTGCAGTATGAAATAGAATAAATGTGTTAACCCATTTCAAGCTCTAAATGCACTAAGCATATTACTAATACACACAATAATACATATTTTTCTGACATTTCCCCCCCTATTAATACTTTTATTATACTTTCAAAATAAGCATAAACAGTTTGTTTTCTTCTCCTAACCTCTTCCCACTCAGGACCTGCAGTTAAGAGAGTCATTCAGTTTAAACTTATGAAAGCATTTTCAATCTTTTAACAGTTCTTCGAACTCAGTAATTTGATATAAGGTTTCAGAAACTGACATGTATATAAAGTCTTTTATCAGTCTTTTCATGCAGGGGATACCACAACAAACACATACTCCCAGTAGGAGCATTCCTACACAAATGGCAATCGGGATGTTCATTAGGATGGTACCCCACCCCCAAACCATTTCTGGAAAAAGTCCATCAGTGGGGTTGGGCCTGGTTTGGTCATGGCCAACACTTGCTGAATTACCTCAAGATGATTGTCTATCACGTGTTTATGGTCAGGAATATACGAACAGCATTCTTCTTGGATTAAAGCACAAGTACCACCTCTCGCCACTAGGGTGAAGTCAAGAGCCATGTGATTTTGAAGTACTACAGTTCTCATAGCATTCAGTTCATCAGTCACCAATTCGAGAGCGGAAAAAGTTGCATTGCTCATTACTTCGAGAAGTTTTGACAGTTTTCTCAGCTCCCAGATCGATTTCACTGCTCCATATGCTGGTAATATGCCTGCCCACGATAAAACGCTATCACTCAAGTCCATATGTGTCAGTCCTTTGCCTATGGAATTATGGTCTTTCCAACACGCATCGATTTGTCCCACTGGATTTACAGGTTTCTTGACGGCCTCTCGGACATTTCAAATTTTTCCTCGAGGCAAAACTGCAGTGTGTCGTATGGCCGAAACCAGTTAACCCAAAAAAACAACTGCCGGACCAATTCTCAGGTAGCCATTTGTATGCCTTTCTGCCACACACAAAATAACAGTCCTCTACTTTAGTAGTAACCTTGCTATGAATATACACTCACCCTGCATGAAACATTTTTCTATCAATTATAGACAGTTGCTTATAAAGAACAGAATTATGCTTTACTTCATCAATTGTTTTGTGCATCAATTCAAGAAATTAATCATAGTTTGTATTACAATAAAGATCTACATTGTTACCTTTAGTGTAACATTTATAAGGAACAGTCACATTGCAATTGCTCCAACCCACCTGAACAGTATCATTTTTATAAAAACACACAGTTCCCTTTTGTGGAACAGACAAGTTCAATGCTATTTTATCTTGTGATGTAATGGTTGAAGTATCATAAATCAAGTTCTCCCAGGTCTCATTGAACACTAGGGGGACTATAGTCATTAATAACTCCCCGTATGCTGTCGGCAAAGCTGTGCAAATCCAGCAATTTGAAACATTAAAAGTCTCAGCATACACATATTTAATTGCCTGGTAAGTGTTAAAGTTTGGATGCCTGTCTATGAGTAGCGCTTCAGGTTTATTCAGTTCAGTCTGTGTGGCTGGGAAAAGGAAAGGCCACAACAAAAAGATTATTGTCACTAGTACAGTTAACAGGATGATTATGCAATACTTCTGATGAAAGGGTTGTTCTGCATTCCTGTTTCTTCTGGACTCTTATCATTTTTACTCTTGGCATGTAACAAGATTTTTGTCCAGTTCAAAGTTTTTGACTAATTTACAGTGCATCAGGTGGATCCAGGAGGCGCGCTCCGCAATTATGACTGCAGTGGGTGTCGACAGAAGCACTTGATATGGACCTTCCCACTTTGGTGATGCCCAGTTCTTTTTCTTTACTGTCTTCACCCAGGTCCAGGCACCAGGGAGCACTGCCACTTCTGACGGTCTGGTTCGTTCTTTATCTAAAACAGAATTTGACTGCAACAAATGTTTAGAATTTAACAAGTTTTGCATATACTCAACTAATGTACTGTCAGCTTCCTGGTCTGTGGGCATGAGAGATTTCCACTGAGGTATATAATAAGCCCTTCCAAATAATTTTTCAAAAGGAGTCAATCCTTTTGCATTTGGAACAGTTCTCATGCTCAACAGTGCCAGGGGCAGACAGTACACCCGATTTCTCTGTGTTTCTACTATTAACTTCCTTAGCTTACTTTTTAAAATCCCATTATGCCTCTCTACTAGCCCTGCAGATTGTGGATGATACTCGCAATGATTTTTTAAAGAAATACCAAAATGTCTACTTAACTGTTGTATGGTCTGGTTTACGAAGTGTGTGCCGTTGTCACTGTAGATCATTTCTGGAATACCGAATCTAGGGATGATTTCTTTAACAAGAACTTTGGCCACAGTTGCAGCATCTGGATTTTTAGTCGGAAAGGCTTCCACCCATCTGGAAAACATATTTACAATGACAAGACAATACTTCTTATTTTCACATTTGTTCAATTCTATAAAATCCATACAGATAGTATGAAACGGATATGGTGGTGTAGGGAAACTCCCTTGCTTGGGCTTTAATGCCCCTTGTGCATGATGTATATTACAAACGTGGCATACCGAGCAGAATTTTTTAGAGTAGTTTGAGAATTCATATGTTGTGAACACTTGGTTCACCAGCTGTACCATCCCCCCTGTTAAGACATGGCACTGCCCATGGCTCAACAAAGCTGCATATCTAAACAAATTAGATGGCAATATCGGTTTCCCTTCTTTAAATATGTACAGCCCCTTTTCGAGAATTGCTCCTCATTTTACCCATCTTTGTTTTTCAGCTTGCGTAGTAAGTGTCTGCATTGTCTTTAACATTTCTAAGTCTAAAATCTCAGAGGGTTGTAATTCCTCATTCAAAAGAAACACTTCTGAAGCTGCCTGCTTTGCAGCTGTATTAGCTCTCGCATTACCTTTTGAAATCCTATCCTGTTGCTTGGTGTGAGCTGTACATTTACAAATAGCTACTTTCTGAGGTAACTGAATAGATTCTAAAAGATCTAAAATAAACTGTGCATGATTGATTGGTTTGCCAGTAGATGTTATCATTCCTCGATTTTTCCACTGTTGCGCAAAAACATGTACAGTAGAAAAAGCGTACCGGCTGTCAGTAAAAATGTTCACACATTTACCCTTTGCTAAGGTACATGCCCATGTCAAGGCAATCAATTCTGCTGCCTGTGCAGATAAATTGTGTGGTAAAGATTTCACTTCTATAATGTCAGTATCAGAGACTACTGCATATCCTACTAGGTTCTGTCCTGCAGGACCCCTTTTGCATGAGCCATCCACGTTGTATATCACCTCGGCATCATCCAAGGGAACATCCATAAGATCTTTTCTAGGCAGTGTTTTTTGCTCAATCACCTGCAGGCAGCTGTGTGGTGTGCCATCTGCAGGGGTTGGGAGCAAGGTAGAAGGGGTCAAAGTCACACATCGCTCAATTGTCATATGAGGTTGGCTCAACAATATAGTCATACAGGAAAGATGCCTAGCAGGGGAAAGATATGCTACCTTCTCTTGCAGTAAAATAATCGCAACTGCATGAGGCACTCTCAATGTGAGAGGGTGGAACAAAACTACTGAGGCCGAAGCCTGTACTGCCATTTTAGCTGCAACTACTGCTTGTACACAGTGAGGTAAAGACTGTGCCACTAGGTCCAGTTGTGATGAATAATAAGCAATAGGGCATTGCTTGTCCCCATGCTGCTGTGTTAACACTGATGTCATATAACCTTGCTTACAATCTACAGTTTGGAAAAAACGTTTATGATAGTTTGGTAATCCCAAAACTAATGAGGACGCTATTAACTGTTTCAGTTTGCAGAAAGCAAATTCTGCTTCTGGTGTCCATTGTAACAAATCCTGTGCTGCCATAGGCTTTTTATAAATCAGGTTAGTCAGCGGTGCAGATTCCAAGGCATAGTTTGAAATCCAGCTCTGACAAAAATTAGTCGTACCCAGGAAGGACATAATTTCCTTCTTGGTAGTGGGTTTTGGTGCTTGTAAAATCGCTACTTTTCTGTCCTCATCCAATGTCCTACCCTCCTTGGATATTACATATCCTAGGTATTTAACTTGTTTTTTCCAAAGCTGCAGTTTATTTTTGTTTGCGTTATGTCCTTCAGTGGCTAGAAATTGTAATAATGCTATTGTATCTTCTTTACAATCTTGCTGGGTGGGGGACACCAGCAGGATATCATCAACATAAAGCAAAATCTGGCTACCTCTTGGTGGGGTAAATCCCACCAAGTTACTTGCCATTTCTTGTGAGAATATTGTTGGACATTCACAATACCCCTGTGGTAGTCGTGTATATGTATACCTTTTCCCCTGAAATGTGAATGCAAACCAATACTGGCTGTCCGGGTGTATCGGTATTGAAAAGAACACATTGCTGATATCTACCACAGAAAAATATTTCTGTTGAGGATTCAAATCATTCAACAGGGTGTGTGGGTCTGGCACCGTAGGTGCCCTTGGTATTACTGCGTTATTTACAGCTTGTAAATCTTGGACCATATGCCACTCTCCTTTCGCTTTCTTAACAGGAAATAAGGGTGTGTTACATGGTGAATCAGGAGATTCCACCAGCACCCCTTCCTTAAGTAAAGCTGCTATAATAGGTTTGATTTCCACCTCTGCATCTTTTCTTAAGGGATACTGTCTTTTTTGTGGTCTAAATGCTGACTTTGGCGTAATAGTAACTGGTCCCGCTGTACGAATAAGTCCTACATCTGATTCTACTGTTGACCAGAGAGTATCTGATATATTCTGTAAGGCATTCTCTTCCTCCTTCAATAGGAGTGCTAATCAGCTGTCCTTGCTAGACTGCAAGTGTACAGCTGGGTGGGTCTGAGTTATCCAATTCAACTTCTGCATTTGTATTCCCTGTTCTGACAGTTCTAACTCTGACTGTTTCTCCCATCTCGTGACTTTTTCTCCCAAGTCTTCCCATTTTACATTTTTGTCCTTAGTTAAGCTAACATGTGGTAATCGATTAGATTTAAAAAGTGCAATGAACTCCTGGGGCAATGAACAGCTGACTACACTGTTCCCTTCTGTGTCCCAGTACAGATTACGTAATATCAATCTGTTTGCATGATTTCTAAACAATTCTTGCTCATATTCCTTATCAGGTCCTGGTGTGTTACAATAATACAGAGTACAGTGCAACAAATGCTGTTTATCAATGTCAAGGGAGGGGAACTTGCTGATGGCTACATTCATCAACTCTTCGGTCACTGCCCCTGGAACAGTCGTAACCAAGTCCTGGCTGTACCAATAAAACATTTCACCCTCCGATTGCACTGAAAAAGTATCAATTTGTCACTGTGCTTCCATACCCTGCATAGTCAGAACTACTGCTATACTAAATAGCAGCATAAGGTCTCTGCCCAAAAGGTTTACTGGGAATTTTGCAGAAACAATTTTGCTTTTCTGGGTCAATCCTGAAACAGGATCAGTTATTGCAATATTATGGGAGAGGGGCTCCCGATACAGCTGTCCATTAGCTGCTTTCACTAGTATGTAGTCAGGTGACTCTGAGTTCTCTGGCAGTTTGGAAGGATGTATCAGGGTCCGTGATGCCCCTGAGTCACACAAGAATCTGACTTCCCTCCCTTCTACCAGGAGTGTAACTTCTGGTTTTCTGTCTGCTAAATGGAGCTCTAAGCTCAATAAAGCTAAATCCAATATTTCATTTTCTTCACTATCCGTGACTTCCTGCACTTCCTCTATTTCTTCTGTCACATAATCTACTCCCTCTATCACATTCTCATTTGTCCTTTCTCTGCTATCTCCTTCTAGTGATTCCTGACTATCATATAGTCAGTCCTCACCCTCCTTGTCTTCCGTGGTTGCTTTCTTGTTTTTCTTGCAATCCCTTGCCAAGTGTCCCTTTTTACCGCATCTAAAGCACTCACCCCTTTTCTTTTGCCCTTCAAAGTCCTCTGATTGCTGATCAGATTGTTTCCCTGGGCATTTCTCTTGCCCTTTTTCCCGGACTGTACTACATAAACATCTGCTCCATCTTCTACAGAAAATACTTGGGCTTCCTTTTTCTTTTTGCTATTAAAATGCCTTTCAGCATGCCTAGCATATTCAAGTAATTATTGTAACCTACTTGTACGATGATCTACCATGTGCTTTGTGATAAAACTGCTTTTGGGTGCAATACTGCCTTTCAAAAATGCAGTCTTTAACTGCTGCTCATATGGGGAATCGTGTGTCTGATCTTCAGGAACCTGCTTTCCACAGTGGTTATTAAAACATTCTAACAGTCTGGCATAATATCTGTCAACAGTCTCATCTTCTTGTTAGATGCATTAATTAATGCAAGTCCAGTCTGCCCTAGGCTTCCATTTCTCAGAGATTCGGTCACTCTGTTGTCTAATTCTGCGCTGCTATATGGAGGGGCCTGAGCACAGCATCACGGGGATTCCAGTCGCCACTAATCATGTGCCAATCTGGTCCCACAATTTGTCTGACTACTTTTTCTACCTCTTCTCCGTTTAAATTATAACTTAGCCTCATTCCTTGCAAATCTTCTAAGAACTTTCTAAAATTTTCTTTTGGATGGGGAATTGCCTCAGTGGCTTTCTGGATGTCTTCCGGAGTCCAGGGTCTATACACTAGAATAGTTGGGTCCTGACCTTCTTGTCCTGCCTGAGGATTAGGCACTTCTATAAATGGGCATATTTCTTCTTCACCTATGGATCGTGAATTTCTACCCATTTGATGCAACTCAATGTCCCCTTCTGAGTTTCCTGCCTGTGTTCGAGACCTGGTCTCGATAGGATCTCTAATAAACGGTTTTGCTTTTGTAGTGTCTCTATTTACAGTGACAGCAGGATATTGCGGGTGTGGACTAACTTATTCAATTGCCTCATATTCTGGTAAGGGAGGCGGAAGGGCTGATGCTATTACTAAGTTATTGTCCTCCTTATCTAAAAACATTGCTTTTGAATTCTTATTTGTTTGTTCCCTTTGGTTTACTTCCGCAATCCACCTGTGTGCCTGAGGAATTCCTAATTGACGTTGCTTTTTTACCCGACCTTTAGAATTGGTTTTAAGCTGTTTGACAAGTTTGACAAGCAAGGATTTTTCTAGTTTACTGTCAAATTCATACTTATTAACCCATTTTGAGTAGTATTTAATATTATCAGCATGCTGTGACTGCATGTATTTTGCGTCTTCGGTTAATGACGGATTTTGGGATCTTTTTGTGCAATTATTACCCATTCTGTCCTACCCTTTTAATTGTTACGTAACTCCTTATTTTTAACGTGGTACCATGGATTTTGTTATAGTCTCTTCAGAATGACTGCCTACCTTCTCTGTTTCCCTGATCTATGACAAGACAGTAATCTTTTTGTCCCTAACTTGTATAAACAAAGTCTTAACAAAATAAATACAAATCTATTCCCTGATCTAAAACAGAAAAAAAGGTAGATTCACCTTACCTGAGCCTTCGTGATTGATCACCTGGTTCGAGTAAACCCGTCCTTCAGTCGCAGATCAGAAAGTGGCTGGCCTCTTTTGTACGACAATTCAGTCGGAGGGCTTTTCAACTAAGAAGAACTGATGTGGTTTCTTCCCCGTATGGTTTCAAGCCACTTGGCCTGTCTGATCCGAGGCGAAGTGAGGGTTTCTGGTTCGAAGGACCAATCTGTCAAAGGAAAAAACTTCAAAGACCAATACACGTAAGGTTCAGTTAAGGCACATTTAATAACTTGCTGCAAGGAGACAAAAACATGCAAATACAGGATTTTGCCTAACTACTAACAGGAAACATGCTATTCTTATACTGTTTTACAAGATATGGCCTTCTAAGGCTGACGTAATCAAACACAACTTTCAGTATTGTTCTACAGCAGATGTTACTCAGATTTTCTGCTGACATGACTAGATTTGTGAGAAACTTTTTGAGAAAAATAACCTGGCCTTGGTGGGCACTAATCCGTTTACAGGCTTCTATTGTACAGTGTTACATTTCAAGGTACTTTTCTAACTCAGATACAAGCAGATACTGATTGCAGTTCATATTTTCAAGCAGGCTTTGTCCTTATTATCTATAGCTTCTACAGCTGTGTATTTTCTCACAGCACAAGCGAAACTCCTTGTCTAAGTTTCATACAAGTAGTATTGTTCTACTCATTATTTTCCTAACATAAGCAGGAATCATCTGCTTCTCAGTAAATTTCCAAGGCACAAGCAAGATTTTAGCTAACAATACAAGGTCAGAAAGCATCTGCAGTTTGTACAGATTTATGCAGTATGAAATAGAAGTTAACCCTTTTCAAGCTCTAAATGCACTAAGCATATTACTAATACACACATTAATATATATTTTTCTGACAATTTTTTTCTTCTTTTTACAGCTGGGGGCTGCAGTCCTGCAGTCCTACAGCATGAGCCACCCCGGTACTAACTTTGAGGTTGTAGACATAGTTAAATAAAGCTTTATAGTTGTCCTTTACTTGGGAGGCTATTTTTACCACAAATTTGGCTTTAGTGGACTTAATTTGTCCTCTGAGTTGCTTGTTCAGATTGATGAGAGAGTTTTTACCCTGCTGGCATTGCACTTTTTAAATTTTGTCATGTCTTCTTCCTTTTGTTATACAACCTATTGATGTTGGGATTCCACTAGGGTGGCTTGTTTTTTTGAGTTTGTCTTGTGTTTATTACTGTAGGCACAGCTGTCTCTATGTATCTATTAACATGATTATGCAGGGTCTATGTGAACAGTTCTGCATAGGCAGCAGTGTTCTCAGGGTTTGGGGCGGCTTGAAATTTTGTATGGTTAGCACATAATAGTATGAAGTTTGCCTTAAAATAGTTCCTAGATATTTCAGGGTTAGGTTCTATGTTTTACTTTGATTTCAAAGTAAACAGATTTATGGTCTGGCCTTACCAGAGAGGATATTGCACTTAGGGTCATATGTTCATAGGATGATACTAGGCTATTGGCCCAGAGGCCCTTAGTCCTAGCCAATAATTTTGCCCATGTTCCCTCTAAGTCAGCACCTGTTTCCCCTGTCCAGCAGGGACAAAGATGGGATCCCATTGCTGTATTTTCTGTTTCTCATTCAGCTGTCCAGGTTCCTCTTAAAGATGGCTAGAGAGGTATTCTGCTTGACATGGAGAGGGAGTCTATTCCACAAATGGGCAAGACTTTGGGACACAAATCTATCTTGCCAACAAGTTCTATTAATGTCACAGACCAGGTTAAGGCCTTGTGTGCAAGTTGCTTGAGTGGAGTTTGTCTTACAGATATGCAGCAACTCCATCAAGGCTGGGTCTGAAATTGCCTTGTATGCCAGACAAAGGTCACCTCTGAGCAGACTGTATGAGACTGAGTAGAGGGACAGGGCTCTTAGCCTATCTGTATAGATTAGGTGTTTGAGACCCTAGATTTTCTGGTCAGGATCCTCTGTGGTTTCGCCAGCTGCTGCATGTACTTGGCAAGGTACATGCTGAAGGGGGCATTTTACTTGATAATGGGTCTGATAAGAAGGAGTACAGGGATGTTATGACCTCCTTGTTCCTGGATGAAATACCCTTATTTATGAGGTGTGCCATGTAGAAAGCCTTCCGTACAACAGAGGCAACATGGTAGTCAAAAGTGAAGTTGTCATCAACCTGAGTGCCCAATTCCCTGACGACTGATTGCATGCTTAGTACATTGTTATTAATGTGATAATTAGTGGGGATGCCATTTTCTACAAAGGGGATTATGATGCATTTCTTGGCATTCAGTTTGAGGCCATGCTTCTGGCATCAGTCATTAGTTTGGCGTAAGGCTGTCTTTGAGGATGCTCACATCACTAGGGGGATTTAAGACAGCCCTCATCTTGCAGTCATCTTCCACACACCACTATCTATGACTTGCACCTCAGAAAAAGGATATCTCAAACAGTAGAGGCCCCAAGACCAATCCTTGGGGTACACTCTTCATTACAGGTCTACTACTAGAGGTGGCTTCCCCTATTTTGACTGAGTGGGTTCTATCAGTAAGCCAGTTAGCTACTCATCTGGTAACATATAGGTTGATGCCTAGCTGGGAGAGTTTATTTATTATGCCCGAGTGGGAAATAGTGTCAAAGGCTTTGGCTAGGTCAAGGTAGGTGGTGTGCACTGTCTTTCCCTCATCTATGGCTTTGGTGACTGTTTTGAAGAAGTCAACAAAGTGTAACAGGCATGATCTCCCTTTGACAAAACCAAACTGTGTGGGGTCAAGCTTTTGGAGATTGCTAAAGTCCTTGTTTATAAGGTCCATGATAATGCATTCCATGGCCTTGCAGATCAGGCTAGTTAGGCTGATAGGCCTATAATTGCCTGGGTCAGTGGATGTTCCATGTTTGTGTAGAGGGATGACAGTTTCTGTCCTCCATTCAGCTAGGATGAAGCCTGTTGAATAGGGTGTCTTATGGAGCTGACAGCTCATGCCTGAGTTCATGTAGGATACAGCCAGGGATGTTATAGGGTCCCATGGATACTATATTTTTTGCATTTGAGAGGGCATTAAGGACCTTCTTCCTGGTGATGAGGGAAGGGTGCAGGTGCTGGGAATGTCTTGGGGTACTGATGGGGGATGGGGGGTGTGAGGTTTTCACTGAACCTGTCTGTCAGCAGGTTGGCTATATCTATTGCATTTGTATATGTAGTGTTATTGACCACCAGTTCAGAGCAGATTTGGGTGTTACATTTGAAATTGCAGACATATGTAAAGAAGGCCTTGTGATTGTCCTTAGTGGATGTGGCCAATTTGGAATTGAAGTTAGTATTAGAGAATTTCACAAATGACCTTATTTGCTTGCTCAGACAAAGGAGAGAATGTTTCTATTTTGGCACCTGCTCCTTCTTGGTCCTGGACAGCAATGTTTTCCTTTTATTATAGAGTTTGTTTATTGCTGCTGTCCACCAGACAGGTTTACTCTTTTTAAGGAGGATGATTGGGTCCTGTCAAGCATTGCTGAGTCCATCCAACTATGTAGGTGCTCATATAATCTGTTGGTGTAGGCTTGGACGTTAGTGCTAGTTCCAGCTGAAGGGACAGTGGTTTTGAAGCTGTTTATACCTACTCTTGTAGTCAACTTTGGAAAAGTTGTTTTGTTTGACACTGGGGGGGGGGGGGTCAGGTAGATGGTGACTTCAAAAGTGATTGCTTTATGGTCAGATCTTACCAAGGACGATGACACTGTAGGGGTGATACAGTGACTACTCATGTTGGTTAGGACCAGGTCCAGGATATTTTCACCTCTTGTAGGGGTGTTGACCAGCTGATCCAATGCATTGACATTGACAAAGTTGAGGAATCTCTAGGCATTCATGTTTTGGCTAGAATAGGTCTTCCACTCTATGGCTGGGTAGTTAAAGTCAACCAGGATCAGGGTAGAGGGTTGACTCTTGATGGATTCAAGTAATTCCAGATAGGTGGAGTGGGTGTTCTGAATCATGGTTTGGGGTCTGTAGCTAACTATGATTTGAATAAGTGTTTTGTCAACAGTTAACTGCACTTGGAGTGTCTCCTGTGCATCATACCATTTGACCAGCCTGTACATGTGTATGTCTTTGATAAATATTGAAACTTCACTTCCTTTGGCTTTGTAGCCCTCCGTTTGGGGTCTGAAACTATGGTAGGTGAGTAACTTGGTGCAGCTGGGGCTGCTCGCTCCAACTTTAAACCAGGTTTCAGTGACTGCAGAATGCACAAATGTCAGCATCCTCCAGGGCAAGGAATGCTTACAATGAGTACAGTTTCATGCTAAGACACCTAGCATTTAGCAGCATGACCTTTAAATTTCATTTAAAAGAATTTTTCATGTTGGTAATTTTGTGCTCATGACTTTGCCTAAAAAAGGCACTATGGGGGAAGCAAGAGCCTTTGCCAGAAGTCTGAAGCCCAGGGGAGACAGATGAAAGCCAAATCTGGCAAAGCATCATGGTCTGTCAATCATGTCCTCCCAGGCTGTCAGGTACTGGATCCCCTTGGAATGACATCAGAAACTAAGCCAATTGTTACAGTTGATAATTTTGTGTTTATATTAAGGCACCATTCTGGGTGATGGTAGGATGCAGCATAAGGCTATGGACATACCTGCCTGAGACACATATTCAGCGAGGTCAATCATGTCTCTCATAACAGTGCCTGTTGTTAAGAGACTTGAGTGCATGCGTGGTATGGTGGATTCTAGCACCTGACAAGCAACTTATCGTGATTTTCTCCTTGTCTCATGATAGAGTCTCCTATGATGAGTATGTTGGGTTTGTGGCTGGGCCTTAGAGGCTGTGATATACAGACATGTGTACTATGTGTGATGCTTGGTGCTGTGGGTTGTTATATGCATGTGTGTTTTTGCTTTGGAGGTCTCTTTTGTTTAGGTATGTTTTTGTTGAGAACCCCCGCAAATGTAGGAGTGTGTTGTACAGATGCAGGTAGTGTTAGAAAAATGGTGTTCGTAGTGTTTGTGCAGACAACCATCTCAGTGCCAGATGTACTGGCTTGTGACTGAGGCAGCAAGGATTCTAGGTTCTGCATCTCTCACATATTGTGTTCCTAGGTGGTAGTAGTAGAAGGTTGTCTGTGTAAATAAGGCAGTTGCTACACTGTCTCAGGATGCCCATATCAACAAGACTAGCAGGAGAAACCACAGGAAATTGTCCATCCATGGTTATCAGAATCTGTGGAAGAGAGGTCAGGGATAGCAGAGTGGGTGCTATCTGAGTAGAGTACCTATAGGTGTGAGTAGGGCTGGATAAAAGCAATGCAGTAGCTGCAGGCAAGGGCCTCACTTACACAGGAGTGCTGGTAACTGAAAAAATGCAACTGAGATACCATGCAAAGGGTTTAAACAGCACAGTGGTGGTCCACAACAGGCAAACGATCACACACCCATACAAATGCTGGGTTTAACTACCACAAAAATGAAAGTAAAATAGAAACACTGGAAGTGACCAATCAACCCTTGTCCCTGAGCTCTTAGCTCAACACCCTTTGCCAGACCAGCTCCAGCCAGTTCACTTACTCCCACTAAGTGCAGGCAGGCCCTGGACAACACAAGATGGAGTAGCAGGAAACACAGTAATCACACAAACAGATCTGGATACAGCAAAACCTGTAACTAGACAATGCTAAAGATGTTTAAACTCTGTTTAGGTTGATTTAACACAGGAGAACAGAGACATACTTACATATAACAGTAGCAAACAAGAGCAAACTGATTTAAACAAATTAACCAATAAAAAAGCTTAAAATTGAGCCATGTTCCAACAGTATTCAATCAGATAAGTTCTAACTGTACAGTTTTGCCACTAGGGTGCAGGGGAAACCTCTCCAAAAAGATGGCCTGGAGGAGTGCTCAAGTTATATAAACAGAGCTAGATTTAGCAGGTCTGAATCTAGTCTATGCTACAGAAAACAAGGCACACCAATTTCAGAAAAAAACTGTTCAAATAAGCAGGCACAATAAGCCTTTATCCAGAAATTCACAGCTCAGGAGGGCAGAATTTCCCATCTCCTCCCACAAGAGTGCAGATCACAAACCTTCTTAATGTAAAATAACTGGCCTGAAGCCCAAGTGCTTAAACAAGAACTAAGACACTTTTAGAATAACAGACACTAAGCCTTCAACCAGCAATTCCCAAATTTGAAGGATGTAAGCTATCTCTCTTGCCACAAGAGTGTAGACCATAAACTTTCCTAATGTAAAATAACTGGCCTGAAGCCCAAGTCCTTAAACCAATAGGCTTAGAACAGTTACAATTGAATCAGGCTACTAGCAAGCAGTAATACATGCAGAAGAATAAATGCAACTGAGTACTTTTAAGAGCAAGCAGCAAAAACAAAATAAAGTAGCACAAAACACAAATACAGTAAAAGTAGACATATAAAGTGCATTTTTTTAGGTTAAGTGGGAAGGGATGAAACACTATAATTCAAGGTTGAGAAACTAAGGGGGTGGGCCTTCACAAATGATCACTCTGTACTCAGTACAATAAGCTGATGAGATGGGACTGGGAGGAGTGTCCAAAATGAGATTTATAGTAGGGGCGGGCAACTCAAAAAACAATAAATTTACAGACACAAGGACTGAGTGGGAGGGGGAATTTTTAAGACTCCAACAGAACAGAAAACTTAAAACAAAACAAATGTAAGATACAAAATAGAAGTGATCAAACCTTAAATAAAGAGCTTCAAATCAAAACTAAATGCAGAGATGAGTGATAATCAGAGCAATGCAGACAACACAAACAGTTTAGCTAACAACAGATATTTCTAAATAAAAGATGAATGCTGTTTCTCAGCTCACCCCACAAATTAACTGATACCATTCACAGTTGCAAAGGAATTCTTTGGAAACTTTTTTTTTAACTGACCCTAGCCAAGAACTCTTAAAACTCCAACAGAACAGAAAACTTAAAACAAAACAAATGTAATACTAGAATAAGATATAGAATAGAAGTGATCACACCTTAAATAAAGAACTTCAAATCAAAATTAAATGCAGAGATGAGTGATAATCAGAGCAATGCAGACCACACAAAAATTTGGAGGGGTTGCAGTATTCTCTAATGTTAGTGAGGACCAGATCTAGTCTGTTCCCCGAGTGGGTGTATGTACTGTTTGTTCCAAGGTATATGTGCAACAAAGTGCAGGATTCTCTGGGCCTGCAAGCCTGGGGTCATGTATGATTCCCAGTTTATAGTGGGGTAGTTAAAGCCACCCATGAATAAGGTATTGGGTTGAATGGTGAGTGTCTCCAAAAAGTTGAAATATGCTTTATGGCTTTCCTGGGTGATAGAAGGGGACCTATATTTTGAAAGAATATGGAATGGGACTTTGTGGAATGTGGAGATGCTCAAGTGCTTCATCCTGTTTGACTAGCCTTGAGGTATGTTTGTTTTCAGTGTAAATCAAGACACCTCCACCTTTATTCCCTACCTGTGCAGTAGCTGATCTAAATGTAGGGAAAGCATTGCAGCCCTGTACTACCAGGGTGCTGACTCTGGCTTTAAACCATATCTCAGTAACTGTACAAACATCTGCATTTTTCAGGGTGAGGAGAGGTTTGAGATAGCAGAGTATCTTGTTTAGACTGCTGGCATTGAGCAGTGGCACCTTTAGACTTTCTAGGGTTGGATTTGCTATGTCAGAATGTTTGTCAATTTGGTATTGTCTAAAAAAGGAACAAAGGGGGGAGCACAATGTTTTAGTCAATATTCAGAAGTCTGTAGTGGGCAGATGCAGACCATCCCTTCAAATTACTGTGGTCTGTTGACCATATCATCCCATGCTGACAAATGCTGTACTCTCTTAGAGTGACACCAAAAACTAACCCAGTTATTAAAGTAAATCACCTTCTGTTTGTACTGTGACATCATCTTTGGAGAAGGTAGAATGTTGTTCAGTGCTAAGCTCTTAATGACCTGAGACACATTATCCAAGAGCTCAATCATATTTTTATTCATATAGTTCACGGAAGTATGTCTAAAGTTACTTACACTGACATGGACTATAGCTGAGTCATACTGGTACATCCAATCCAGTGACCTGATTGAATGCATGATAAGGAGGATCATAGCGCCTGATATGCAACTGACAGTGACTTTCTCCTTATTCAGCCTGATGAGTATGACATCTGTGTATGTCACAATGAAATCTCCTATGACCAAAATATTAGGTTGTGTGGTGGCTTGCACTATGAGCTTAGAAGTAAAGGCTCCGTGATATGTGATTGTATGTGTTGTGGTGGATGTTGTACTTGTGGAGTGCTATTGGGACTGATGAGGATATTTCTTGCAGTTTCAATGTCTGGGACATCTTTGGAGTTTACCAAGTTTACATTTAAGAGTGTAGTTAGACAGCATAGGATGGTGGTTTGTAAGATGACATTGGTGATCAAGAAGAGGAGGAGGAGTTTGAGGGCAGCACCAAGGATCAAATGGTGGAAATTGAAAAAGGGTAATTGTGAGGTGGAGTTCAGGAAAGAGTTCAGGCAGGCACTGGGTGGCAGTGAAGAGTTACCAAATAGCTGGGTAGCTACAGCAGAGCTAGTAAGGGAGATGGCTAGAAAGGTGCTTGGTATGATATCTGGACAGAGGAAGGATGACAAGGAGACATGGTGGTGGAATGAGGAAGTACAGGAGAGTATACAGAGAAAGAGGTTGGCAAAGAAGAAGTGGGATTGTCAGAGAGATGAAGAAAGTAGACAGGAGTATAAGAAGATGAGGTGCATGGCAAAGAGAGAGGTGGCGAAGACTAAGGATAAGGCATATGAAGAGTTGTATGAAAGGTTGGACACTAAGGAGGGAGAAAAGGACCTGTACCAATTGGCTAGACAGAGGGACCAAGCTAGGAAAGATGTGCAGCAGGTAAAGGTGATAAAGGATAATGAGGGAAACATACTGACAAGTGAGGAGAGTGTGTTGAGCAGATGGAAAGAGTACTTTGAGGGTTTGATGAATGAAGAGAATGAGAGGGAGAGAAGGTTGGATGATGTGGGAATAGTGAATCATGAAGTGCAATGGGTTAGCAAGGAGGAAATAAGGATAACTATGAAGAGGATGAAAAATGGAAAGGCTGTTGGTCCAGGTGACATACCTGTGGAAGCATGGATGTGTTTAGGTGAAATGGCAGTGGAGTGTTTAACCAGATTGTTTAATGAAATTTTGGAAAGTGAGAGGATGCTTGAGGAATGGAGAAAAAGTGTTTTGGTACCGATTTTTAAGAATAAGGGTGATGTGCAGAGCTGTAGTATCTACAGAGGGATTAAATTGATCAGTCACAGCATGAAGTTATGGGAAAGAGTAGTGGAAGCTAGGTTAAGAAGGGATGTGATGATTAGTGATCAACAGTATGGTTTCATGATGTGAAAGAGCACTACAGATGCAATGTTTGCTCTGAGAGTGTTGATGGAGAAGTACAGAGAAGGTCAGAAGGAGGTGCATTGTGTTTTTTTAGACTTAGAGAAAGCATATGACAGGGTGCCTAGAAAGGAGTTGTGGTATTGTATGAGGAAGTCGGGAGTGTCAGAGAAGTATGTAAGAGTGGTACAGGATATGTACGAGGGTAGTGTGATAGCGGTGAGGTCTGTGGTGGGAGTGATGGATGCATTTAAGGTGGAGGTGGGATTACATCAAGGATCAGCTCTGAGCCCTTTTTTATTTGCAATGGTAATGGACAGGTTGACAGACGAGATCAGACAGGAGTCTCCATGGTCTATGATGTTTGCAGATGACATTGTGATCTGTAGTGAGAGTAGCGAACAGGTGGAGGAGACCCTGGAGAGATGGAGATATGTTCTAAAGAGAAGAGGAATGAAGGTCAGCAGGACTAAGACAGAATATATGTGTGTGAATGAGAGGGAGGATAGAGGAATGGTGAGGATGCAAGGAGTAGAGGTGGAGAAGGTGGATGAGTTTAAATACTCGGGATCAATAGTTCAGAGTAATGGTGAGTGTGGAAGAGAGGTGAAGAAGAGATTACAGGCAGGATGAAGTGGATGGAGAAGAGTGTCAGGAGTGATTTGTGACAGACGAGTACCAGTAAGAGTGAAAGGGAAGGTCTACAAGAGGGTAGTGAGACCAGCTATGTTATATGGGTTGGAGACAGTGGCACTGACAAAAAGGCAGGAGTTAGGGCTGGATGTGGCAGAGTTAAAGATGTTAAGATTTGCACTGGGTGTGACAAGGGTGGACAGGATTAGGAATAAGTATATTAGAGGGTCAGCCCAGGTTGGAAGGTTTGGAGACAATGCCAGAGAGGCAAGATTACGTTGGTTTGGACATGTGCTGAGGTGGGATGCCGAGTATATTGGGAAAAGGATGCTAAGGATGAAGCTACCAGGTAACCGGTAAAGAGGAAGGCCTAAGATAAGGTTTATGGATGTGGTGAGAGAGGACATGCAGGTGGTTGGTGTGACAGAACAAGATGCAGAGGACAGGAAGAAATGGAAACAGATGATCCACTGTGGCAACCGTTACAGGAACAGCTGAAAGATGATGATAACATTTAAGAGCCTAAGCATATGTGGGTCTATATGCCTGATCCAAAGTACATGTGGCTGGTGCAGAATGTGCATTAGTGACAACTTTTTTGGTAGTATGAGTGCTTATATGTGTAATCTATGACTCCAGTGACATTGCATAATTACATCTCTCACATACCTTATCGTTTTCTTTAAAACCTAATTGGCTGTCAATAAAAAAATTAATTTGAGTTGGAAATACCAAGCATGTTTTTGGGAGTAACCCCACAGAATAATAATACCCATTTATTAACCAGGTTGGCCCAGTGGACCTACAGTCCCTTTTCAGGGATTGTCTAGATCCACTAAATGGCTAAGTGACTTTGTCAGAGTCAAACAGTAGGTAAAGGATGACTGAGAGAATCAAATTCTATACCACATGAACTACAGGTCATAGCCTTAACCCTGTGTGCCATCTGCCAGACAGCTGACCCCTATCTTTCAGTGGCATTGAGCGTTACAGGGGCACAGGAGTCATATCTAAAGAAGGGGTAGGGATATAGCTGTTAAACTGCCTGTACCTAACACTGTGACTATGACTCCATACTGAGCTGCGATGTGGCAGTCCTCATCATCAGGCTCAAAGACTTCATGAAATCAGGAATATTAATGTGCACAATGGAGGACACTGACATCAAACCATCTGTTAAAACATATAAACACACTCAAATGTATTAATGCATCTTATCATCCTACACCCACAGCTCAGTGATGCTATACCAATTAACCAGAGTGGCATGTAAAATTTATGTTCCGCACACCTTGTGCAGATTGATTTTGTTGATTTAGTCCTGAAGTGCTGGTAACAACAAAATTACTTGTATGGGTCTGAGTGAGGCAGGCTGCACAGCATGACCTACACATTTGGTAATACCCACCTAGGGCACTGCCAAAGGATAGTTGTGGTACTTTCTGAAGTTATCCACACAGGATGAGTCTCACACTTGGAAAACATGACCTCTCATATCACTCAGACAGAGATACTTGGAGCTTCTCCACATTGATTAAGAGTGGCTTTATTGGCAATCTCCTCTCCTATAAGTTGTGGTCCTTCATAGGTTCATAGGTTGGTACTAGGCTATCGGCCCTAGGGCCTATACAAGCCTATCCATAACAATTCCCTGGCTATTTCTTCCCACAGTATTTACTTCCCTGGACCCCTGTCTAGTAGGGTGACTGATGTGATTGCCAGGGTGAATTTCCTATCTCCCATCCAATCATCAAAGTACCTGTTGAAGAGGGCCAAAGAGGTGTTCTGCTTGACATGTATGGGCAGTCTATTCCAGAGTCTGGGGAGTCTCTAGATCAGGAACCTATCCCTCCAGCATGTTTTGTTCATTGTGATGACAATATTTAGATCCCTGGAGCGTGTGTCTCTGAGGAATTGGGATTTCTTTAAGTGTAGCATGCCCAACAGCTCTGGGCTTGACATGGCCTTGTATGTTAAGCAGAGATTGCCGCTGAGTAGACGATATGCGACAGAGTATAGGTGAAGTTTTTTTAAGATCAGCATAGGGCATCTGCTTTAGGCCTGTGATTCTTTTAGTGAGGTATTTCTGCGTCCTTTAAAGTTGTTACAGATGTCTTAAGAGGTATATACCAAATGGGGCATTGTATTCTATAATGGGTCTAATGAGGGATGAGTACATTGGGACAATGACCTCCTTTTTTCTGGATGAAAAGCCCTTAGTGATGAGGTGTGTGAAGGATTTCCTGACTGTTGTGGCGATGTGGTAATCGAAGGTGAGACCACTGTCCACCAGTTTCCCTAAGTCTCTTATCACACTTTCGGTGTTTAGTGTACTGCCACCTATGTGGTAATTCATAGGTACATGTTTTTTTTCCTAAAGGGGATAACTATACATTTCTTGGCATTGAGCTTGTGCCCTTGGCTCTGGCACCAAGCATCTGTTTCTGTAAGGCCCTTTTGTAGAATATCCACATCATTTGGGGATTCAGTAATGGCTCCCAGTTTGCAGTCATCTGCGAGCTTTGTTAGCCAGAGTCCCTTAGTGTTGGCCTGTACTTCAGAGAAGTAGATGCCAAACAAGAGTGGTCCCAGGACTGAACCCTGAGGTACTCCACTTGTCACTTGTCTGGAGCTGGATTTGGAGTCGGCTACTTTTACAGTGTGGGTTCTGTCGGTAAGCCAGTTGGCAACCCATTGAGTTATGTAGGGATTAATGCCCAGCTTAGTAAGTTTATCTATGATTCTAGAGTGGGGGATGGTGTTGAAGGCCTTGGTGAGGTCCACATAGGCTGTGTGGTCCACCTTACCCTTGTCTACGGCTCTGTAGACTGATTTGAAGAAGTCAATCAGGTTCAGGAGACAAGATTAGCCCTTCACAAACCCAAACTGCATGGGGTCCAGTGTTTGAAGGTTGCCAATGTCTTTGTTTATAAGTTCCATGCAGGGGTGTAGCTAGGATTTTCAAATTTGTACTCACAGCTTCCAGACTGCTAACCCCCAGCAAGCCACACTCACAGCAGCAGATTGCTGTCTGCCCACTCCCTTAAACTGCTGATCACACCACGCCCCTTCCACAATGTTGCTGTCTGAATAGATCACTGGCAGACATACCTCTCAATTGTCCAGATTTTCACCTCATATTTTTCATATGTTCCTGATAAAATTTGTGGTTTTCTGGCAAATCACTGAGTATTGAAGTCATGAACTTTTAAAACCAAGACAGATGAAAAAGGAACAAGCAGTCCAATACCAGCAAACCAAATCAAATTTAATTCACGTTAGTGCTTTCATTCAGCTAAATCACATGAACCTCTTCAGACAAATTATTTAAATAACCATAATGCATTATATACTAACCCACAGGTTAAAATGAATTAATTAAGGACATCAATACCCTATATTTACCTTAGTTTAATTTAAAGGTATCACAGTCGTAGTCTTTAAAACAACCTAATATGACAATAAGCTTTTATTTTAAGAAGGCAACCAAAAGAACAATAATCATTTGGGCCTGGGAAGGAAAATGCATTCAGTTTTAGTTGCCATAAAAGTTCTCTTAATTCTAAGTCTAATGGCCATGGTCCTCCCCTAATATTTTCCTTAACTTGCTCCACTATCAAGTACTCAAAATGGTGGTCTGGAAAATCAACAATATGTTTAGCTAAGGCATTATTAATGTTTTGTTTCCCTATGTTATATTGGTTATCATAAACATGTTGTTATGCCTTTTGGTCTTCCCAATATAAAATGATGTACAGCATTGGCACTGGGCTAAATATACAACCCCTGGTATACAACAATTAAAGTTCCCTCATAGTTTATATGAGATGCCATGTATGTTAAACATCTCTCCTACTGTGACAAATTTACAGTGGGTGCAAGCCCCACATTTTCTCATTCCCGGCATATAAACAATGGGGGGAAGGGACTGCTCCAATAAGTTATTTATAGTTTGTCCCCTCCTAAACACCAATTTAGGTACATTTACAATTTTTGATCTAATAGCAGAATCTTCTATTACTACAGCCTAATTCTTAAACAAAATTTTCCTTATTTGTGTAGTAAGTGAGGAAAAAATAGTGATAAAACTTGTTATCTAACTAGTTTGAGAATCAGCTAATGTCTCAGGTAAAGGACTCAGACCATTATTATCAATTTTCCCACAAGTAAGTTTTCTATTTAAAATAGGGAAAAAATGCCCCATTGTTCTTCTTACTTGTACTTCAGTGACAAGCTGATGTATAAGTTCAAGTGGATATGCTCATTTTAGGAACATGTCCTTCAGTTTATTACGTTCTTCCCTAAAATCCACTTCCAATGATGTCATGCGGGCTGCTCTTACTAATTGTCCCTTAATCACAGCCCTCTTGTGATGAAGAAGGTGGTGCCTGTAAGTACAACAGAGCTCCACAAGGCAACTTAAACACTAAACATTCTGAAGCACACACAATGTCCACCTACTTTTCTAAATATTCATCTATTAGGACAATTCAACATTGCTGCATACTACTTACTGATTTTGTCATATAAACCTTGTTAGACATAATTACCAATGACAGAAAAATGTACCCAGTTCTCAGTGTTGTATAACATTTAGTACAGGATTAGTAGTGAGCAAAACTGGAACTGCTTGGTAAATTGAATTATCAACTGCTGCAAACAAAATGATAATTGCTGGGCAAACTAGATTTTTAAGAGACAGTATATGAATCACAGCAGAAAAGTAGTTTTCTATAGTCAGTATAGAATTATTGAAATAAGCAGCTACTTTCCAGCTAAAAAACAATAGTAGAGTCTGTTAAAGGTGTGTGTCAGTGCAATAAAATATCAGCAGCAAGAGGTTTTTAAATTAAGGACTGCTCTACTGCTTTTAAGTTGTTTTGAGCTCTGCTTTTGCTGTTCTAACATATTTATCAATTTAAAAACATTTGCAATAAAACAGCTGTTTACATAGTAAGGAGAAAATAGTGGAAATAAGATCCCGCTCATCAATCTCAGAAAAACAGAAGATGTGTGTCCATGGGAGCCAAAGAGAAAAACTGTTGACAGTTACACCCTTAGCACCCTACATACGTGAAATGAATCTCAAGCGTTTGCTTAAGGGAAGCATACTAAACCAAGGCAACTGCACTAGGCCCAAGAAATAAACTCAGTCTTATAATTTTTCTTTCAAGGAAGACATAAATTGTTCCCAAGGCTCAACGTTCAAAGCTGACGAGATAAATACCACATCCCAATATACTGAGAAGATAATTGCTGGTGAAAACAAAAAACATAACTGCAAATACAACCTGCTTCTTTACCTCCCACCACCAAAATGAAAACAGTCACCTTTTTTGTGCACCTATGGTGTTACATGCTAAAAGAACAAATGAACATACTCATAGGTTTGATTGTAAGGAACGTTAAAAAAATAATTACCACACTCTTCTTAGTCCTGATATAAGCTAGTGTAAGGGATCTTGTGTGCACACATCTTGAGTAGAGTTGGTTTCTCACTGCTCAAGGCACATGGCAAAAGTTGAGGATGGGGTCGGTTTACTAAGCCTATATCAAACTTCCACACTACAGAATGTTTTACAACCAAAGTCTATACATAGTTGCATAAACAAATCTGGTTCCCCTCAGAAATAAATACACCAAATTCAAAAATAAACCCCTTTGGTGGAGCCCTAATATAAACAGGGTATATAGTAATAAAAAATATTGCATGCAAAAATAAATCTAACTCTCAAGAAGCCCAAAAAAGCTGTTGCTGTCTTGTTGAACTAAACATTAATCTAAACAAGGAACTCAGGCTCCTAAGGAAATCAATCAAAACCAGATATGAGGCAAAATTTGCCACCCAGGCAAAAAGACAACCATAAAACCTTATTTATCTATGTTAGAAATCTCAGAAACAATGCCCAGCACTGTGTCGAAATAATAGTAACTAATAACACATACTTAGACCCAGCAGACAGAGCCAATCAACTAGCCAACAAGTTCAGCTGAAACACCCTGACCCTTCAGTATTCTCAGATCAAATACCTGTATCTGTAATACTCTATTTATGTATGTATGTATGTATTTATTTATGTTATTTAACATTTAACCAGGAAAGTTAACCTTCAAATCTCCAAACAATAAATTATAAAGTCACTAAGGCAAAGAACACTGCATATATAGGGCCAGAAAACATAGCAAGCCATTTACTAGTTAGTCTGAAACATGACTTGTTAGAACCCATACAGAGGCTAATCAATATTAGCCTCAAAGCAGGTTTTATGCCAGTTGAATGAAGGACAGCAACAGTCCTTCCCTTACCCTTCAACAAAGGTGGGAATTCAGTAGACTCAGGCAATTATACGCCCATAACCCTGACCACTCTCATATGTGAACTTATGCCAACAATATGATGTCCTTCAATGACTGCATATCCACTGTTGTAAGGAAGCTCGTTTTCTTTGCACATCTTGTATCTAAATGCATGGTGTCCAGCTCCAGAGACATAATTATTCCAGTGTAATTGGCACTCATTAGGCCAATCATTAAGTATAATGTCCCTTTTAGTATGTTCCTGTTGAAACATTTGTCACAACTGGAATGACCACAATGCTTTCTCACTAAAAAAAAAACAAAACAAAAAAAACAAAATCATAGCTTAAATCATAAAAAACTATGCAGTCTGTCTCAAAGCCTGGACTCTCTTCTCAGAATCACACAAACTATTCAAATGTGACCTCTGACCTCACATATAAAGTCTGACCTGACCCTGTTCTGTTAAATCCATTACACATTAACAAGTTCAGTGGTGTCATAATCACCCACTCAATAGAACATGCTGGAGGGACAAGCATTTATCACACAGAATATCACTTCTATTGAACCATGTTTTATTCCATATAAAGCAGAGTGCTTTCCTACTGTATTCAAATATAATTTGGACTAATGGATGGGTAGCTGCAAATTCATCCCCGACTTAGTACCATTGGCCCTCAAGAATAGGGAAAATGTGTAACTATCCCATCATAAACTTGTTTGGGCCATCTTTGGGTAATTGTGTTGCAAAATATAAGGGATACTAATTATCATACAAATGCAAGGCCAGACTTCATAGGTACTCACAGGTCAGCAGCCTAACTGGTAGTTAGGATTCATTAATCATCACGATGCTACAATGGTCATGAAATCATTCTGTCTGGCATAAGTAACTGTAAAAAGTATTTCCTCTTGATCCAAGGAAGTTTTTGCCTCTCTATAGTCTGCACTGATCAGGCACCAAAGACTTGTGACAAAAAAGATCAGTAACCTAAAGGACATGAGCTATCAAGAGAGGCTGAAGGCTTTTCCCCCTCTATTCAGTGTCCTGTAGACTTCCTAGAGGAGACCTGTGTCTTGCCTTCCAGGCCATTAGGGATCCAGCAGAAAAAGACCTCTTCTTTATCTATAAATCAAGCAGACCTTTGATTACTAAAACCAGAAATCTGAACCTGCTTCAGCAAATAAACAAACCACAACAAACAAATTTATCATGCGATGACTACTCTTTTGTCGAACAAACTTCCTCTGCAGATCAAGCACTGTGACATTATCTTCCTGTAAGAAGGACTTAGACAACTAGATGGGTGTTTATAAATTCAACCCTGATATTATTTGCCTATAACTCCTTGAAAAATGGTAAGTTCTAAAGGTGGGTACTGGCAACTTGTGAATGGGCACATGGCCCGTTTACTTTGTATACTGTAAGATTGTAAACTACATGTCTACAGGCAGCTTCAAAACTTCCAGCAAACTTCTGTAATACTTAACTACTAGAAAAATAATATGTGCAAGAAATAAAAGATGAGTAATCCATTTCTCCTCATACCCATTTCCTTTATATACAGTTTTCCTTTTTGTTCCCCATTTAGTTATTCAGAATTCAAGTAAAACTTAATACAACACTGTTTTATACATTTAGTATAAACTACCTATGAATGCTCTCAGCAGTGACAACAAATGTGGAATATGTGTACACTGACTCACATGCACACATTGTTTTCATATATATGTACACACACACGCGCGCACACACACACACACACACACACACACACACACACACACACACACACACACACACACACACACACACACCTCCTGCATTACTCCTGCCTTGACTGGTACACAAATTGCTGTACAAACTGCACAAAGTACTAAAAACCATACCTCTCGATCCCTAGGATGAGAATGAGACCAAACAAAACCAAAAATTGAGGGGAGACTCAGGCCCTACTATTGTTGTTATGTACTAACATAACTGTCCTGGTAAAATAACAGGTTTTTAATTAGCATAGTTTTTCTCTACAGTATGAAGTATAATGTGCAGATGCATACCTCTCAAGTGTACCTTATTATGAGGAACATTTCTCATTTGTGGTCTTATTTATGTTCCTCAAAGTTCCACTTTGAAAGAGTCTGCCACACATTCAGTTAGGCATTTATGTAACCAATAAACAGGACAAATAGAACAAAATCATGTTAAGTCATTAAAAAAGTTTCTCCAAGTAAAAATAAATTTTAAACATCCTATGAGCTCCCTAGTTGAAGTTGTTAGTAACCTGTTAGCAAGTGTTCCACACTTTGCCCATTCATTCCACATTATAAGAGGTAGTGTTTCTCATTTTGGAGAAGGAAGGTTGAGAGTTATGTGCAGATTTATCACTGTTTCCTAACTACTGCAGTGTTGAACAATCTACCAGAAAAGTGTGCATTTTATGTGGAGCAGACAAAAAATATGTGGCAAAATCCATAATGTTCAATACGGGGAAAACAGTACTGCAACAGTAAAAAAACTCAAGACGTATGAGCCACCTTGTTATCTTGAATTCTGGCTTAAGGTGGAAAGATGCAATAAAAATATTGCATAATAACTATAGGAATCAATCAGATAAGGTTAGAAAGGACTAGGAAGAGAGACTGGATAGGCAAATCACAAAGAAACAATGGGACAATATATGTATGACTCTCAAATATGCTAAAAAGTCTAGAATATTTAGGATCTTTGCTTGGAAGTGTTTATATATGTATTTTTATACCCTAAGCAGACGCCAAAGAATTTTTCTTCAGGTAGACTGCAAAGGTTGGAGGTGTGATGAGGAAGAAAGACATCATTAGGAACATATTTTATCAAGGATAGATTTTATATACTTAGAACATTACTGTAATTGCAGGTTTTGTAATAGAATATTTTTTCTGAAGCATATGACATCTGAAACTCAAATGTACCTTACTTAGTAACTGCAACTCACAACACATTTGCCAGAAAACTACAACTTTAAGAAGAACATATCAGAAATGTGAAGCACACTCATGACACATCCCTGTGTTTTATTTAAATACTTGTTATTAAAAATGCACCACACCGATTTACTTGCATCATTGCCAACTTACAAAAAAAAAATAAGAGCTAACATATATGTTAATGGCTTGACAGAAAGCTACATGTTTTACAAGGACTAGACCAAAACATGACACCAAATGAAGCATATTTACATCATTTTTGCTTGTTTTGCCAACTTTTAAAAATTACTGTATACAGCTACATCACATAGTGTATCCTAACCCCTAATCTGAAACAAAAAAGTATTTTTCCTAGCTGATTTGGCAAAACATATCCCTGTTTTTTTTACTTTACTCGTCATTGCCAATTTTCATATTCTAGCAACTCGTAAAAATATAAAAATGTTTGCAGTTATATATCACTTACGTTTAGTGTATCTCCCCTGACTCACTAAGGAATTAACCAAAGGAATCCTGGGCAATACAGTGAAACTTGTTGTAGTTCACTCTTATGACATGGATTGAAAAACTGACTGAATGCGTTCCTTCCAGAAAGGAAAAAAGTTTGTTAGTAAAAAAAAAAAAATATATATATATATATATATATATATATATATATATATATACAGGTCACAATACAAGTAGAAGGCCTGCAGCAGAAAAATTAACAACAAACATTATTAAAAGAGGAGACTCCAGAAAAAAACGATCCAAAGTAATAAATAAATAAAACAAAAGCTGTCACATAAGGAATGCAGCACCACCATCCGGTAAAAACTGTATGGAATTCTACAAAACACTGCTGGTGCTAAGGTATATTTAAAGTTTTGTTAGAAAAGAATGCCTTTAAAACTTCTTCGCCTGCACAACTGCAGTTGCTGACATCACGGACACACACCCTTCACTCTCAAGCACAATACCGGCTAAATGATGAAAGTCAAGCCGCACCTAAGAACCACAAAGTTGTTTCATTTTCATACCTCTTTCCCTTGCCTTTTGAACTGCAATAATTGGGTAATTATCACCCGTTTACTGAAAAAATGACAACGCCGCAAATGCTAGATGAGCTGCAAATTACTATGTGGTCTCAGTCAAGGCATTTGTGTGTGCTAAGTTGTTATTTTATTTTATTTACCTGAATTTTAGATTTCACCTCTAGGTCCTAGTGCCCTCCAATTTCTACCCCATTCACAAAAAAAATGTACTGAAGTGCGTACAGTGAGTATGTTTCCCGACGTCCCTGGTTCCATGATAATATGTTCCATGGCCTTGCAGATCAGGCTCATCAGACTGATGGGGTGGTAGTTCCTGGGATCCAAGGTAGATTCCCCCCTTGTGGAGTGGGATAACTGTAGCTGTGTGCCACTCAGTGGGCAGGAAGCCTGAGGTAAGGCTATGATTAAACATAACACTTAGGTGAGCTGCCATTTCATTTTGTGGTTCATGTAGTACACAGCCTGGGATGTTGTCTGGTCCCATGAATGCTGCATTCTTAGCTTTGGAGAGTGTGTTTTTTACCTGTGTGGCCATTATTACCAGAATTTCGCAATCTTTCGGTATTGAGATGAGCCCTTTAGGGGGTGAGAGGGGGTGAAGTTGGCACTGAATTGATCTGCCAGGATATTGGCAATATCCTTGGGATCAGTATATTTAATGCCATTCTGTTGTAGCTCAGAGCAGATCTGAGCATTGCCATTTAGATTCTTGACATAGCTATAGAATGTCTTGTGGTCGTCTTTGGAACCTTTGACAATTTTATTTTCGTAACTAACTTTGGAGGATTTTATGAGGGATCTCAGCTTCTTACTGAGGCTGGTAAGGGAGTTTTTTGCATCCTGGGATTTTCCTCTTTTCTGCAACAGTTTCTTTCTTTTGTTGTAAAGTTTGTTTATAGCAAGGGACCACCAGATCGGCTTCCTTTTTTTGGAGGAGAGAGTCTTGATTCTATTGGGGATGGCACAATTCATGCACGAGTGGATGTGCTTGCACAGTTCTTTAGTGTAGATTTCAGTTCCCATCTGCATGGGTGTCATGAAGTTTGTCACTTTTAACTTGAGTAGCATGAAGTTGGCTTTGGAGAAGTTTTTTATGGCAGTTTCCTTACTGGGGGGGGGGGGGGTGGGGTGTGGGATGTGGATGTCAAGGGTGATTAGCTTATGGTCAGACCTGACCAACGAGGGGGTGATCATAGGTGTGGAGAATCGATTTCCCATGTTGGTAATGACCAGGTCTAGGATATTGGAGCCCCTGGTGGGACTAAGGATTAGTTGATCAAGGGAATTGGAATTTATGTATTCCAAGAACCATTGGGCAAAGGTGTTGGTACACAAGTAGTTTTCCCAGTTAATGGCAGGGTAGTTGAAATCACCCAGTATTAGGGTGTTTGGTTGTATCTTAATATTTTCCAGTATGTTTAGAAAGGTGTAGTGAGAATCTTGGGGCATGGTAGGGGATCTGTAGCAAGCTATAATTTGGAATGCAGTCTTAGTGTTAGTTGCACCTGGAGAATTTCAGATACATTATGTTGGGCAACTAGTTGTGAATATCCTTGGTGAACATGGACACTCCTCCACCTTTAGTGTTTCGGTCCTGGTTTGGTGGCCGAAAAGTGTGGTAAGAGTTGTAGCCTGGTATTGCAGGGATGCTCTCTGGATCCTTGAACCAGGTCTCAGTTACTGCATCGATATCGATGTTTTCCATTTTTAGGAGTGCCTCAAGAGAGTGCATTTTGAGGTTTAGACTTCTAGCATTGAGTAGCATTACCTTCAGATTTTGCATGCTTGTACCTGTTACGGTGATGGCTTTGTCCTTTGAACTTTTCCTAAAAAAGGCACTATAGGGGTGCCATGAGCCTTAGCCAGTAACTTGAATCCCAGGGACGACAGGTGCGGACCATCTCTGGCAAAGCATCGTGGTCTGTCGATCATGTCATCCCAGGCAGACAGATACTGGATCCCCTTTGAATGACACCAAAAGCTTAGCCAATTGTTGAAGTCAATAATTTTGTCCTTATACTGTGGTATCATTCTGGACGAAGGCAGGATGTTACTCAGGGCTAGGGTCATACCTTCCTGGGCCACATGATCCAAGAGCTTTTCCATGTCTCTTTTCATGTAGTCCAGGGTGATACATCTCAAGTCATTCACTCCAACATGGACAATGACAGAGTCATATTTGTACTTGTTGTGGAGTGACTTGAGTGCATTCGTTATGTGGCAGATCCTGGCACTCAACAGGCAGCTGACTGTAATTTTCTCCTTGTTCAGCTTGGGGAGTGGGACATCAGTGTGCCTGACTATAGAGTCACCTATGACTAAAGTGTTGGGTATGTTGTCTTGCCTTAGGGGCTATTGTTGGGTAGCACACTGGTGTTGTGAGCTATGTGACACTTTGGTTGTGATTGGTGTTTGTTTCTGTTTCAGCTTCGGAGGTCCTTGTTGCTTTGGCTCGTTAATGTTAAGGGCCTCCACATATGTGGGTTTAGTGTTGCTATGTGTGGGTGTTGGTGGTGTGGGTTTAGAAGGGCTATGTGTTGCTTGAGGTGTAGTGCAGGTGTTAACCTTCACTTCTTGACTGTCTAGCAGAATCTTGGGTGGAGATAGCTTTGCTTCCAGTTTGGCTATGCAAGTGCATCTCTCGCAGGTTGTAATATTGGGTGGTATGAGGAGAGGGTTGTCTGTGTACATAAGGAAATTGCTGCATTGTCTCAGTATGCTCAGATTTACCAGGTGGACAGGAGAAATCACCGGAAGCTGACTCTTGGACATGCCTGGTTTGGTGCTTTTTTTTTTTTTTTTGTAAAGTACAAGAGCTGTTTTCCCTTACCTTAGCAAGGTACTTTGCAATTATGGGCTGTTTAGTGCCTATGATTAATTTCTCCTCATGAAAAAGGAGAGTTGAGTGCTTGTATCAGTTTAAGATTTCCTAGTGCTTTCCAGCAGGTTTTAAAGCAAGTGCTAGTTTCAGGGATGCTTAAATGTAAGATGAAAAAAATGATTCATCCTAAACATTGCATTGTGCACTAAAGGAGTTAGATGTGAAAGTAGGTAACTTAAGTTTTACCTGTCTAAAAAGTTAAGATTTAGTGGAAAGTCACTATTTTTAAAACAGCAAGAAAGACTGAAATGGGATGATCACTTTTGTATTGTGGTACTATGAAATACAGTAGGATGGCCAATAAATTTAAATAGTTGAAGGGGAGTGATTTCAGAAAATGATAATTTTCTGCTTATTCACACAAGCCAGTAAAAACAGATAGGAAATGAGATATATGGTCAAATTAACATAAGGGAAAGGAAACTAGAAAGACCATGGTGCTTAAGAACACTACAGTAACCGGATGGGAGGGTGGGGAAAACAATTGCTGCCTGACTCACAAGCGACAGAGTTGTGGTCTCTTTTCAAGTTTTAATATGCCAGGTGAAATGTTTTCTTGAGGGCATGACCAATAATGTCAGCGACTTTACATCATATCTCATTAGGCATTTGATTGTGGCTACAGACTGCTTTCACCTGCTCAACAATGACCTAAAGACGTGCTGTCAAAAGGCAACATTTTTATCATCAGTGTGCAGCATCTACTGTCCATGTCCAAGAAAATGTCATGTTCAGTCTGAGAGAACTTGCTTTTCTTCCTCCTTCTCTCTTTCTCAGTCATTTGTTCCTATAAATATAATGACATACACATATAAGACATACTCCCGTCCACATTTGAACACCACACGCAAATTACAGTGTAAACATGGAATCTGTTATTTTTTGCACACAAATAGACACATACAACATGATCAGTTACCTGAATTCCAGGGGGTGGTGACCATAAAATAGCAGTATGCCTTGTCTATGACACCCACCAGGCAACTGTATTATCCTATGGTCAAAAGTCAAGTGATATCTAGAGCATGTAATTTTAGTGTGTCTAGCACCCACAACAGCACACATACTGTTTCCAACATAATTGTGAATGAGTATGATTGCGTTCCCTTGTACCCTTTCTGTCCTCAGAAGTGCTGGGGTGCTGCAGGCCCTAACATTACAATTGACTGCCATCATATATCACCCAGTCTGCCAGTGCCATATCCTGTGAATGTCAGCCAATTATGTCCGCTCCATGACCTTACAACTCTGGGGTATGACTCCACCCTCAATATGCGTGCAGCACAACAATAGATAGTGTCCTAAGGCAGGCCATTCATGAGCATGTCACTGTCATGCCCTAGTAAGACCCCACATATAACATACTACAAGTGCATTTGTAAGGGTCCCACACCCTCACCTCAGGCATACAGCACCATGCACTTGGAGGTATTTTATAGGTCCATAGATGTGTACTAGGCTAATAACTAGTTGAGCATTTATAAGCTTAGCTGTGCAACCAAAATGTGATCCACAAGCTTTATATTTTAGTCATTTTTATTGGGTGTTATTTTTGGCTTTGAAGATGAATTACTGACTACCTCTGTCAATCAGGGACATAGGCACCAGACCAGGGGTAAATTTACAATATCCCATCCACTAATCCAGGTTACTTTTAAATATGGTAAGGGAGGGTTTTGCTTCACATGGATGGGGAGCCTAGTCCAGAAATTGTGAATTCTTTGAGATACATATCTGTCTATCCAACATATCCTATTTATGTCACAAGCAAAATTCAAGTGTTTGGATGTAGTAGTTCTGATTCTCTTTGTTTTGCAGATGTGCAAAGGGTTCATCGTGGGGTCAATGATACTTTGTAAATCAGGCATAGTTCGCCTCTCAGCTGGTTGTAGAAGACCAAGTATAGATATAGGGCTTTGAGGTGATCAGCATAGAACATTGTGTTTACTCCCTATCTTCTTTTTGTAAGGATCCTCTGTGGATGTTCCAGTTGGCTGCATGTGTTTGGTCAGATACATGCTGAAAATGGACATTATACTCTGTGATGCATCTGATGAGGGTCAAGTACAGTGGTATGTAATGACTTCCTTGGACATAGAAGCCATGCCCTAACTCATAAGTTGAGCAACACAGAAGGAGTTTCTTATTGCATTGGACTAATTTTGGTCTAAAGCTATGTTACCATCTACATGAGTTCCCAGATTCCTAACTAATAAGTTGTCTCTTTAGGGAGTTTTATTGATGGCATAGTTTCCTGATATGGCTGGCTTCACAAAAGGTACTTTGGCATTGAGTTTTAAGCTATGATTTTGGCACCAGTCATTTGCCTATGTTAGACTTTCCTGTAGGGTGTTTTCATCTTTGTGGGATTCTAGAAATGCTCCCAGTTTGCAATCATCTGCAAACTTGGTTGGCCAGAGGCCTTTAACGTTGGCTTTGACCATGAGAAGTAGATGCCAAAGAGGAGTGGGCCCAGCACAGAGGGACTCCACTGCTGACAGGTGTTTTTATGGATGTGGCCGTACTGATCCTAACTTCCCGTATCCTGTTTATGAGTCTGTTGGCTGTCCAATGTGTTATAAAGGGGTTTATGCCTAGTTCTGTAAGTTTCTTAACAATGTCTGCATGGAGTATTATATCAAATGCCTTATCCAGAATGAGGTAGGCAATATGCACCACCTTACTCTCATCCATTGCCTTGGTGACCTTTTCAAAGAAGTCCACCAGGTTTATTACGCATGACCTTCCCCTTAACAAAGCCAGACTGAGATGAATCCAGTGTCTGGAGGCCTCCTATGTCCTTGTTGATAATTTCAATGATAATTCATTCCATGGTTTTGCAAATAAGACTAGTCAGACTAATGGGTCTGTAGTTTCCTGGATCTTTCCCTTATGAAAGGGGATGACAATTGCAGTCCTCCATTCTAATGACACAAAGCCAGTTTTTAAGCTATAGTTAAAAGACTGAGACTAGTGACCACAATAAGTCCTATTTTAGGCAGTTCAGGATGCATTCTGAGATATTATCAGGGCCCATTTAGGTTGTGCTCTTCATCTTAGCAAGTGCAACCAGGACATGCTCTCTTGACAGAGTTGGAGTAGTTATGCTTGAGGGTATTTCTTTGGGGGTTGCTGAGACTGAGGGAGGGTAAAGTTTGAACTGAATTTCTTAGTCAACAGGTTCACTATATCACCAGGCTCAGTGAATAAGGCATCATTAATCATCAATTCAGCACATTGCTGTATGATACCCTTGAGGTTTCTGACATAGCTGAAGAAGGCCTTATGGTTGTCTTTTACCTTGAAGGCTATATTAAAATTGAAGTTATCTTTATTTGACCTAATTAGTCCTCCTGTTTGCCTGTTTAGCTTGATGAGTGCATTATTATCTTTAAGGGAGTTATCCTTCCTCATTTTCGTCATGATTTTTTTTTGTTTGTTTGTTTTTGCTTTTATTGTGTATCCTGTTTAATTTGGGATGCCATTAGGGTGTGTTTTTTTTTTTTTTTTTTTTTTTGGAATTAGTTATGTGCTTACATCTGGTAGCTACAGCAGCCGCTATGCAGCCATTGACATGATTGTACAGAGTTTCTTTGAACAATTCTGCATAGACTGCTGTGTTCCCTGAATTTGGGTGAGGCAGTGAATATCGACAAATTATCACTTAAGAAAAGGTAATTTGCAATTGAATAGTTCCTCTCACCAGGTTTACTGGTGTAGCTGAGCTGACTTTGATTTCGAAGGAGACAGCTTTATGGTCGGACCTTACCAGGGAGGATGTAATATGGGGGGGGGGGGGTTGCAGTCTTCTTCCATATTTGTGCTACGACATCGAGATTTTTAAAGCCTTTTGTGGCTGTATGTACTAATTGGTTAAGAGTAATTGTATTTACAAAGTACCTGAATCTGTGTGCCAGGAAACTGAAGGCTGTATAAGATTCCTAGTCCCAGGTAAAAGACAACCTTTTCATCACAATAAACAAAACATGATGGAGGGATAGGTTCCTGACCCAGAGACTCCCCAGACTCTGGAATAGACTGCCCATACATGTCAAGCAGAGCATCTCTTTGGCCCTCTTCAAAAGGACCCTTGATGACTGGATGGAAGAAAGGAAATTCACCCCAGGAAACATGTCAGTCGCCCTGCTAGACAGGGGCCAGGGAAGTAAAAAGTGTGGGAAGAAATAGCCAGGGAATTGTTATGGCTAGGCTTGTATAGGCCCTAGGGCCGATAGCCTAGTACCAACCTTTGAACCTATGAACCTATGAAGAATGGTAATTAAAGTCCCCCATGAGTAGGAGTGTTAGGTTCGATGGTAAGTGTCTTCAGTAGGTGCAAGTATGCACTGTGAGTTTTTTGGGATATAGAGGAAGACCAATAGGTAGTTAAGATGTGTTACAGGATTTTATCTCTGGTTTTCTGCACATGGAGAAACTCCAGCATATTCTTCTGTTTAACCAACCAAGTTAGTTATTGATGTTTAAACAATGGGCAAACTGTACATCAATACCCTGATTGGAGAACAAGTGTTCTCCAGCAGGTTATTAATGTACAAGTAATGCCTGCTGAGAAGAATGAGTCTACAGCTTCACAGCTGCTTATCAAGCTGATGTGGAGCTCGGACTGAAGAAACGAAATGGCCACCAGGGTTACCTTCATTTGATCGAAATTTCATTTGATCTAAACTCATTTGATCGAAATTTCATTTGATCAAAAACCAGTATTCAAGGCAAATAACAGGGATTTGTCTCCCTCCCCAAGGTCGTATGACCCTGGAGTTTGTATATATAGTTATGGGGGTGTGGGGGGGTGCAAAAAAATCGTTCAAAATCTGTACTTTTTGTGTTATTTTCTTCTTTTAAAGGAAACAAGGTGGAGGGCTTCGCCCCCCACACCCCCCCAAACTATATATACCAACTCCAGGGTCACACGACATTGGGGAGGGGGACCAATCCCTGCTATTTGCCTTGAAGTGTACTGAATTACTGGTTGTCAGTCAAATGAAACTTCGATCAAATGGGTTTCAGTCAAATGGGCTGTCGATCAAATGAAGGTAACCCGGCCACCATTATTATATGCTCAATAAGCAGCGGTTTTGTTGTTTAGCGAGTGTAAAATAGAAAAAAAAAAAAGAAAATATAGCGTGTGTGTGAGAGTGTATACATGTATGTAAATAAGAGAGAAAAAGAGAGTGATTGTGTGTGTGTGTGTGTGTGTGTGTGTGTGTGTGTGTTTCTACCTGCATGTGTGTGTGTGTGTGTGTGTGTGTGTGTGTGTGTGTGTGTAAATGGGTGTATGAAAGCAAAGAGGCTGTGTGTGTGTGTGTGTGTGTGTGTGTGTGTGTGTGTGTGTGTGTGTGTGTGTGTGTGTGTGTGTGTGTGTCAAAGACAGAGAGAAGGATGGAGAAAGTGAGAGAGAAAGCGAGAGTGATGTGTGAGTGAATGTATGTATGTAAGCAGAGAACACTGTCTGTGAGACTGAATGCATGTATGAAAGCAGTTGAAGACTGAGAGACTGAGAAAGAGGGCAAGGCAGATCTGCAAGGCAGATCTTGTGTGAGTGAATGTATAGGAAAGCAGAGGAGACTGTGTGTGTGTGTGTGTGTGTGTGTGTGTGTGTGTGTGTGTGTGTGTGTGTGTGTGTGTGTGTGATTGTGTGTGTATGGAAGAGAGAAAGAGCTGTATGTAAAATTGTTGCGTTTCACTTACTTATTTTTTTTTTAAGGACTATATTATTTTTTTATAAATACTTGATGTAAAATACTTCCTCCAACACAATTAACGTGTACTACAGCAACTTTGAAACAGTAGGTGGAGGAATTATTTTACATTAGAAATATATATATATAAAAATAATATAGTCCTTAAAAAATTAAATAAGCAAGTAAAACACAACAATTGTACAGCAAGCCCATTGTCTAAGCACAATAATGCCCTCCAGGGTGCGTGTTAATGTGTAATTAATGCCCTTCCAGGGGAGTAGATCCTCACAGCACCCCTAGGCGGGTATTAATTACACATTAACACACACCCTATCAGGCATTATTGCTTGCATAATAAGACATCTCCACATTTAGCTCCTATCTGTGCAGTTACTGTTCCAAAAGTGTGAAAGGCACTGAAACCTTACACTGCTGGGGTACTCTCTGGAGCTTTTAGACATTATGTTTTCAAGGGTTAGGAGTGTTTAGAGGGAGTGTGTTTTTTGTTGAGGCTCCTGACATTGAGTAGTAATGCCTTGAGGTTCATTTCAGTGGATTTTGATATGTTAGTAGGTTTGTCAATTTGGCATTACCTTAAAAAAAGGTACTATGGGGTGGATAAAGTTTAGCCAGTATTCAAAGCCTAGACTGGACAGGTGCAGACCATCCTTGGCAAAGCAATGCAGTCTGTTAACCATGTCCTCAAATGTTGCCAAATATTGGATCCCCTTAAAATGACATCAGAAACTCAACCAATTGTTAAAATCAATCATATTTTATTCATATTGTGGCATCATCCTCAGTGAAGTTCATATGCTGCTCAAAGATAGACTCATACCAGCCTGAGAAATGCAGTGCAAGAGCTTCATAATGCAATCATATAGTCCAGGGATGTACTTATCAGGTCATTTACACATACATGAACTATGATGTAATTATACTTGTACCTGTGGTGTAATGACTTGAGTGCATATGTAATTTGGAAGACCATGGCTCCAGATAGGAAACTGTCATCTTCTCCTTGTTCAGCCTGGCTAGAGTGGCATCAGTATGACTTACAATGCAGTACTTTATGACTAGAGTCATGAGAAAATATATTAGCTTGCCTTAAGGGCTTTGTTTTTGAGTCTCCTTTAAGTGCAAGTCTATGTGTGGTGTTAGGTTGCTTTTATGCATGCTTTTTTATTTGCTAAGGGATAGCTTTGTCAGTGTATGGTCTAGGTGATTTTTATTATTTAGGTAGATTGCATTAGCATATGTTGGTCTGTGCTGGTCTGTGTGTGTGTGTTGTATACTATGTGTGGTAGGCACTGTGTGTGTGTTTTTGACAATATATTTGTGCTTCTGTTTGAGAGTTTAGCCTCCAGTGACATTGCCTAAGAACTCCTCTTGCATACATTATGTTTTACTCTAAGGGTTAAATGTTTTTTCTTAAATATGATTCAATTGCTACATTGTCTTAAGATACCAATATCTACCGGGTCAGCTACAGAGAAGTTAGGCTACAGATATGTTAGGAAATTCCATATCCACAAAAACAAAAAAACAAACAACCCTCCCCCCCAAGAACTCAGCATTTGAAGATTTAATCCAAAACAATACAAGATCAGTAAAAACAGTAAAACCTTTGAGTACAATACTTAATAAAAAACTAATTGCATGCTCTCCATTTATATAAAACACCAGCCTATCAAAATTAAATTTAAAATCACATGATGCTAATAATAAAAATTGTACGTAATTATCCTAAAGCAACAATCATCATATAATCAAAAAAATCTCATAATTTTTAAAGTTTAACACAATTCTTTGTTTTAACTGGAGCCTCAAGAGACAGTTTTATTTGACAGATTTTTTTTATATCTGGTCCAATCAAGTATTAAGAGGATTTCGTCAGGAAGACATTTTGTTTAGTAGATACTACAGGTAGTTTTTTTTTTTTTTTTTGGTCCAGTCATGACTAGTTATTTTATTATGTTCCCTACTGATTGGTTTTCTCAACCAGAAATTCTTTTTAATGTTTTTATTTTTCCTTTCCAGTTGGTTGGAAGCTGGTACGTTTTTTTAATTTTTAATAGTTTTCAGCATGTGACTGTGTATTTTTAATTTGTTTGGTATGTTTTGATTATAGATATGCACTGTATGTTTTTTAAATTGTCAGAAGAAGTGGATCTGTTATACCGCGGAAGCGCTTACTGTTTTTGTAATAAATCTTCTGCCTTAGTCATGGCAGCCTGGAGTTCTTTTTTCTTTGCTGAGACTGGGACAAATATTTGCCCCACCTTCTGTTTGCATACAGTGAGGAAACCCCAGGAATCCACAGGTTTTTCACCCTTTGAGATGCTGTATGGGCATAGAGTGAGGGGACCTTTAGATATGATTGATGATGAGTGGGAGGGTGAGTGTGAATCCCATAAGGAGTTTGTTGTGCCATATGTCCTAAACCCCAGGACAAGGCTTAGCAAGCTCATGAGCATGGCTCAGTAGAACCTGGTAGAAGCCCATCAGCAGAAAAAGGTCTGGTATGACAGGACTGCTTGAGCCCAAGAGTATACCGTGGGACAGCAGGTTATGGTGCTCATTCCTGTCAGAGACAATAAGCTACAGGCAGCTTGAGAGGGACTCTTTGAAGTGGTAAGGAAGGTCAGTGAAGTTAACTACATAGTAAACCTGTTAGTCAGGAGGCTGGGGCACAAATTGTATGATGTTAACATGAAGAGGCCTTACCATGATACGGAGGGCCTGGTGCTGAGTATTTGCAGTGGGTGGCAGGAGGAGTCTGTGGGGGATCTAGTAACTGATTTCCTCAGTGAGGCTCAGACTGTTACCTCAGTGGGAGGGATAGCAATGTCCCAGCAGCTATTCCTACCAAGGTTTGAGAAATCAGAGTGAGTTTGAAGACATGTTCACAGGGAAACCTAGCACCAGGAGTGAGGTCAGCAATGACAATGCAGATGGGATCTCAAGACTGGGTATGTTTTAATGTATTCCCAGACAGGCTCATTCTTCTCAAGGAATGTTTTTCCAGGGTCATTTGAGAAACTAGCGTGAGTCTTCAAAGGGGACAATATGTGATAATGTGAGGTGTTGCAAGCTATGTTGATGAAGTAAGGCAGTGGAAGTGTAACATATACCAGCATAGTTTCCTGGAGTTTTCTAAAGAATTATATGCCATTACTATATCAAACTGATTTGTACAGGTGCTTGTATTGAAAATGTATTTGTAAAGCTGTTTGTATTAAAAATGTGTCAGCAGTGAGTCCTGCTGGACAGAAAAGAAATGCACCTGCATGTCAGACTGAATTGTTGAAATGAATATATTATAACACAGGATACTGGAAGAGAAGAGGTTATTCTCAGTCTAGCTAACTTTGAAAAATAGTCTAAAATTACATTACCTGGTTTAGGCCATACAGATTGTATCTCACAGTTCTGATTGCAGACAGAGACAAAATGTCTGTGAAAACCAGGAATATTAATCCTACTGTATTGTTCTTATGGATGAATTAATTGCTATCCTGCAAGGGTGGAAGATTTTGAAATGGTTTTATAGCTTCCAGATGCTATAATACAAAATGTTGAAAAATAATGGCGAAGGTAATATTGGATAAGTTATTGTCAGAACTGGAGAGGTTGGGACTTGAAACAGTATATCAGCATGCAGCTATTGAAAATGGATCTTTTACCACCTGTAACATGATGTTCTATGACAATATAATAACATCTATGAATGAAAAATTGTGCTGTGAAGTAATCAATCTAGATTTAACTTCAGCATTTGACAGGATTGTACACAAAACACTGATAAATAAACTAGAGCAACTAGGTATCACTGTACTTTTGATAATAAAGATAGCTGCATGGCTTACAAATTGGACATGACAACTATCATACAGCAATTTGACAGGAGAAATTCTTGTTTACAGCCAAGGTGTCCCACAGGGCTCTGTTCTAAGCCCTTATTTGTTTAAATTGCATCTTTCAGACCTAACATTTTAATCTCAGGTGCTCTATCGTCTATATGCAGATGACCTGAAATTGGGTAGACTAATTTCTTGTGTTACAGATAAGGCATGTCTGCAAAAAACTTAACTAAATTGAACATTTGGGCAGAGGAGGAGAATAATATGCTGATAAATACATCAAAAAACTAAGCATATGAGATTTGATAGACATAAATTGAAAGGTAAAGATTTAATACAGCACACAGTGATTGAAACTGTAGATTCATTTAAGGACCTGGGTATATGTGTAGATACAGATTTGAGTTTTTCTAATTATATCAACCAATTTGTTAATGATAGTTATAGAACTATAGGTTGTATTAAAATATGTATAAAGTCTTAGAAATCAGAAATTATGACATCATTGTTTGTTAGATACATTAAATCCAAACTTGAGTATGGAACAACAATATGGAAACCTTATAAGAAAACAAGCACAAGTAAACTGGAATGAGTACAGCAAAAATATACCAAGAGCAGCCATAGGTGTGAACATTTAAATTATGAAAGACTAAAATTTCTGAACTTGTATACTGTCTTTCATAGATATGTAAGAGATATTATAGGGCATTTAGAGACAACTGTCTCTGGGAATGTTTGAGGTTATCAAAAGGCACTAGAGAATCATCAGACAACATATGCAGAAGATATTAGAACACCAAATTAATCAATACAAAAAGAGCAGCACCAAAGATATTTCAAGAGAAATACAGGCAAAGGAATCTGGACATGGAAAGCTTTACAATGCAAAAAAACAAGAAGACAAAGAGGAAAAGTAGATAAGAAGATAAGCAGTGGAGAAGTTAAAGAAATAGAAAGTGAGGTTATGGAGTACCTGCAAAGTGAAGGATTCAGTGTAGAAAATGTAACTCAGACATCCAATTTAAGGAGAAACCAGTGAAACGGGAAGCAACTGGGCAGTTGCCATATGAAGATATTTTGGAGCCTTCCACAGAAAACCAGTATAAACATTCATTTGAAGCTAGACAACAAGGGAAGAAACAGGAAACTGTGGCAAATCTGACACAGTCAATACTGAGGACTAATAGGCCAGTGAGTTCCCATATGACAGCGCAATGAATGACAGAGGATGAAACTGAAAAGAATGTGCCACAGGAATATGCTGAGAATTCTATATAGAATGCCCATAGAAATGGAGAGCAAAAATGTGCCCTTAGTTTAGAAGAAAATGAGTTAAGAGAAGAGTTGCTTGATTTAATAGAGATAGATAGACATATTAAGATCAAAGAAAGAAACAGACTGCAGAAGGCCAATAAAACCCAAAAAGCCAGAAGTCTGATAAACAAATGAACACAGTAATTAGGACTGTACATAGAGATCCATGCAATATAACAGACGTAAACAGGCAATATTACTGTGCAGTTAAATTAATAACAGATAAAATCTACCACAAGATTATAGGGTAGTAAGGGAAAGGAAGGGGAGAAATCAAATACCGTCATGGAAGCACTGAATAGAGAAAACTATAAAGCAATTAAGGCAAAAATTGTCACTGTTAGAAGAATGTAGAAGAGGAAGTAGATCAACAAAAATACCCAAAAATATAGATGTGATAAAAGCAATGCACAGTATTATAATGGATCAGGATCTGTCTTGCACTTTTGCAAATAATAAACTAAAAATCTCAGCACAGGCCAAACATTTAAGAAGATATACAGATAAATATAAAGGACAAGTACAAAATAAACAATATATTGATGACCCTAAAAAGTTCTATAGAGAATTGGGAAACAAGGTAAAAGCAATTGAAAGGCCACCAAAAAAGAAGAAATAGATACATTTTGGAGACATATCTATGAAGATACTGTAGAACAAAACAAAGATGCTAAACGGATAGAAGAAGTAAAAGAAAGAATAAGAAGTTCAAAGGTACAGGATATGAAATGGGATGAAGTAACATACAGATAGATTGGGATAAAGTTAAGAAAATGCTCCAAATGGAAAATCCCAGTCCCAGATGTAGTACCTGACTTCTGGCTAAAAGAATTAACATCTTTGCATGAACATTTAGCCATGAGTAAGAACTATTTATACGCACATTCTGAACAGACACCAACCTGGTTCACTACAGGAAAAACAATGCTCCTACATAAGAGTAAACCTACAAGTTATCCTAAAAATTATAGACCAATAACTTCCCTTCCGATGACATATAAATGATGCCAAAATAGTCTATAGTCATTTTGAAGAAATTTCAATCATGGCAATAGAACAAATGGGTAATAAAAGAAAGTCATATGGAACAAAGGATCATCTGTTGCTAAATAAAGTCATAATGGTGAACTAATCCAGCAAATATCCACTGAGCAGAACAAAACGATGATTCAAATTCTCTTCAATATACAAACTATTTCATTAAGAGAATACACGTAAGGACTTTCACAGTTGCTCTAACTGCTTCATCAGACATTGACTTCTAACATAAAAATGCTCCATTTAAATACAAAAACCCTACAGCAATTATAATTATAACTATATAAAAACAAATTTAATTTAAAGAAACATTATCATTTAGTTACAAGCTTTGGTGTTCAACAAAATATTTTAAACTAAATGAACACATATATACATGCTGAAAGGCAAGTTAAGACCTGTATTAAAACTACAGAGTTTGCAGTTACAACAATTTCATTTGGAAGCATGTGTAAAGTTGAAAATAGTTCCAAGGGGATTAAGAGATTTTAAAATGCCCACTTATGGAGAGAAGTACTTGGAACTGCTCACCAAATGGCGGAAGATGAACTTAGAGCTAAGCTTCAATTACATTAAACTGTTAATTGATTTTTTTCAAACTAGAAGAGAGACAGCTGACTAAAAAAGAAATAACTCCAGAATGAACTGTATGACATGTTCCCATCAACAGTAGTGGACATGAGGCTCAGCAATATTTTAGACTCTCTCAGCATATTTGAGAGAAAATTATTACAAATAAAAGCAAGGAAGATTGAGAGAGACAGAAATTATTTTTATGAATGGGCATGTGTTCATATAGCCAAGACCAGCAAGAGGAGCCAATAGGGAAACAGTAGAAGAGGCAACATCTACAGAAAAGAGCACATTAGATCCTGGTACTGTGAATGCAGGGGAAAGGACCTACAAATGTGGATGATGCAGGACAGACGTATCATCTAAGGGCTAGAAAGAAAACTATCAATAATACATCAATGAGTAATATAAGTCGAAGAGCTGATATGGCAACTAAAGCAGATACATATTCAAAGAAAGAGACATCATTCGAAGCAGCAACCAGCAGAAGGAGCCAGACTAACACAAAAAAGAGAAGACAAGACCAGATTTTTATCAGTTCCCTTTACCAGTATCAAAAGAGATTAAGAAACTTATGGCAACGATCCAGGAGCAGAATGAAGATAAAAAGGAAGCAGGACTTTGATCAAAACACAACACATACCATAAAGAAGGTGTGGTCAGCCCAAGAAAATCATTGATATGGAATATATTGAGAAGAATACTAATAAAAACAGAGGAAATAGTTTTGGAGAAAAGACTTACATTTATTCCAGTGAATATGGCAGAGGTAACTGACTTTATTTTGGACTTGAAATGCTTCATAAGAACTGTTATGCTCAAACTTAATTTTGGGAATAATGAAGTTTTTTAACTGCGGTGGTGGTGCTGCGGTAGCGTTGTCACCTCACAGTTAGACATTGCTCATTTGATTCTCAGTTAGAGCGTCTTCTGTGTAGCGACATGCGTGAATGGGCATTCCTTCGTTGAAGGTTGTGCATTAGGCCCAGCAAGCCAGTACGTAAAAATCTACTGCCAATCATTAGCGGACCGGAGTTCCTCTGTGGCGACCCCTAACCGGGAAAAGCCAAAAGACACAAACAATAATAGAGAATTTAAATTTGATAAACCAAGAACTTTCATTCCTGTTAATCATCCAATATTAAAGGTATTTGAGAAATTATGTATTGATGAACTTTATAAGAACATTTATTGAAACAGTGACTCTTTGTGAAAAACTACTAACAAATTTAGGAATTTAAGTAAAGATAAGTATATGGCATTAAAAAATTACAGAGTGATAATACTATAGTAACACGCCCCACAGATAAAGGGGGACATTTAGTAACTATGTATCATTAACATTATGTTCTCAGTATGAAGCAAATGTTAACAGATGAAAAAGTATATAAGAATATTAGTTTTGTGAAGAATATAGGATGGTAAACAGTGCATAGAATGTTGAATGAGTGTCTCATGTCTAGAACAATAGAATATCATATGTATGCACAGTTCATGATGGAAGAACCTCTCATGGCAATAATACAAGGGATACCTAAAATACATAAGAATCCCTTAGACCCTCCACTGAGAACTGTAGTCTCAGGACAAAACTGGTGTACTGAATCAATTTCAATATTTTTAGAGAAAAAAGTTTAGATCTTTACTGGATAAGAATCCAGTGGTCTTTAGAGACTCAGAACAGTTTCATAATGACCTATATATTTTTTTTAATGGCAGAGTAGAAATTAATAACTTGATTTTGGTCACCTTAGATGTCTAATCATTATTTACCAATATACTTAATGAGAGGAGGATTTTAATGTTACAATAATACCTAGTTAAATATAGTGAGTATGATCGCAAATTCATTGACCTATTATGCCTCCTATTGGAGTAAGTGTTGGAAAACAATGTGTTTGTTTTCGACCAAGAAGTTTATTTACAGAAGGATGGCATAGCTATGGGTACTGCATGTTCAAATAGCTACACCAACTTAGTTATGGTAGTATGGGAAGAGGAAGCAATCATAAATGGACCATATGCTGGGTATATAGATGGGTCTATATCTGAAGATCAAAACTCCAAAAGAGTGAACAATCTTTAAGCGAATGCTAATACTCGAAAGCACACAATATTGAAGGTACAGAACAGTGATTTTTTTCCAGGGAAAGAAAATTGTTGTACTGTTGTTGAGACTTGGCCATTTCCTCCATTGTAGTGCGATGTGGGAGTTGGTATATTTAAGTAGGGGGGATACGTGTGTATGTATGTGCGTGTGCATATGTGTATATATATATATATATATATATATATATATATATATATATATATATATATATACACTACTCAAGAAAAAAAACAGCACAGTAAAATCAAAGTCCAGGAATAGATACTTAGCCCAACTTTAATGGCTAACAGGTCAAGTCACCTCACCAGCAAACCAGGTTTTGCCTTAGCATCATTAGTGCATGTATTTGGAAGTGCCCTCCCCCTTCTTTTATACACATTCACTTAAAGCAATAGTTAGCTATATGTCACAAATACAACAATTCCCCATAAAAGAAATTAGTAAAGCAACATTTTTTACACATATTGTAGCATATAAAATTGAATCTTTTACCATCATTATCACTGTGAAAAAGAAATTATATTTTATTCACCAAAAATATATATACCAAAAAATATATTGTTGCCTGGAATTATAACATAGATTACCAATGGTCATTCAGCCCAGGTTTAAATACGGCTCCCAAAATAACTATCCATTGTCGTTCTATTTTCATAAGAATTTTATGTTTGTGCATAATTGATAAATTGTCACCTACCACTTTATCTATACCAAAAAAAAAAAATACGCTGTAGGGTGTACCAATATGTGTTTAAATAATGCACTTCTGTTTCATCAACAATTTATGTCACTCATGTGCAAAGCAATACGTTATTTAAAACTAAGAGATGTTTGCCCTATATAAAAGGAGCCACACTGGCATACTGCCATATAGACTACCCATTCTGTTGCACATGTGATCAAATGACGAATGTCATACGCATTTGATGTATTAACAGAAGTAAGTTATTTGTTCTTAGATATACGTTTACACTATATAGAATGCTCACAATAGTTGCTCCCCACTGCCATTGAGCTTGTTTTGTTGTCTTGCTTAACATATTCCTTTTTAAAACCTGACAAATGTTCTCCTATGTTTCTACCTCTTCTGAAACCAAAACTACAATGATTTCCTAACAATGTTTCAAAATATGGATCTGATTTAAATATATGCCAATGTTTTGCTATAATTTGTCTAATCCTGAAAGTAATGGACCCATACTTAGTAATAAACCTGATGTTTTCTTCTGTGGTGTTAGTTTGTAAATGACTCCTAAACTGGACTCCC
>NC_056745.1:895572123-895704623 GCF_019279795.1 Protopterus annectens
CAGCAACACCATGGTATAAGCATAAGAGGTAAATGACCTCATAAGGGGGAGTGTCGTGCATGCTGTAAGCATATTGGAGCTATGTGGCCCATGTTTGCCCTTAGCTAAGCACAGCTAAGGAAGGTGGTGTGTGTCTGAGGCTGCCTAGCAGTGTTTCCATTGCCTAAATGGGTGTGCATGCTGTGCACTGGGTTTTAAATAAAAGAAAAAAAAAACACAAGAAATAGCAGCTTTGTTCACATCTGAGCACTGGGTATGTGTGGCGTGCCACGGGGCTTAAACAGGAAGGCAATGGGAAGGGAAAACAGCAGTAGGAAGGATATCAAGGAGAACTATCTTATTGTTTTAGTATCTTATTGTTTTACAAAATTGTTCTTGTACTTCTTTGTTTCTCTTACCTTGTATACCAGTTTTTATTGTTATCTAACCATGTATGTACTCTGTTAACTTCCTTGGAGCTTTTCTCCCCAGGACTCCACTGAAAACGGACACTTTTCGCTGGCAGGTGAAATGTATCAGAATCAGCCAATTACACAGGCAGCAGCAGCCCAGCCCAGCACACTACTATAAACTATGCAAACACCTTTCACTCTGTTTTTTCCCACAAACTCTACACCGCCAGTGTACGCAGACGGGGAAATTTTACCTGACAAAACTAACAATATGTGAGGGGCTGCTGTTGCTCTCATACATCAATATGTGGAAGAGACTGAGGGTGATGAGGATGTGAATGCTGATGACCAACTCACAGTGAGGAGGAAGGGAAGAGAAGAGTGTACAGACCCAGGGTAACCTACCAGGGGCTACATGAGCTAGAGATAGTAGACCACTATAGGGTGCACAGGGACATTCTACAGCAAATTGTTGAGCTGTGCCAGCCATGCCTCACACACAGAATCAACAGAGGGGAACCCATCCCAGTGGATACCAAGGTATGTGTAGGGTTAAGAATACTAGCCATAGGTACCTTCCAAAGGCCAACTGAGGATATCATGGGGATCTCACAGGCCTCAGCATCCAGGATACTTCAACAGTTCCTGGATGCCATGTCAGCACATGCCGGTGAGCATTGTATTTCCTCAATGCCCATGAGGCGTTGACTGGCAATATGCGTCTCATCCACCAAATAGCAGAATACCCTGTGGTAGTGGATGCTATAGACTGCACGCACATACACATCAAACCACCACCCAGTGAGCGGGGTAGGGTCTACATAAACCGCAAGTGCTTCCACTCCATCAACTCAAGGAAGCAAGAAAGTATGTGGTTGTCTAAGTCCTGCGTGTAAAGATGACTACTGTCTACTATTGCTTCAGAGGTTCTAACTTACACTATGAGCCTGAACAGCCAGCATCCTTTACCCCCGTCCTATCTACTCTGTATCTAACAAACCTCTTCTATTTTATAATAACCCCCTTTACTAGCTATCACTCCTTCCCTAGTTCTAAACCAGCTAACTCCCTTACATACTTACCTGCAATACTAGATCTGCCCACTAGGTGGCACCCTTATCACATCCTTTATCTCCTGATTATCCCTCTCTATTTCTTCTGTAATTACACTACATCTCTTAAGTCCTAGACCTACTCTTATTTTCTCACTTACCCTTTACTTCAACTGTCTACACCCACCTGTTTTTTTTCTCATAGACTTCTGTTTTAACTCTGATCTTTCCCACTCCTGACTTGCCTAACTTTACTTCAGTTACTAGCATTGCTGATAGTTTCTTCTCTAGCTTCTCCTTCACTTGTCTCTACCTGCTCCCCTACCCTACCCCCAAATCTCACCCACCCCCAAGGGTCCTACTCTTATACCAACTAACCACATCCCTCCCCTCTTCCACCAATCACAAACTCTTCACCATTGGCCACTTAACTCCAATTCCCTCCTTTTACTTACAACTCCCTATCTCTCCCACCACACCCTCCACCTATTCCTTTCCACATCTAGTATACCTCCAAGCCTATAACAGCAACCTAACAAGTTACCCTTCCAGATGTATAAGCTACCCACCCCAGCCCTCTTACAGAGGTTACTCATACTTACACATCTACCACCTCTAACTTTAGCTTACCTGCTAACCTCCTATGAACACCCATTATATCCACACCTTCTCTACCTCAATATGCTATCTACCTCTCCTTCTCTACATATTTTCACTAACCATGTTAACAGCTACTAGCAAAATACCATAGGATAGCTCACATTAGATATGACTCTCCCAATCCCAGAAAATCTCTGCTTCTATATAGTAAATTCCCAAATCCTAGACTTCAGACACTACTCTTCTCTTTAAAAGATGGAGACATTCACCCAAACCCAGGCACAACAACTGCTACTACCACTCAACTCCTCAACCCCAACTCCTCTACTATCCATTCCCTTATCAAACCACCTAACTCACTCTTATTAGTTCACCTCAACATATGTAGCATTAATAACAAAGTTGCACAATTCCATGCTCTCTTGGAAGTCTACTCCTTTGACATTTTTTGTTTAACAGAAACTTGGTTAAAACCTGTTACTAAAGACAATGAAGTCATCCCACCCGGTTATAATATTTTACGACTTGACCATGCAACCAAAAAGGGTGGTAGTGTAGCTATCCTATTTAAATCTGGGTTACAGATTACTACCCACAACTCCAATGCTGAAATTCTTTTTTTCAAGCTTCAACTTAACACATTCAAATCCATCTATATTATCTGTATCTGTCTTCCTCCTGGTAATAACATTGCCACCATAAAAAATATCCTTTGTTTGTTATCCCAAAATTTACCCCACGAAACCATATTCCTAGGTGATTTTAACATTGATTGGAAGTGTTCTAGCAGTAGCCACCCTACCAGCCATATTAACGTTTTTGGTTGTTCAAACCATTACCTCCCCTACCAGGATAAACAAGCCTAATAAGAAAGAAAGTACCTTAGATTGGATTCTCATAAATAATCATCCCCAGACATATGAAGCTTGAACCCTCCCTGATGATGTAAGTGACCACTCACTAACCTACATCATCAGGCTTAAATCCAATCTACCTAATCCAACCATATCTAGGACAATTAGAACCAAGAAAAACTTCAACCCCAATCTCTTCCAGAGAGAACTAAGAGCATGTAACTGGTCTCCCTTAAAATACCTCACACTGGAGGAAGCTGTTAATTACTTTAAATCTAACTTCCTAGCCATAGCAGACCACCATGCACCAACCCACTCTATTAGAATGAGAACTAAATCTGCCCCATGGCTTTCAAAAGAAACCAGGCAAAAAATCCATCTCAGAAATAAATACTTGAATAAATCTCATTTAACTAAAAACCCAGTAGACCAACAAAACTTCAGACAGCTGAGAAATTAAACTAAAAAAGCTATACTGTCTGACAAAAGAAACTACTACCTACAATTCCAGCAGACTCAGCATAATAAACTACAAAAGTTCTGGGCAGGTATTAATCAATTATTACACCCAGGTCAATCCATCACACCAAACCCACAAGGCACAGACCAGGAGAATCCCAAGCAGACTGCTAAGGCATTTAACACCTTTTTCACTGAGGCCATTCAAACTCTTGCCAGTCAATTATCTACTCAGAACTTAACTATATCCAACTCTAACTCTAACCTATCCCCTCCATTTCTCTTCCAACCAATCCCAACAACATATATTCTTACCTTTATCCAAAAACTGAAACTGTGCACTTCTTCAGCAAACTAACTACCCGCTGAATATCTACAAAAGGCAGCTAAATCTATTGCCTATCCCATTTCCATTTTCATCAATAGAACCATCAGTGAAGGACACATCCCTAAAATCTGGAAAGTATCCCATTTTATCCCCCTTCATAAGGGTCAGAACTCCACTGAACTCTCCAATTACCGTCCCATAGCCCTACTTTCTCCCTTAGCAAAGATCATGGAAAAATGCATCCACACACAATTGCTAGACCACCTAATCCAAAATAACTTACTTTCAAACTCTCAACATGGTTTCAGACATTCCCACAGCACTACTACTGCCCTCCTTTCCTTTACTGACTGTATTAACAAAAACTGTAACCTCAATATGCTTTCCTCTGCACTGTTTATAGATCTGTCTAAGGCATTCTATATGGTAAACCACCAGATACTTATAAATATCCTCAAATCCCTGTCACTAGATGCACAAGCTATAAAATGGTTCCAGTCCTACTTAGATAACAGACAACAGGCTGCACTTTGGCATAACATTCTATCTACCCATCTGCCCATTAACACTGGTCTTCCTCAAGGGTCCATATTAGGACCTCTCCTGTTTTCTATATTTATCAATTACCTTCACCTAGCAATCCCCCAAGCTACATGCATACAATATGCAGATGATACCACACTTATATGCTCAGCCACATCTATATCTGAACTTCACTCCCTTACCCAAAATGCGTTTAACACAGTTGAACAATGGTTTACACAGCACTGTCTCCTTCTGAACCCCAGAAAAACTAAACTCCTCCTTTTTACTCTTACTTGTAAGTCCCCCCCAATAGACTTCACAGTAACATCCAATAATGATACTCTCATATCCCCAGATCCAACTACCAAACGACTAGGCATCACCATAGGTAACAACGTTAACTTCGACACCCATATTAACAATACTCTAAAATCTGTTAATAGAAAACTAGGCTCTCTCTACAGGATCAAACCCTTCCTCTCTCCTGCAGCTAGAATAACTATTGCTCACACCCATCTAATTTCTACTCTCCTCTATGCCTCACCCATATATACTAATCTCTCTAAAAACAACCTTAATAAAATGGAAAACTCCTACAATAACATAGCCAGATTTGCTACAGAACCCACCACTGTTTTAATCTAAAGCAGCTAGGATGGCTTGAATTACAAAATCAGCTTAAATTCCACCAGCTGACCATTGCCCATAAAACCCTTTACCAACCTACAATACCCCTATACTATCTACGCTCATCACCCCCTACAACAATCTAAAGACCTTACGATCATCACATAAACTTCTTGTAAATATTTGTAACTCAAACAACAGGGATGGGGACTCTCTTTTCTCTAATACTGTTGAAAAATCCTGGAACCTTCTTCCTAATGAACTTTCCTCTCTTCTCTCTATATCACTCTTTAAAACCAAATTGAAACTTTTCCTCAGAACATACTGGTTGTGCCCCTGTACTAAACCTGACTGATCAACTAGCTCTTCTTACTTGGTTCAACCTACCCTCCTCTTCTCAGTAATAAAGCTCCTTTTTTAATAACAACTTACCTTGTCCTTCTATACTATTACTTACATCTTCAGAATCTCATTAAGGTGACTACTTTTACTAATATATTGTATAATTTCAGCTCCTACTTTTTCTTTATGACTACTTGTGTACTAATATATTGTATAATTCAGCTGCCATCTTTTTCTTTATGATGTACTGCAACTACATTTTGTGTACGGTGGATGCCACGGTGGTACGGCAGTAGCATTGTTACCTCACAGCAAGAGGTTCTCCCATTCAATTCTCGGTCTGGCTTGGGAGTGCCTTCTGTGTGGAGCCTGCATGTCCTCCCTGTGGTTGGGTAGCGTTCGAAAGACATGTGTGCGTAAATGGGCATTTTTTCGTTGAAGGTTGGGCGTCAAGCTGGCACCTTGCCGTTTCATAAAAATCTACTGCCAGTCATTAGCGGACCTGAGTTCCACTGTGGCGACCCCTTACAGGGAAAAAGCCAAAAGACAAACAACAACAACAACTAATTGTATCTGTATATTTTGCACTATGTTATGAATGAATGACCTCTTTGATTATTCTCTGTACTGCACCTGCTATGGTCATTGTATACATTTAATTTTGTATATGTGATTTTTGTTTGTTTCCTCGGAGCTTATCTCACTGGGCATCTACTGAAAATGGACATATATCCAGTTAGACTAGCCTGGTCAACAAATATAAAATATAAATAAATAAATAAATAAATAAATAAATAAATAACTGCCAGGTCGTGTGTAATGCCCAGGGCATTATCTTGAATGTTTGTGCTGGCAGCCCTGGAAGCTATCACCACTCCCACATCTGGCATATGACACAGCTGTACCAGAAATTTGCCAGTGGGGGCATCTCATATGGCCACCTAGTGGGGTATGTTGGTTATGCACTGGAGCCGTGGCTGATGACACCCATCGGAAATTAACACAGAACCGAACAAGAACTCCATAATGAGGCACATGCACAAACCAGAATAGTAATAGAGAGTGTGTTTGGGATGCTCAAGTCACGGTTCCGTTGCCTGGACATATCCGGTGAAGCCTTGCAGTACTCTCCAGCTACATGTACACAAATGTTCATTGTATGTGCCATGCTACAAAATATGATCCTGCAGAAACAGCTGCAGCAGAAACAACATGGGATAAGGCCACACAGCTCCCCACCATTGCCAAGGCCATCACAGGCACAGAGGGACTCGGAGGAGGAACATTTGAGTCTGGCCATTTAGGCAGAAAGAGGCTTGCCCAGTATGCCCAGGCTTTGGCAAAGAATCAAAGCATAACACATACACTAACACAGTAGGGACCCAGGGAATGACACTTCTTTCTGACTAGCACATACAGTAGAAGGGATGCCAAACATGACACTACCTGTGCTTTACCATGTATAGGGAGTGTACTATGTGCATCCAACATAGTCAGCCCTCCAGCACCATCCTCAATACTGGCACATCCACAAGGTAAGTCACTTTTCCTATCAATTGCTGTATGGAGTAGTATGTTCTGCTAGTTGTATCTATGGTATGGATGTGAGCATGCAAGGGAATTGGGTGGCTGAATGGGATTGCAGCAGATAGTGGATACCTATATGGGCAGCATGAAATACATAACAAATACTGGTGTGAACAAAGTAAGCAGTAATAGACAAGGTGACAAATCCCACTGCAGTACATGTGGTGGCCCAAATGTGTGTCTATAGGTCACACACATGCATGCCAGTGATGCTCACATACCCAACACCAGCCTCAGCCAGCAGGACAGGTGTAGTTGACCATAAAGAAAGGCTGTGCTAAGACCTCCTATTGATGGCAATGGTGAACAGCCCCACTCCAGACCTACACAGACAGACTACAACAGGTTTGGCAGTTGTATGTTAGTTCTGAAGGGTAAGAGGTCTGAAACTGAAATGTAGGTCAATAAAACCTAAGATCTGTACTCTACTGACATGCCTCTAGTCTGCATGATAGGTCAGAATATGAAACAAAATGGAAGCCAACAGAGTACCTGAAATACCAGTACAGTCATAGCAAATGTTTACAGTTGTCAGGTATGCCCCCCTCCCCCCCACAATCCTATGTAGAAATGCAGTAAAATGTACATGTGGGTTTAATAACAGTGGATCACAGATTACCTGAGCTGGCCCAATTTACAGAATAGATTGTTGCATGTGTACAGTATGCAGGGGTCCGTGTGTCAGGTTGTTGTGCATTCAATATTGTCTGGAAGTGGCCAGCATATAGGTGTGGAGCGTTGTGTCTCAGTGGCCTATGGCCAGTACTTTTGATGACAGGGCCATGTTCCTACAACTGCAGTGCCAACCACAATGCATCTCAGCAGTACCCATGTCAGCAGTCATCCATACTTACTGTCCAAATGTTAATATCTGTCACCATCTGAATGATGGACATGCCATAAATGTGGGCCCAGACATACACACAGTACACAGGTGGAAGTACCAAAATGCAACTTACATAAACTGCAAATGTCAACTGCACACACCTTTGGAATTGTACATACAGGTTAGCAGCACATTAGTTGTCTGTGTAGTATGGAATACTGATGTAGTCTGGCCAATCCGTGGCAGACCACAAAAGGCACAGTTATGAAGTTATGAGAGACTGCCTATGTCCCTGCACAAGGCAGCATAAGGGGAATGTCCCAGGTATATCTGTGAGTCAGCTGCAAGAAGCTTCCATATCACACATGCACTCAGCTCATCCCACCATCAGCCACAGATTTATCACAGGTCATATCCCTGCTGTTGGGAATGAATACAGTATGACCCCCTACTTCTGTATGGGAATACCCACAGAATGCAACATACTGAAGTGGTGTCCCATGCGGGTGTGTCCCTAGCTGTAAGCAGCACCCTGCCAACATCCAGACCAGTGGATTAATATGGACAGGAACTATTGCCATTAACACCTTGCACACTTACCCTGTCACTCCAGGGTAATCCTCACAACCTGGGAATGTAGGAGTGACAGAATGCACTGGCCTGCTACAGATGCCCTGCATCAATACCAAATGCCCTACAGTCCTTTGTCAAAGGCCTGTGCCTCACCCATGCTGCCAATATATGTTATCTCATGGGGTCCCAACTAAGAACATAACACAGTCAAAATAACACAAATGCAAGACAATGTTGGCAAATCCCAGTAGCATGCCCACCATGTCCTACTGCATGAACTGTGGACCAACCCCTAAATACCGCTGGGATGAAGGGACAACTATAGGGATACTTCTCAGATATCACTCGCATAATGTTAGGAAGAGCATAGAATAACAGAGTGGGGGGTGTAGAAGCATGAATGTCATGGAGTGTGTGAATTCTGAAACTCTGATGTGTGCCCATACTATCCCTGCCTGCAAACCCAGTAATGGGTGGCTACATACCGGCTTGTAAACCACAATGTAATGGGTGGCTACATACCGGCTTGTAAACCACAATGTGAAGGGGAACTGACCAGATATATGAGCCCTGCATCTGGGTAACCTGGGTGAATCTGTACAGCTGAGAGGTATGGCCACAGCAGGATGTGGCCATTCTGTCACGTCAATATATATACAAGCAGGGGATCTTCAGCCACCACAGTACCAATGTGCTAGAGCATTTACACAGACCCATCAGCAAGTGTCTGCAGCTACCCCCCAAGAATGGCATGAGTGTGCAAGAATATGCAGGCTGCAGACCACAATACTGGATACAGCTAAATTCATTTTGTATTTCCCAGGAAATAACTGTGAACAAATAAGTATATCTGTCAGTAGCTGATGACATAATACATCACAGTGTAAAACAGTACGTATGTCTGAATATCTCTACTAGCACCAACCAAGTAACACAAGTAGCATAGACACAATAGTTACAGTATCCCACTATCTGTCGCCCATTGTGACTCTATATTGTCAACCTATCTACAGATATCCTGCAAAAACAGGTTGCTAGCTGTAGGTGTAGAACACCAAATCCTGGACTGAAATACAACCTACCTGGAATGGATTCATACACTCAGTACAGAAGGCCATACTGGCCATGCTCCTACACTTAGAGAAATGAAGCCCATGTCTGACAACACAGTGGACAATACACATCTGTCAGTCACAGATGTCTGCGCACACACACCACATTGTACATCATTCATGCTTTGCACACACATTGGATAGGAATACTCACACATATCCAAGGCCAATACACTATAATATCTCAAACATACACACACAGAGATGTGGAGAAGAGAGAGACAGACAGTGACAGAGGGATTTCCATCATGAGCCCTGTCCCACCTACCACATATCCAATTGGCCAATATCACATGATATGCTGATGTCAATCACTGTAGACATTGTTTTTGGTAGCCTTCAGCCCTATAGTGTCTGTTGTGCTTGTGATAAATGTGAAACACAATAGTACAAATCATTATTTATCTAGCATTTGTATACCCAGTCCTGTCAAATGTAAAGTTGTGTGTGACTGAGTGTGTGTGTGTGTGTGTGTGTGTGTGTGTGTGTGTGTGTGTGTGTGTGTGTGTGTGTGTGTGTGTGTGTGTGTTTCCAGAGGAATAGTTTATGGCCCATTCACACACACTTTACTTCCCATTGCCCATGTTAGCACTCCTGCTGATGTCAGTCACCTTGGAATAACCCTCTGGCCAAATCTCAGCCCTATAAGTTGTTTGGTGCTTGTGATACATGTGCAATACTGTAGTGTAGAAAACTAGTTAGATAGGAGTTTTAATCCCAAACATGGTGACTGTGAAAGCGTGTGTGTGTGTGTGTGTGTGTGTGTGTGTGTGTGTGTGTGTGTGGAGATGAATGATTTTGAGGTCATTCACAGTCACTGCACCTCCCATTACCCTACTTTAGAAAGCCTGCTATCAGTCACCTTGAAATAACTCTTTGGACATGTGCCAGCCCCATAAGCTCCATGGTGCATGTAATAACTGCGTAACACTATAGTGTAGCATACTAGTTATGTAGGAGTTCTAATCCCTGAGATGGCAACTGTGTGTGTGTATGTCATCAGTATCCTGTGTGGAGGTTGCTGTGATTGTGTAATAACAGAAGCCATTGTGGGGTGAGTTTTGCTAAATGATTATGTTGAGGACCTAGTATATGTCACAATGTCCCCCTTACAAGAACAACAGATGTCAAACACCAGAGAGGTTGGTGTAGAAAATCCATAGCCCTATATGTGACATTATGGATTGGTCAACAATATAGGCAACCCTTCTATTACTCAGAGAACACTCTCCACCCACATCTCATACACAAACACACTTGGCTAGGCAACAAGCACTATATTGGTAGTTCCTGCATATTGCCTCACAGATAGTAACCATGGTGTGATTGCAGTGGACTACATGCCCGTTGACCACAACAGTATCACTGACATCAGAAAGTACCTTGATTTGCTACATCTCCTGACTAAGTGTGTGTTGTCCAGCAAGTAAAAGGACATGGCACCCTGTTCCATCCTCACAGTAGGCAAATAAATGCTTACAGTGGCTCATTTGCTATGTTCCCCACTGGACATCTGCAACAACTGTAGAGTCTGCAAATGTACTCCACAAAGGGAGTACCATACCTTACACACATGCCCTGTGTGGACAGATGCCACCAACTCCACTGAATATCTGTATCATGCTGTCTATTTAGGTGCAAGCACAAACTCAGTTACATGGCCAGGTCTCACCAAATGAGGTCAGGAATGCTACATTAGAAGATAACAATCTGTCCATACAACATGCCCCAGAGACCTCAAGTACACTTCCACACATCAAAGAACATTTGTGTGGGACATGTGCACAACCCAGACACTGTCTATGTTATGGAATATATATCACATACATGGGAAGCAGTGCACATCACTGGCCACCCACAATAGTAACCCATATGAATGGATAGTGAATACAATACCCATCCCTGGAAATAACTCCAGGGACTACACCCTGTGCCACAATGGGGACTATTGTCATGTGGCCTGATGCCAAGATATTCCTTTGCCTAGCCTTGTACAACCTTCAGGCTCATTCACCTACTACACACCTGTGAAGCAATGAACCTATGCATCTCAGCACTGGCAAATGTGTGTGTGTGTGTGTGTGTGTGTGTGTATGTGTGTGTGTGTGTGTGTGTGTGTGTGTGTGTGTGTGTGTGTGTGTGTGTGTGTGTGTGTGTGTGTGTGTGTGTGTGTCTGTGTGTGTGGAGATTAATTATTTTGAAGCCATTCACATTCACTACACCTCCCATTGCCCTTCTTTTGCATGCCTGCTGATGTCATTCACCTTGAAATAACCCTTTGGCCATATTTAGCCCTATAAGCTCTGCGGCACTTGTGATAACTGCGTAATACTGTAGTGTCACAAACTAGTTAGATAGGAGTTTTAATCCTGATCCTACCAACTGTGATAATGTGTGTGTTTCCCTGACAGTGTGTGTGTGTGTGTGTGTGTGTGTGTGTGTGTGTGTGTGTGTCTGTGTGTCTGTGTGTGTGTGTGTGTGTCTGTGTGTGTGTGTGTGTGTGTGTGTGTGTGTGTGTGTGTGTGTGTGTGTGTGTGTGTGTGTGTCTTTGTTAATGCCTGATGTTGTGGACATTCACACTTACTGCACTTCCCTTACCCCTCCTTTAGCATTGTTGCTGATGCCACTCACCTTCAAAGATATCTTTGGACAGCTCTCCAACATGTAGGCTTTGTGGTGCATGCAATAACTGCATAACACTGTAATTGCAATACATAGTCAGGTAGGGTTTGAAACTCAGTACTGGTAAGTGTGTGTTTGTGTGTGCGATATCAATATCCTTTGTGGGTGTTGGGGTGATTGTATAGTGACAGGATCCATTGCAATATGGGTTTTGCTACATCATTATATTGAGGACCTATATGTCCCAATGTCCACATTACAAGCCCAACAGTTTTCAAATACTGTAGAGGTTGTTGTAGACAATTCTCAGCCATAAATGTGTAGAGCCATGTGCAATTACTATGAGACAGGATGGATTAGTAAACAATATAGACAACCATTATGATAACCAGAAACCACTCTCCACCCATGGATCATACACAAACACGCTTGGCTCTTACTCTCTTACTCTCTCTCTCTCTCTCTCTCTCTCTCTCTCTCTCTCTCTCTCTCTCACTCCCTCTCTGCTGTATGTGGAAAAGTACATCTGTTTTGCATAGGCAACAGCTTGAGTTTTGTAAGTAATGCCCATGATCAGCTGATGGCCTGTGCATGAATTGAAGTCCCCTACTTGCTAATTGCATGTGGAACAGCTGTTGTATCATTCATATAGACAATTGCATGGAAACACACTCCTGTAACTAAGAACTTCATGTGGGTGTTGGCCTTTTTCCTTCACTGTGAGCAGGACTTCATGGGGGTGTCTGACAAACAGCATCACAGAGAGTAGTTAGAAATACCTCTTACAACATACACTGTGGAGACGGGCTAACAAACAGGAGGGGGATGTTCCAGACATGGGGACAGAATCTAAGTATAGCTGTTCAACATTTGAAGTAATGTTGGTTTAACAGGGTTTGTGTGGATATGGCTGTTCTACATGATTTAAAGTCCGGCATGGCAGTGTTATGTGGTTGAGGAAACTCTCACCTGTAAGGCTATCTGCAGACTGACCAGAGTTTGGAGTCTTAGATTTGGTGTGTTACTCACACATTTCCTGTATTTAGAAATGCAGCTTAGCATACTCTAATGATTGCAGTCACTACATGGTGACATCCATGTGAGTTACTTACTTCATATCCCTCAGAAGAGATATGTCACAACAAACCCCGTTACACCAGGAATTTTCTCAGTTTATCACATCAGTATGTCAATATTGGCCCTGTGTTTGTGCCTCTGTCCCCCAAGTCTGTCACCCTTTGTCCATATGTCATGCAGTAAGAGGTGCATATGTACAGTATATCATTATTTACTGACATCATACCTAATAACAAGCCAGTGAGATATCAGACTGCTAGACATGTTATGCATAGTACACCTTATATTAAAGGACAAAACCTGGGCATTCTGTTGTAGTCTGTACAGTAGTGAGGTCTGTGTACATATGGTGATTGTTGAAAGATTGTCAGTATTGTGTAGCAGTGTATTGTGAATATGTTACTTGGCCTGTGTACAGACTATGGTAGATGTCAGTGTTCTTGGTCCTGTTCTATCTGACATTACATGTTGCTCCAGTTTCTGATGCACTATCAGTGTATATGTTTGTAGGGCAAGACTGATACATGTCTCATACCACAGTCAGGCATCGAACTACACTGTGTATTGAGCCAATATATGTAGGTTTAGTGTGTGAGTGGCAAATATGAAGATGGTTTTGTTCACACAGTCCATATACTGTACTATTAATTAGGCGTACCATAATGTGACTGTGACTGTGGTGAGATTGGTTGTGGGTATGAAATTTCACACCGGTGTCTGTTACTCTGTGCTGTTACATGCCTGTAGTGCCTGCTATTATGTATTCCCCAATAGTAAACTTGGATCAGTGTTGTGGTAGTCTGCCTGGAGTTTACACAGTGCTTTGTGACATGCCTAGCAGCTCAGTATATTTACTTAGTGTGATGTTATGTCCAGATATTTGTCAGATGTATTTTTTCCTGGCCACCATATGTGTTATGCATTTCTGAAAAAGTAGTGGGATGCTGTGAAGATGTATGTCACTAACTAGTGGGAAGTATGTGAGCTTAGGACCTCTGCTGCTCTAGTTAATATGTGTTAGGACAGACAGGAGGGTGTGAATGCATCAACTTTGTGAGCTTATCTACTCCAATATTTGTGTGATATCCCCATTTTCATGGCTGTAAACATCCCCTTTGTCAGGCTTGGTCCACATGTCTTGCACTAAGGAGTTCTGTGTATACCCCTTGACAAACCAGATTGTGTCAGACTGTCCAAATTTATTGGTCATATTTCTGCTGTAATCATCAGGATCAATACTGTGATTTGTCTGGGACTTCACTATGATGATCTTATCATGTCTGTCAGAAACTGATGACGTACATGTCAGTATTAGAAGTGACTTCCTACACAACATGTCTGTTGACACAACCCCTGTTACTCTAGCAACATTCTACATTTATGCCTGCAATATTGACATTACATTCCCTTGCACTAAGAAGTTGTGAATTATGGTGCTGAGGTATGACTCCACTACATGTTATGGGCACGTGTTATACACACACACACACACACACACACACACACACACCCACACACACATATAGATATATATATATATATATATATATATATATATATATAAATACACACACACACACACACACACATATATATATATATATAGATATCTATATATATAGATATCTATATAGATATCTATATATATATATATATATATATATATATATATATATATATGTATATATATATATATGTGCGTGTGTGTGCACATAAAAAACGAAGAATAAAAAGTAATACTAGAGTCGATAGCTGAGCATGCTTTTGTTCTTTATTATCGAAGAACTTCATCAGAAAGAAATGTAATGGCATAGAACAGTTAGTCATATAGTGCAAGAAAAGTCATAAAAGTCAACAGTAACCTATTAACAGAGAAAGTAAGCTGTGTCACAAATAAATGGTAAATCAATGGGTGTGTCCTGCAAACAGTAAGCATTAGTTACACATAGTGAAACTGTGAAACCTGAAACTAAAAATGTCAGCAGCAGTAAAAGATCAGTCAAACCATTTTAAGGCACATTATATGTATATATATATATATATATATATATATATATATATATATATATATATATATATGAGTGTTGTATATACCTTCCCAGATGTATCCCACCATATTTATCTGATATGTGTATATTTAGATATAAAAACATGACTGATTCAACATTATTTTCACTTGCAAGTACTAAACACCTGTAGTAGTGAAAGCAGTGGTTCACTACTATTCATTTTGTGTACTGAATGATATATTTGAAAAAAAACAACAGACATCTTCACAGTGCCGATGGCTTAGTCATTAACTGCAGTGACTATAGTGTATGGTGTCCTGGGTTCAAGACCCGCAGGGTCTGTTTATTTTGTTGCTAGGCAGAACAAGGACTGATGGATACAAAGTGGTTTAGGCAGTTTTGAGTAACTTTAAGCAGGTTCACGCTGGTTTGCATGATGGTAAGTGCTGCTACTTTATGGTTAAACGAATAAGCACTTACACCATGTAGGCTTCACTTACCAGTGTGCAAATGTGCTTACTATTTACATTTAAGCACTGCTTACACTTGCTAAGCATAGCTCAGCCCTGGAAACCAGTGATCACATTCCAGTCTGATAAAATAGCAGGGTAATGATATCTTTAATAAGTGTATTTAATTACATGTGCATAATATGCTTCTATGTGCTGTCATTACAGTAGCAAGGGGTGTGAGTATACTGTATGGGTCACCTGAGTATACATAGCTAGTACAACAATCTTTTCTCTTTGTATGTGTTTCATACATAGGTAGTATCCAGGTTATATGCAATCACACTTGCATGTATTGTATCATTACGTTACTACTTTCAACAGTGCTTTTCCAAGTAAGAGTAGATTGCAGATTGTAGTATTGGAACCATACACCCCTGCATGCAAAGCTGGACTCTGAGTACTGACTATCGTGTTCTTGGTGTGTGAGCTGTATGTTACTATCTGCTACTGGATATTGATCTGATATGTGGATATTAACTGTAGACTACTATGTGTTTAGGATATGTCATTGAGAGCTACTGCCATGTAGTAATGGCATACCTGTCAGTGTCAGATGTCTATCTGTCAAAACATTCATCCTAATGCATAACCTATTGGCTAGCTGATTTATGTCTGTCCTCTGTACAGATGTGCAGATATCAGGTATCCATCTTGGCTGCTTACAGGCAATATATGATTGACTGACACTGATATGTCTTCCCAGCTGTGTTATGAATGCTGCAGATAGGAAACCCCACCCTGTATGCACCACATGCCATGGATACCTCAACCAAACTACCACAGTCAATGAACATGCTTGGGTACAGGTCTCTGACCCAGACCCTGGCCATGTTATGTAATATATGTTGCATATTTGTCAATTGTAGCACCTCTCTGGCCCACTGCAAGAGAAAACCAGATAATTTTATGTCAAATTTAACTGTCACCATGGGGATCACTCAAGTGGCATCGGTTGATAGATGGCCTGCTGATAAATGTCAGGTGGCGTGATACCAGTGTACCCACATGCCTTTCTCTTCTCATCTCTCCATGGACATTAGCCTGGTACACACCTAGGAACACCTGCACCTATGGACCCCAGTACTGACACATGTGTCAGTGTGCTTTGCTAAGAATAACAGTGTCTGTGTGCTTGTAAACTTGTACTTGACAATATCTTGAGGGCCTTCTCATCAACTGCACCCCCCCATTGCCATACATAGAAATGGCTGCTGCTGTAATTGACGTTAAATGTACCTTGTTACACTCTTTACCCTATGGGCTACCTGAAGCTTGCAGTACCAGCATAACACTGTTCTACAAATGGGTAGATAGGCGTGAGTTACTCTCTGAGTCCTGGCAAGTGTGTGTATGTGTGAGTGTGTATATTTGTAGGATACAGCATTATGAGGCCACATACTCCAAATAAACTAAACCTTACCATATATTATAAGGGATAGTGATGTTGCTGACATTAGGATAGCCATGACAAACCCTCACCCTACTATCCCTGTGGCATGTGCAATAAATCCATATCCGTGTAGTATCACTGATTAGATAGACAATGGGTTCTATTGCAATCCTGGTCAATGCTTGCTTGTGGGTATGTCAGAGCATTATCATGGGTTTCACTGAGTACAAAATCCAATGTGGGGTTTGGGTGCTGGGTATGCTGTCTTTACACCATGTTACCCCCAGTACATGTCCCAAGGTCCACTGTATGAGGACCGCTGTCACCATCAACCATACAGGTAACTGATTACACTATCCATCCGAATGATGCATGTGCTGTGCGCAAATTCTCTGTAACAGAATGGACTCACTGATATGGAAGTTAGCACTGCTAAATCCAGGTCTGTCAGATGTGTCTATGACTGTTATATGTTTGTCAATGTGTATATGACAGTATGTCATACTATGTTTTGTTCATTAACACCCAGTAAACCCCCCATTACCATACAGTGCAAGGCCTGGTGATGTTCTTCACTTAACAGTAAATGCGGGACACACCTCACCCTAAAAGCTTTGTGGTGTGTGCAATTAAAGCCAAACACATTAGTAGCAATAAGTACATAGGTAGAGGTTCTACTCTCAGTGTTTCCAAGTAAGTGTGTGTGTGTGTATGGGAAGGGATCTACTTCAGTTTGCAGGAAATATATGTCCCAGGGGATCATTTGTCTGAGAACTAACTGGATAAAGGTAACATTTCAAAGCAATCATCTTGTGGAAATACATTCAAACAAAACTAGTAGTGGATGTGTACATGCCCTCTTCACCATTGTACAGCTGTACAGTGATACAGGAGTTGGTATATATATATATATATATATATATATATATATATATATATATATATATATATATATATATATATATATACATGGATGTGGTTGTTGTGGCCACAGCCACCCACATTGGGGTTATTGGTCTGGGTATCCCCCCACTTAGTGTGCTGTTACACTGCACAGTTTATGTTAACAGGTTAAGTAGTTGTTAATCACACTGTGTGTGGTTCTATGCCATCCCACACCCTCCAAAGTGGGAGGCTGTGCCACCCACACCAGCACAACTATGTTTACCAACTCCAGGATTGCACTACATTGGGGAAGAGGACATATACACTGCCAGTACCATTGTCAATGACATTAAACTGGTGAACTGATTATTTCCTGATATGATGTTTTAGCAGTTTGGTCTCTGTGGAATTACATAGGCTAAAATGAGTTCTCTGCAAAATGAAGTAAATCCATGTGAACAGTATTCTCTGTGTATTGCATCAACACAAAAGCCTGTGTGTGTGTGTGTGTGTGTGTGTGTGTGTGTGTGTGTGTGTGTGTGTGTGTGTGTGTGTGTGTGTGTTTGTGTGTGTGTTAGTCATGCACATTTGGTGTGTGCACACAGTACACTTACAAGTGTCCACTGTAGAAGAGCTTCTGATATCATCCACCATGCACTCACCTGTATACATCCCCCAGACCTATCAGCCATGTGGCACATTCAGTAACTGTTATACAGATCTGTTACCTGTGTTCAGCTGTACCTGAGATATGACACAGTCAATATATCACCACAGTGTTAAACCCCTTGTAGGACAGGACAGCAGACTAACATCCTGCTGACACATAGACACCTAAAATGCAAACAGGATACATTATGGAGACCACAATCAGTCAGTGTTAATAACAGCTATAATGCATCATGGCTGGACATCTACACATCCTGATGTGTAAGCATTAATCATTCCAGCTGAAAACACATTCAACAGCATTACATTGCTAAACCTTAGAGCATTCACCCTGTGCATCAGAACCATATCAGCATGCTCCTGCATTGATGGTATGGATGACAGGGATGTGGCAAAGGTATCATCATATGCACAGGTTGCTTTGGCAGGTTTGCCAGAGGTCTAGGCTGAGCCATTTGGTTGACATCATGTGTGTGGGTTAGGGGGTTCTTTATTAAATGGGCTGTGCAGATGTGGTGTGTGTGTGTAGGTATGGGGGTGCCCTAGCTGTGTTGGTGAAGTGTGTGTGTATGTATGCACACATTTCTGCCATGTGACTTCCCTATACAGGGGTTTGTTGGACAGCTGCAGAATGTATATCACATGGTGTACAGTTTACTGTCTCTGGCCATGGACATGGGAACTGTCCCTGTCAGGAATTTTATGGGCACTACCAGGCAGAAGCTCAGATATGTTACTCTCCTCTGATGATGACAATTGTCCACTGGATCCACGTCCCTGTTGGGACTGGCCAGGACCATGTGCATGTGGCCTGCTGTGCTGTGGTGTGGACAGCACCCCCTGCAGTGCTTTCACTGGTTATACTGCTACGGAACCGGCCGTGAGTTGTTGCACATCCACGTAGACCTCCACCTGTTGGTGTTGCTGACATACATCCACGTGGATGCGGCCCTTCTCCCATGCCATGCTCTGCCACACCCACAACACAGTTGAGGATTGCCACCATCTCACCCAACCGTCTATCCACAACCTCTGCAAAATAACAGTGGTCACCTGCAAGATCATGGATGTTGTCAAGTACAGCAGAATGACTAGCCCTCTGGAGTCTCAGACTCTGTCTGGTGTAAGGTTCCATACATGCCTGTGCCTCCATGATGGCCCAAAATATGTGTCTGGTGACAGCTGCTGTGGCACTACTGCCAGGGGCATGATGGCCAACAGCCCTCCTATGAGCACCCCTGTACATCTGCCTGTGTGGTACCTCACTGGTCATCTGGCTATAGCTGCTGTGTACAGACACACTTGCCATAGTCCCCACACTGTCCTGTCACATGCCACCACCCACCAACTGTTCCTCATCTATGGCCACTGGTGATGGGGTATGTATGGGCATTGAGACTGTGTGTAGGGATGGGGTGGATAAAAGTGGGATGTCAACTGATGGTACAGCTTCAAGCCCTGACAACACAGTCTGTGGCTCACCATGCTTATCATCATTGTCAGAGTCTGTATGGACACCAACATCAGTTTGCATGTAGGAGGGACCCCAACCCACCTCGCCACCTGTGAGGGGCAAACAAAAAATGTAATTTAAGACCTGTAAGTTATGCTTTACCTCTACACACACACACACACACACACACACGCACACACACACACACACACTTACTTGAGGTGGCACAAAGATATTACACAGATCTCTCATTACCCAATAGTCAACATGCATGACATATGGCACTCAACAGCATGCACTGCAGCCATACTCAATCATTGTTACCAACATTACACATCTTTGTGATGCATGAGTTGTGTTAGTAGGTGATGCCCCTTCCCCTGGAACACACTACACTCATGTACACAGTATTGCTGTGCACCTGTACAGCACACTGGCATGTATTGTGCACCATACCTCACAAGTGTACACACCATTGTTGATTGTGTATATGTGTGCCAGTTATGCTTGCTCTGATGCTCACAGCCCCTATGTGTTTGTCTGACACATACCTGGGATGATATGAGGACTGATGTCAATAGTTAATGCCTGACCTCTGATTTGCAGATGTCACCATCAGCAGTGAATGTATGAGCAATAAAATCTGATTACACTGACAACCATCAAAGCTTAATGTGGATATGAGGAGTGTACACACCCTTGTTGACATGCCAGCCTCTTTTATGGTAACCAGTGGGTTCACAATACTGCATATGTTAACATTACACACACCTGATATGTGACATATGACCTGTGCAATCCAATGCAGTATCAAACAAATGTGTTACTCTTGCAGATGCTGAATGAAATGCATACAATATGTGGGTTGCATAAGTGTGCACACTCTTAACACAATGGTTTGTTGCAGCACCTGCTCAGTAAACTACAGCAGTCACTATTCTTGGAAGAATATACTAGCATGGCCCACCTTCACTTGCCATTATTTGAGGTCACTCCACCCTACAAATGTCCCCCAACTCTGCTGGATTGTAAGGTCAGCTCATGAGCACAGCCCTTGGAAGTCACACAGTGGCTTCACTATTGCTGTTTAGACAGAGTTATGTCTGACACAATTCATGACCTTTACTGCGTTCAGATACAGCCATTCTTAGTGAGCTTTGGATGTATGCTTCAGTTCACTGTTGTGTTTAAGGATGACAACCCTTCCCATCCTCAGCCTTATTGCAGATGCTTGACAGCTATGGGCCTCACATGAGTGTTATTTTGCAGTGTTCCAAATTCCAAACACATGTCTACTGGCCTAGTTCCTGCTAAGGATCAGCAAACCTAAAGGTGTACACTGGCACCAGCAAGGTAAAAATGAGGATGGTGGCCCTGAAGTGGAGTGAGGTGTTGCTTGTGCACCACATGTATCTTTATGAATACTGTCTGTAGCTTTCAGCCTTGGTCTCATGACACCATTACACATTGCAACACATGCCTTTGGGAGACTTAATGTTATACATATGCTATCTGGAGAGAGCCCTGGATGATGTTGCCTGTAGAACAACTCTTCCATCTGATTACCCTAACTCATAGGCCACACTTATGCAGATTCTAAGTGATTGTCTTCACAGGTACTGCACAGGCAGTACTTGCTACACATTCCTGCAAGTTCCTCCATGTTTCTGCATGTTCCTGAGCAGCCTCCATGACCAGTTTGCAACATGTGTTGTCATCTGTTTTGGATGAGCATCTGTTTATTTTCAACATTAATGCTGTCCCATACTTCATACACACATACATGACTGCACTGTTTGCCATGGTATATGCAATAGTGAGGTAAGGCTACTTTTCCCACTCCTGAGCGCTACCTTTTGGATATGGGATCCATTTCATGGTTTGTAAGATGCATGCAGGCCACGGCTGCCTCTGTTGCAGATGAGTGAGCAAATGCCATGGAAATACTTTTTGGATAGCAGGCCATTACTTGGTGTGACATTCAGCCACTGTACTTGATGGAAGGTCTGTACTCAAGAAGAGTGAATGCTGTCAGCACCTCACAAGCTGCTTTCACAATATGTTATTTGGAGTGTGTGCACACATATGCTTCCAGTGTATGTTAAGGTATGTATTCCCCATGTTTGTTGTCTTAACATAGGTTTCCATATTACACATTCATTGCTCATGTTAGAATCATATTACAGGTTGTAAAAGGTGTGGAATGTGGTATTGTGATTTGCCGTTGTTTAGATCACGAACAGTTGCCATGCTAATAGTGGTGTATACACTGTTGCAGCCACTGTATAAAGGTAATGTTTCAGACATGTCCCTACTGTAGGCCATTTGTCCCACCATTATGTTCATCTCTGTCCACACATGTTGCACTGACAGGTTTTTAGGCATATTGCATAACTCTTACATACCCTTCAGATATGCCACCATGGTGACCAGTGTGATGCAGTGCAGTTAACAGCAACAAAACATGAACATGTACAGCGTGCATTATAGGTAGGTGTATTACAGGGGTACATGGCAAATAGCATGCCCATAACATGGCCAGTGTATTGGAAAACCTGAACAAAACAACTCCATGCTCACCAGCTACAGGCTGCTGCCTCAGTTGTATACCAGAGGGACCTAAATAGTTGTGTGAGAGATGTAATGTCAGTAGCCACACCTATGGCATTGGTACAGGGTGGGAGCAGAATTTCAGCACATCAGCAGTACAAACCCACAATACTAGAGATTATGTATATCTGTTCATTACTACACTGCAGCAACAGACTATCTTATCTGACATATGCATGTTGATACTTTACAGATGAAAATGGATAAGCAAGAGTGGTCTACTAATGTGCCCTGGGGCCTTACCTGCACTGTCTTCATCCATTGTGTGGGTGGCACCCACCTCCACAATGCTGTCTTCAGCTTGCTGGCTTAGCTGGCAGGTGGGACCCCAAGGCTGGCAAGGAGCTCCTCAGCATGTGTCAGTGGGGGCTGGATGGCATGACCCCTACCTGTGGCTAGCTGGTCCCTCCTTACTGCAGCAGCACACTGATGGGCATGGTGGATCAAATCCATGTAGCAATGCTGCACCTGCTCATGACTGCAGTTGCGCAGGCTGACATCATTTACCCTGTGGATGAGCTTGTTCCACATGTCAGTCCTCTCCTGCAGATCCTGGGCCCTGCAGCCAAAAATATGGCATGATGGACTATGAGGAACTGGATTAAAGCATCATTTTCCAGGGGTGTGTATGCAAGAAGATATTCCTGGGACATTGTACCTGGAGGACATAAACAGGAAAAAAGGTCAGGGGACATCATATAGTTGTCCACGTGCACATCAACAGTGGGTATTATTTGCAAATAATCCAGACTATACCATAACACTGTAAGCTATCATGGCTTGTACAGCTTGCATTACACTCCTGGCCCTGACCTGTTCAGTTCCCCCAATGTTGGACACTTAATGGCATAATCCACTACATACCATTCATTTCTGTGTAGAGGGATGACAGTGGCCATCTTCCATGTGGATGGTGTGTGGATGGTGGCATGAGTGTGTTTGACTGCAGTGTGTGATGGGACTGTGAGCACATGCCTGTGTTAATGTAGGAGGCAAACTGTGATGTTTTCATGCCCCATGGAGACTTGCTGTTGTTGCCATCAGTTGGCATTATGTCCATGCTCACCAATGATGTGGGCAGGAGTGTGGGTGATGTCCATATCCCCCTGTACTACTGTTGTGGACAGGCTGCCACTGTTCCCACCTATCCTGCCTGATGCAGGTTGCCTGTATCAATGGCATGTGTGTATGAGGTGTGATTTACCCCCAGTACAGGTTGACTTGTGTTACTGGCTCTGAGACTGTGTACATATGTATAGATATGGTTGCAACTGTATTTTGTGGTTTGGATATGTCTGACTTCTAGTCATAGTCAGCCTTATAGAAGGTCACCTGTGAACATGGGCACCAGAACCATAGAGCGAGGGGGTGGTGGTGCCCCCCCACTTTTACAGCTGCAAGACCTGTTTTAGGACCCATGTGTGTGTTGCACACATAAATTTTAAACTCAAATGTGAGCGGGTTCCCAATCACATCATTGCTGCCACATTTATTTGTTGTGAACCTGCTGCCTGGCTTGTCCATATGGTAAGCACTGCTCCTCCATTTATTTATTGTGAAACTGCTGCCTGGCTCATTCATATTTATGCTGTGAAACTGCTACCTAGCTCGTATTTATGCTGTGAAACTGTTGCCTGGCTCATTCGTATTTATGCTGTGAAACTGATGCCTGGCTCGTATTTATGCTGTGCAACTGCTGACTGGCTCGTACCCATGCTGTGAAACTGCTGCTGGCTCATATTTATGCTGTGAAACTGCTGCCTGGCTCGTATTAATGCTGTGAACTGCTGCCTGGCTCGTATTTATGCTGTGAAACTGCTGCTTGGCTTGTATTTTTTTATGTGTGTTTGTGGGTGTGTGCGTGTGTGTGTGTGTGTGTGTGTGTGTGTGTGTGTGTGTGTGTGTGTGTGTGTGTGTGTGTGTGTGTGTGTGTGTGTGTGTGTGTGTGTGTGTGTGTGTGTCTGTGATGTTTTTCTAACAGAATATTCAAGGATTTTTACTGTGATGTTTGCAAGTTTACTTGAGCTGAATACAGTGTTAGCTTTATTGAACTTACATTGCATTCTGTTGACCTTTAGCCAACAGAACATCATGCTGGGTTTGAACAAGGTAAAAAGTGATAATACATTTTCTGAAGGTTAATTATCTTAACTAGTTTGCATCTACCTTTTTTAGAGAAACTAATTTCAGTTGATTAATTGTGCATTTATATTGCTAGTTGTGCTTTGGATATAGAGATAGGAATCTTAAGCAAACACCATACATTTATAATCTCTCTGAGGCCCTTTTATCTAGGCAGTGAAGAAGTGTGAGAGATCCCTTTAATGTGGAATTATTTAGATGACTGACTTCTGCAGACATTTTGCATATTTACTGATACTGATGGTGGATTGTAATGACAGAAGTTTGAGTGGCCTTTTATGGTAGAAATTTTCTGAAATGGGTAGTTTTGTCATTATTGTTTTATAGGTTTTGTTTCATTGCTTACTAGAAGACTGTTCAAAACTACAAATTTAAAACACATTCTAACTACTGGTGCTGTTTTATGCAAGGAATATAATTTAATACAATCAGGAAGGAGAATCAAAGAATGCATACATGTATGCATGACCCTAAAAATGTGTTTGAAAACAGCCCAGAGGAAAGTGTGAAAGGCTTAAAATCATGGGCAAATTTTAAGCTTTACTCTTGTTACCAAAGCAATGGATGAAGGCAAAACAGTTCACACCACATTACCTTGAACTAGCCAAGCCTTTTGAAACTATCTCCTACTCAGGTGTATTACAAGAGATAAATAATGTAGGAGCAAGCACTTGCATCACAACTGGATTGCCAACTTGCTCACAGGATGCAGAAAATCAAAATAGGGGAAAAGACCAATCACCAATGGAGTCCCCCAGGGTTCGGTGCTGGACTTTCTGTTTGGCATATCCATCTCAAAAGTAAAAGGAAATACCAAAGGGCTTTGGTCAGCTAAGTTTGAGATGACTGCAAGCTAGGAACAGTCATTGAATCCCTAAATTACTTAACCATCATGCAGCAAGGCCTGTTCCAAATAATAACTGTTGTCAAAATCATGACAATGCCCTCTGCGGACTGACCCAATTGCTTGGCATTTGGGAACTTGTGTGTACAGTGATCTGACTTTTGACCAACATGTGCCCAGAGTCATAAGAAAGACTTTCTATATTGCACAGCTTATAAACAAATTGATTGACTAGATCTAGAGATGTTGTTATCCCACTTTGACCTAATGAGAGCTTTGTAATCATTTTGTATAATGTCCACTTTTGCATGTATCTGTCCAGCCCCATGCAACAATTGGAATACCTTCAGAGATACCTTACTTAAAAGATACAAGTGCTAAAAAATAGGTCTTGCATGGGCCACCTCAAAGATTTATTACTATACTCAGTATCTTACAGAGTGCTTAGAGCTGACATGTCTGGCATACAGTGCATTCTCCGACCTAATACAGATGGACCTACTGAATATCAGCAAGTCAGATTGCATCAGAAATACTTAGTCCAGCATTCTAAACTGAATGTTGTGGAGGGATGGATATATATCACAGAGGCTACCACTGTTCCAGGACAGCCTATCCGTAAAAATAAAACAAAGCTCATCCGTCCATATTCAAATGCAACTTGGATATAAGGATGAGAAATAGAAAAATGTACTCCAGGATTGCCCCTCATGCCACTAATGGATAGAGGCAGATCCTAAATGCTGCATCCCTAACATGGGTCCCCTCAAATTATCTATGGTATGATTATTTATTCTCACTAGGGCTAATATACAATTATCAGCCATGGGATAGGTAAGACCAATCATAAAAAGTTTATTGAAGCACCAAAAGGGAATTGGCAAAGCTTAAAATGTCCTCCAAGTGCACCTATGTTGTGGTACTAAATAGTTATAAAAAATTCCCCTTTTTAGATCACTAAGTGCCCCTCTCACCCTCCACCCCCCCCACACACACACAGTCTTCAACAGCTTCCGGTGCCTATGCCTGTGAACTTCCATGCTTGCTTAGAAAGAGGTGCACTTGCTTCCAAGTTGTGGTCCACAACTATGTGTCCCTGTACAGCCACTATAGCAACCTATTGTGTGCTTTGTGTCTTGGTGGTTTCCACCAAGGGGGGGTTACTCTATCATTGTTGGTGGATGGTTGTACAGGTAAGCTACTGCTGATTCCATATAGCTACAATGTATATAAAGTGTACACACCCCTGTTACAATGCATGGCACTTGTGCATTTGGAACATGACTCCACAAAAGCACATGTCAACACAATCCCCACCTGTGATGTGTCCTATAGCCTGCTCAGTTCAATAGGGAACATAACAACCTGTACTGTGGAAACATATAGGTTCATAGGTTCATAGATGTGTACTAGGCTAATGGCCCTTGAGCCTTTACAAGCCTAGCCCATGGGATTACCCTGGCTTTGTGCCACCCAACCTTAGTTCCCACTGCCTCTGTTGAGTAAAGACACTGGAGTGATACCTGTGGTGAATTTTCTATTTCCCATCCACTCATCAAGATTTGTCTTGAAGAGGGCCAGTGAGGTGCTTGGCTTGACATGTATGCGAAGTATATTCCATAGCATGGGCAGTCTCTGGGTTATGAACCTGTCCCTCCAGCATATGGGAAGTAATATTCAGTACAGTAATCCAGATGAATGTGTGTGCACACCCTAACAGTGGTATGTCATGTAAATGCCTGATGAGATGATTACAACATCCAGTTGTCTTGGTTTGTACTCTAACGTCTTATCAGATCTTCACTTGGCAATGGTTGCTCACCTTCCATGAAAAACTTTGTTTCTTTTTAAATAGAACTATACAGGTTATGGGTCACATTTGAGGTGAGAAACATTTTGACATGACTTCCTGTGGTCTAATTGGCATACAGCACACAGACCTGGCATTCCAACAGGGGTGCATACACTTTGATATCCAGTGTATATGGGTGTTGATATAGCTGTTAGTGGTAGGCATGGACAGTGGGTCATAACACAGTTGTACACTTTTCTGATTACTATGTGATAAGCATTCCTACTGTAGTACCCATATCAGTGTCATGGCAATGCAACAATCAGTAGCAGTACACATTTTATGTTGTTGTATGTAGTGACAGTGTGGGCATTGTCCCTTTACCTTTCTTGTATGGAAGACATCCTTCTTGTGTGTAGGCAGCTGTGTTACAGACAGCTGGTGGCTATACCCCTTACAACAGGGCTTGTGCACACAGGCCAACTACATGTTTGTATAAGGTTCCAGACCTAGGGACAGTGTGTGAGTATTGCTGTTATATGTATTGAATAATGCTAGTTTTACATGGTTTGTGTGTACATGCTAGTTTTGCATGGAATGCAGTCTGTCTGCATAGCTCTCAACTGTGGGCCTATCCACATGATGGCCAGAGGATTGTCTGTTATGTTTTGTCTATTCCCCACACAGGTCTTGTCCCGGACATATCAGTGGCATTCTCTCCTTTGATTGCTATCAGTACATGGCAACATCCATTTGTGTTTCTGACTTCATATTCCTGAGTAAGGGTATGTTGCAACCAATCCTGAAACACCAGCGACTTTCACAGTGTATAACAGCAATATTTCAAATATGGCCCTATGTTTCAGCCTCTGTCCTCCACCTATATACCAGGCTTTGTCCAGATGTCATGCAGTAGAAGGTTGATAGTTAATGGTCTATCATTATTTAGTGTTGACATTCCTGCTATCATTCCAGCGATGTTGTGGACTCCCACACAAGGGGTAGGGTATATATATATATATATATATATATATATATATATATATATATATATATGTATATATAAAGGCTACAGCTGAACAAAACATGTGTGACCCTGTACAATCTGGAGGTCAGTGTATGGAGAACATTATTATATATATACACATACACAAACACACACACACACACATATATATATATATATATATATACATATATATAGACATGTATGTCTACATATATATAATACATATATATAAACATGTATGTCTACATATATATATAATTTTATATATATATATATATATATATATATATATATATATATATATATATATATATATACATACATATGCATATATAAATACATTTTCCCTACGGTTGAATGACTGTGCTGCATGATATGTTTGAGAAAACATCACACTTATCTACAGCTCAAATGGCTTAGTGGTAAATTTCTGTGCTTATGGTGTGCAGGGTCCTGGGTTTGAGATTGCAAGGGTTTATTATTTTGTTGCTGGGCAGAACAAATGCTGTTGGATACAGAGTGATTAAGCCACTTTTAAGCAGTTGTAAGCAGGTTTGCGTGGGATTGCTCGGCAATAAGCAATGCTAACTTCTGGTTAAATATGCTTACAGACAGTTAGCCTGAAAGTGCATAATCTGTGTAGGCATTGCTTAGCGCTACACAAGCAGGCTTAGTCCCGCTTACTACTGCTTAAAAGAGCTTACTCCCACTTTCCCCCACACTAATTTCTTTAAAAGAAATGAAAAAAGGGGTGATGTGAAAGTGGTGAAAAGGCGAGGGGTGAGGACAACAATAATATGTTGCGAAGCAAATTAGACCCGATTACATGTGTCTAGTGGACATGTGGGTGAAATGGACAGCTGTGTATAGGGCAACATTTTTTTGGGGAACGGATTGCCTTTTTTTTTTTTTTAAGGTGAGAGTGGGATGTTGGGAAAGGATAGTAGGTATATTTGGGGAGGTAGGTTGGGTAGGAAGACAGACAAGACAAACAAGACAGCATAAAGGGGCAGTATATGACACATGTGGGGGTAAACACCTTGGATGGGGAGAGGTGTTTGGAAATCGGAAGCCAATGAACCCCCAAATGGAAACAGTGGGACTGAGGTCCCCACTCATGGGCAGTCACCACTGCACCTTCATGGCCCTGAAGGTGGCTGTGCTGGAGGCTGAGCAGGAGGGGCAGGCTGACTCTCGAAATGCACCATGTGGCCCTCACTCTGGTGTAGAAGATCTCCAAACCCCTTTCTGAGCTCACTACTCACCAGTCCCTGGACCTCACTTCGGGGGACGAGCCCCATCCCCTTAGGTGGTTCCATCCGAAGGTGGTGCAGGACCAGTGGACAAGGAGGTCCCAGGTTGGGTGCCAGATGTGCTGGGGACTGGTGCCAATGCCAGATGAAGTGAGAGAGGTGGGTCTGCTGGGAACAGCCTTCCCAAACGTGCTATGATGTTGCAGCTTTAAAACATATGTGGGTTAGTAATAGTCAACACAATCCAGGATTAGTTATAAGAGCATGCATAGATATTCCTGTAACCCAAAACAACAGATTTGGAACAGTTGCATAGCAAACAAAACACATGCATATATGCAACCACAGTGGCCATTACAATGGCATGCAGGTTGCATTGATAGCAACAGGCCACCAATGATAGTATTTTAACATGGAACATTAATGGAAATACATTTCAATATTTATTGAACAATAGGACATATGTCCCAACAGTAGGATTGGTGTAAACATACCCAATGATTTGTGTGTTTAGATGATTGTTGCAGATATGGTGTGGGGGGGGAGATGTCAATTAACAACTTATATACCCTTGCAGTGCTCACAACTTTAATGATCATTGCTCTAATCATTACTCTACAGGTATTATTACAATACCTTAAGGCCTTGGTTTGGGAGTGGTATGTTTGTACACAGTGAATACTTCAACTGTCTTATAGCTAAATTCTACATATCTTACCTGGTAGACCTGTGGAGGGAATGTCTGTTAACAATACCTGACTGTTTCTACACATATTCCCAGATTCTGAGAATATTATGCACATACGTCTCAGTCTCCTAATTCACACATTCTGACAAAGCCTTGCAACATGGGGGTACAAATAGAGACATATTTTGAATATTGCTTTCATAAACATGGAGAGTTGCTAGAGTAACAGGATTTGTTTTAATATACATTTTCTGAAGGTTTTGAGGTCTGAAAATCAAATGTATGTCATTATTTAGTGACTACAATTCTGAGTTCATCCCACTGACTTGCCAGGGGGACAGAGGAACAGGTGAAAAATATGAGCCAATTATCTGGACATTCTACAAACTTCTGTACAGTTGAGAGGTATAATTATGCATTCAGATTACTACCACTCCCAGGATTCGAACCATGGCTGTGTCTGCTAAAAATTCAATAATTTATGTTTCCTCAGAGTGTGCTATTTGGATATTGTTGTCTATCTTTTCAGTGTTTTCCGTCAAAGTTTCTCTTGGTTGTACAATCTGACCTTGTAATTACAATAGTCTTATACAGACATTCCTATACATATTTCTATGTAGCACAGTGTGAGAAACAGTGGTTGACACAACAGTACTATTCTGATATCAGATGTTGGTGAATGCTACATGTCAGGCCGTACAATTCCAGAGTAAACACTACCAGTCCAGGATTTAAATCTTTATTGCCAGGCAGTTACAGTTTTCTTATCTGACAGACCTTTGGGGCAAATGTTTGTTAACACTACCTGATTGTTTATACACATAGTCCCAGATTCCTAGTTAATATTATGCACATTACCTCTCGATCTCTTAACGCACACACTTTGGACAAAGCTTGACAAAATGGGGGTACAAATAGGGACATATTTTGAATATTGCTCTCCTAAACTTGGAGAGTTGCTAGAGTGACAGGATTTGTTTTAATATACATTTTCTGAAGGTTTTGAGGTCTGAAAATCAAATGTATGTCATTATTTAGTGACTACAATTCTGAGATCATTCCACTGATTTGCCAGGTGGACAGAGGAATAGACAGAAAATATGAGCCAATTATCTGGACACTCTGCAAAAATCTGTACATTTGAGAGGTATGATTATGCATACAGCTTAATACCACTCCCAGGATTCGAACCATGGCTGCGTCTGCTAAAAATACAACAATTTAAGTTTCATCAGAGTGTGCTATCTGAATATTGCTGTTTATTTTTCAACGTTTTCTGTCTAAGTCTCTCTTGGTTGTACAATTTGATCTTGTACTTAACAACAGTTTTATAGAGACATTCCTAGATATTTTTTTATGTAGCACAGTGTGGGTAACAGTGGTTAACACAACATTACTATTCAGAGAATTCAACACTAAATGCCATACAATACAAGAGTAAACACAACCAGTCCAGGATTTGGAACTTTATTACCAGGCAGTTACAGTTTTATTTAAACATGACCAATATTTGACCATTACTGTCATATTGTCTGTTTTATTCAGTGCAACCCATACACAGTTTTTATACTGCCATTTGACTTTCTATTACTTTATATTTATTTGGTATGACTACTACAAGCAGGATTTTTACTAACCAGTCTCATGACGCAGCCTTTGCAACCTATTAGCAAGAGCTTCCTGATTCACAGCCCACTCAGCTGCAGGGAAATAAATAAATATTTAGGCATACCTATCCATCACATGCACAGGCTGGACTTGACTACTTACACACTGCTGGGTCATCACCATTCTGCCTTGCTTCTTGGACCCACTCGTCCAAGAGCTCCCTTTTCCTCTGCTTCATGTCCGAGGGATACCAGTGGCACTGGTGAGATCACGGTCGAGATGGTCCCAAGCTTCCACTTTATATTGGGAGCCCTGCTACTGGCCCTGCAGCAGTCTCTTGTCATGGTTTTGTATCAGGAGTCCTACCATGACCTTGGACTCCTGTATGCCCCAGCACTGCGCCCTGAAGCGCATGCCCTCACCAACTCCTGCCATAGTGCCTATAGTGGGAAGCTGCAACCAGTTATGAGCTGTATTCCCACCTGTGGGGTTTAAATATGGCCAATTTCCCACCCTTTGCCATGATTGGATGGTTTTGAATATGCTGAGCTAAGCTAAGCTATGGGCAAATCTGCTTAGCTAAGGTTGGCAGTGCTTAAAGAGGCGGGTTCAGCATTGCTTACCAATGGGCAAATCCACTTAGCTGGGCTATTCATTGCTTAGTATTCATATGTACACAATGCTTATACCCATAAGCAAAGCTGTGCACTGCTTAGCATAGCTTATTTTTTTATTTTATATACTGCTGTATGGGATTGATGCATCATTCATTACATATTATACATTTGTTTACTGTCCCTGACACCCCCAATGTGCTTTCATTACATTTATTCATGTGTGACTATACTGTATGGGGCACTTGTGTTTATATGGGGGTTTCACATCTTTATTAAACTGACACCTCACATCTGGACCTACTACAGTTCTCTGGTTAACAAATATATGTTATTTAGTAGATAATTATTAAAAAAATGTTTATGTACTAGTTTCACCTGTAAAATGCTAATTGGTTACAGTAGGGATCTAACCACGAATGGCTGTTTGCAAAGCATACACTCTAATCACTACACTATTGCAGTACTGCTTATGTTTGATGTCTCTTGCTATTTAACTTCTTGTGCTGTTTAAACTGGAATAAGTGTAAGCAATTGGCACACCCGTGCAGCTACACTTAAACTTTATTACATGTTTAAAAAAAAATATTTGTTGTGTTTTTTTATTTGTACCATTCAGAATATCCATGCTAATGCTGAACTTGTTATTCTATCAGCTTTATGCTTTGTGTGATGATTGTCCCTTTTGGCTTTCTCCACATTCCTTACTCTGAAGGGTTGGGAGGTGTGCACTATGTGCTTATGTTAAATGTGTTATTCTAACAACTTTTGCATTGGTAGGGACAATTGTCCCTTATGGCTTTGACCAGATTTGTTATCCTGACTGGTGGGGGGTGTTATGAGAGTTCTCGCTCATTTTAAATTGCCGAAAGACAATTCTGGAGTGCAGGGGGCATGGGTATTGTGAGAGCTCTGCTCTCAGGCACACGCCCTGTACTCCTACGTGGAACCATGTCCGTTTTACAGCATGGCAGTGCACCTTCAAACATATGCATGGCATGATGCCGTACTGAACAGGAACAGTCCCTGCTGTGCAAGAAATGCAGGCATAACTTATGCCTGCACGGCTGCTTGCTGAATCAGGGGGACTGTCTAATGATGTACATGATGTACATGTCATATGATGTACATTTATAATTGCAGGGTAAATCCATCTATACATGAGCTTGTTTACATGATTTTTTAAATATTTTTAAATATTTCTTACATGAACATAATATTTTAACATTAAAAAAAAGAGAACTTCACATATATTGGCTTATTACTGAACATAGAAATAACAACTGATGTATTAATAACATGATGGCTGCAGGGAAAGGATCAGACTGGGGTGTTTTTGAGTTTAGTAATAATTTACAGACAAACAAGTAGAATACCGCTTAAAAAAGGTGAAAGATATGAAAGGAGAAGTTAATGAAATAGGAAGATAAATGGACAGAGAAGGAAATGTAGTTAGTGGTGGGTGTGAGAGAAGGAGGAATAGTAATAGTTTAGGAAATAAGTGGAGTATGAGGAGGGGCAATAAGGTACAAAAATATTTGGATCAGAGTGGATGTAAGAGATGGAGAAAAGCAATCTTAATACAGTTAGCCAGATGAGTAGGAAGAACAGAGCCATCTTTGGTCCTGTTTAAGCAAAGTTTTGAAACTATTCAACTTTTTTATGTGTTTTAACTGTGTGGGGATTTCATTCCAGAGTTTTGACATATAATGGGTCATAAAGAGAACCTCCAGCAGTGTTGAATGCCTTACTGATAGATAGTGAAGTTAAATGCTGGAGAAAAGGTCTCTAGTGGGTGGATAGTACAGCAGACTAGTTTGCAATGCTGACCATTTGAAAAGTACAACAGGTTGTGGACAATGATTATTTGTGAGTATGTCAACTGTTTTGGGAGTTCAAGCCAGTGTAATTCTTTTAATTCAAGGCACTGGTGTATTTTATAAGGTGGGTTAGTTGCAAATTTAAAATAAATGAAACAGACCCTGGTAAACAGCTCCAAGTTGGAGAACACACCACAAAAAAGCACCAACAGGAACAGCAGTATATCTTATGTTTTTATTCCACAGATAGTTTATTGTACATCAACATAGCTGCTTCTGCATTCACATTGTACATCTTACTTATTGCACATGCTAAATACAACTAGTTTAATACCACCCCACAACCTGCAAAGTTCCTTAAACTACAGTGGTTGATAAGGTACAGAAAGCATAGTATAGCACGCTGTTCTACATCCTCCATCTTTACTTTGTGCCCATTGCAAATAAATGCACAAATCTGCATTGACAATTTTTAATTTCAAGAATTAGACTTGGTATAAACAAATTAACATCGGCTCTCTGACTGCAATGCAATTTACTGTACATATCTATGATTAGATTTGCAGAATCTCCATGCCCTTGTCACATATAAAGTTTGAGCATTATTAGAAATATGATCTGTCTCAAGAGATTTATTTGACATAGAAACATCATTTGGTATATCAGAATTATATGAACAAGGCTGCCTACTTTCTGGGACTTGATCAGTTAGTGATTTAGTTAAAGAACTGGAATCATTAGTACATACAGTCTGTTGTGGCTTCTGGTCTGGGACAGGCAAAATGTGTCTGCAATTTCTTCTGTAATCAACACTTTTGGATTGAATTATATAAAAACTTGATTCAACACAAATGACTTTTACGATTCTCACATGATTATGACCTTTCAAAGTTTGCATTCGGACAATTTCATTTTGCGGTAATGGTCGAAGAGGTTTACTGGTTCTGTCATAGTATTCCTTTTCCAAATAACATTTTTTTCGATAGTTGAGCTTTGAGTAACTCATTGATCTTTATGATTAGCACTAATATCCATTTGTTGATTGGAAGAGTTGTTCATGCTTGTATTGACATCAGTCTTTGAGCAGGTGAACCAAGCATCTGGTCCAGAGGAATGTTTTGAAGATTCAGTAAATTAAGAAATACATTGGCTCCTTCCCATTTGGATTTTTCCATCACATTCTTTGCATTATGAACTGCACATTCAGCTAAACCATTAGCTGGTTCATATTCTGGACTATTGGTTACATGAATGAAATCCAAAGATCTAGCAAATTCTTTAAAAAATTGACTAGTAAATTGTGTACTGTTATCTGATATGACTTTATGTGGACTTCCAAGAACTGAGAAATATCTCTTAAGTTTCGTAATCTCTGTGATAGATGACAAGTTACAAAGTAAGTCAAATTCAAACCATCCTGAGTGTGAGTCATCTAGTATCAGATAGTGTTGACTATTCCATTAAAAAATGTCTAAAGCAACTGTGGACCATGGTAAATCAGGGATTGGGTGTAGCTGAAGAGCTTATCTTTGATGATTAGTTTACTACTGATGCAAACTGAACAGGAAAGTGTCTCTCTTTCAATATCTTTGGCCACTGAGGGCCAAAACACAATACCTCTTGCCCTACTTTTAGTTGACTCAGTGACTGGGTGACCTCTACACAGGATTGTTATGTATTCCTTTTGCAATGATTTAAGAACTACCATTTTCAGACCTTTCATAATGATACCATCTTCCATAATGAGTTCATCTCTCTATGGGAAATATGGTTAAATTTCAAGTGGCAAACTTGTCTGATGTGTTGGCCATCCTAGGTTAATAATGCTACACAGCTTTTGCAGGACTGGATCTTCAGCAGTATGGTTTCTTTACTCATCAAGCTATGATGATGAAATGCATTTAATTTCCATAACTTCAAAATCTGCTGATCATTTTCATGTTGCTCAGACATCTTTCTGGGTGCTTGACACAAAGCATTTGTGAGATACATGTGTTTGCCTTTACTGTAAACAATACTGAAGTTATACTTTTGCAATCTTAACATTATACATTGCAATCTCGGTGGAGCAACATGCATTGGCTTGTTCAAAATCGTTACCAATGGCTGGTGATCTGTTTTGATCTGAACTGGTCTTCCATATATATAGTCATTGAATTTGTAACATGCAAACTCAACTGCAAGAAGCTCTTTTTCTATTTGTGCATAGTGCATTTCTGTTTGAGTCAGAATATGAGATGCATATGCAACTGGAATGCCTTCCTGAAGACATGCTGCACCAAGACCATATTGCGAAGCATCACAAGTGAGAGTTACTGGTTTATGAAGATAATAGTATCACAGTATAGACAGACTGGAAATTCTATTTTTCAAATTATCAAATGCTTCTTGATGCTGCTCATACCAAGATCATTTTATATCTTTGCATGTTAACTTACGTAATGGTGCTGAAAGCTCACTAATTTTAGGAATGAACCTTCCCAAATAGTTAATCATACCCAGGAAATTCTTTACGATGTCACATTCTGTGGAACTGATGTTTCATTGATTTCTTTTACCTTCAATGGATCAGGTTGAAGGCCTGAACATGTGAATGTGTCACCGACATAGGTAACTTCTTTCAGTTTGAATTGACATTTCAAAAGATTTAGCTTGAGGCTGACCTCACACGCATAGTCTAGAATGTTCCTGAGGTTTCTGTTATGTGATTTTTCCTGAGGTTTCTGTTATGTGCTTTTTCTGCATTGCCTCCAATGATAATGACATAAGGTTATCCAGCAAATATTTGTTCCATGGCACGTTGGAATACTTTACTGACAGAACTGATCCCAAATGGCATCCTCAAAAATCTGTATCTTCCAAATGGTGTGCTAAAAGTCATTAATAAAGGCAATTTTTGTTCCAACGAAATTTGCCATGTAGACCTGAGAAAACAGCAGAATCTGGTATTAATGCTGCTATATCCTCTACTGTATGCTTTGGATGATGAGGAAGTTTAAGAGCTTAATTTAACTCACGAGGATCAATACATATTCAAATATCATCTGAGCTTTTCTTATGGGCTACTACCATAAACAATACCCATTCAGTAGGTTCTGACACAGCAGTGAGAACACCAGAATTTACCATTCTGTCCAATTTTGCTTTAACTTTACTCTGGAATCTTATGCACTGGTCAAACAACTTGGTTTATCTTATGATTCAACTTCATGGAATAAGTAACTGGAAGCTTTCCAATTTTATCTGTGAAGAGATCAACATACTCTTTGAAAATATGTTGTGAAAACCTACAATTTGTATTTAAATGCTTAACTGCTATACTCTGCAAGATCAAACCCATACATAGCCTGTCTTTGAGGTCTAGTAATGACTGTACATCTCTCCGAACTACATAGAACTGCAAATTGTAGCTGTTGTCTGCTAAATGGAAGAAAGGACTACAGTGTCATCTGTCTGAATTTCTTCACCAGCATAAGCAACCAACTTTGTTTACATTTTGTGGAGTCAAGATACTCTCTGCCTTTTACTTTTGCATAAACTTTGACATAGCATTGTATTTGGATCCAGTATCCACTTTGAGCTCTATTGGTTTCCCATTAATTTGTACAGTATAAAATATTTCACTCTTTGCTGGCACACTTGAATTTGTGGTAACTGTTGCACCAATCACAGAAACACCATCAACATAAAAAGATTCATCACTGTCATTCAAGTTTGTCACAATCTCGCTTTGATTCACTACTTGCTTTGGATTAATCATACTATTCACTAGTGCTGACTTGCAAAGCTTTTTGAAATTATTCCACTTTTGCATTTATGATACTGCTGACCATAGGCTAAACACTTTTCTCATTTGGATTCATGATGGCCCCCATAGTTGTGACAATTAACAATGGAAGATAATGAGGTCAAACTTTTTGGTTTACCCTTTTGAGTCTTAGTTGTCAAATTTCTCTTGCACACTATCAACATTTGCAGTGGAAGTTACAGCAAGCATGTTTGTATGTTTTTCTGTCAGCTCATGTATCTGGCAAACTTCAATAGCTGGGCATGAAACTTTTTTTGCACTTTGGAAAGACTGAAATGGCTTCTGACACTTTGTTACACTTTGTGAGACTAAAGGACTTTGACTATGGCTTCTGATACCATGTTGAATGAAGAGTGAAGGCATGATGGCAGTTTAACTGAAAGTTTACTGTACACCTGACATAGCTGCTTCTGCATGCAGATTCTACATCTTATTTGTTAAAAACAGTGAAAATAACAAGTAATGTGGTGATAAATCTGGCGACACACACACACACACGCACACACAATTATTTTACTTGTTACACATGCTCAGTACAACTAGTTTAATACAGCCTGCCAACCTGGAAAATTCCTAAAACTACAGTGGCTGATAAGGTGCAGAAAGCATAGCATAGCACATTGTTCTACACTCTTGTTTCTTGCAAGCCTGGCTCTCTGCAACACTGGAAATGGATGTTAATGTCAAGCTGATGGTAGAACAAGCTTATCATTTTCCTAAATAATCCACGCTATTAGGATCCCCATGATGGCAAGTAATAGCAAAGTTCCTCTCCAATATGAAGAAGGAAAAAACTGCTCAGGACAACTTGGTTTATAAAGGGCATACCTTATATGGGCAGTGATGTGAGATTTGTGAGCAAGTATTACAGTCTGTTAAAGTAATGCAAGAAGCTTTGTTGGACCTTATGCAATCTGTCAGAAACTTGAAACTAAAAGCATCCATGTTATACACTTCCTAGATCTGAATTCTTCTGGCCTAAAATTCACAGGCTTTCCAGATTCTAGCCAAAGTGTAACAACACTTACAAGTAGTAGAAATTATCTCATTGAGAGTATTGACTGTCATACATCAAGCAAAAAGTGTACTGGGCTGTCAGCAGTATGCTCTGTTTTCATCTGTGACTCAATGGTTCTGAATCCACTTCCCTGACCCCTAGACTACTAAATATTCTTATTTCTTCCTGAAGAATTTGAGTTGAGTGGCTTCTTTATGCTTGTAAACTGACTTTTGTTTTGAGAGGTCCCGAAGACTGCTTGATAGCCACTGTTGTAATAATGCTGTATTTGCCTACGGTTAATTGAATTGTTGGATGTCATTTTTATTCTCACTGCTTCATTTCTTGGACCAGTTAACCCAATTTTAGAACACTATTAAAGTTGCATTTTATGGTGTGTGTGTGTGTGTGTGTGTGTGTGTGTGTGTGTGTGTTATTTTGTCTTAATATGTTTGTTGCTAGACAAACAATATTGGTATGTAAGTATTGGTGATATTTTTGAGACCTTTGATTTTGGATGTATAATTGCCAGCTTTCTATGACTAATTTATTTAATGCAGTGGATTGCAGTTATTGAAATGGTTTCACAACTTCCTACAAGAAGGGATACATTTAATAAATTGTTTCATGTATCCCGTATGCTGATAAATTTGTGACTTCAACATGCACCCCCTCCACATGTTGTTATTGCTTACTAGGGTTTTATTATCAATCATTTCTTAGTTCTCGCATACTACCATGTGCTATGAGAGTCACTGATAGGGTGTGACTCCTCTGCCTTGGGAGTTGTATCTGCCAATATGTTAATCTTTTGTATAGTTTGCATATCATACTGGAATAGTACATTAAGGGAATCTGTGACAGCAAGATATCAATGTATATATTAATATATCTATATGTATGTGTGTGTGGTGTGTGTGTGTGTGTGTGTGTGTGTGTGTGTGTGTGTGTGTGTGTGTGTGTGTGTATATATATATATATATATATATATATATATATATATATATATATATATATATATATATGTATGTATAGCTTTAGTGTCTTCTTTGTTACCTCATCTAAATTCATGCTTTGTACAGTACAGTTTGATAGGTTTGGATATATGCTGAGAAGCAACAAGGGAAATAATTCTGGTACTGTATTCTATATCAAGATCCATAGGTTGATCTCCTCTCTAAACTGAGTCCCTGCAAAAGTATTTTTCTCCTGGCCATGCAAATAACAACTGCTAAAATCAATGGTAATAATTCCCCAGTTATGACAGTGAGGTTGTTCATGTGGTATCAGTGAGAATTCCTTAGAATATTCTGCTTGCAAGAGATCTAGAGATCTCCGTCTGTTTTTATTTGTTATGTGTCTAATGGGTTCCTTAGCTTTGATCATCAAAGTAAAGATCTGTCTTTGCATCTTCCTGTCTCCCACAATACATATGTCTGTTTGAATGCATATCTGGTCACTCTATAAATACACATGTGCCCATGGTGTGCTTCCTATGCAGCCAGAAAGAAACTGGGCCAATAACAAGGTACTCCCTCTTGACAGCACACACAAAACAAAACAAATTTAAAACAAAATAAAAATAATTCTTGATGCATCCTATTACCATGCTGTTGGGGTACTAACATAACCCCAAAGCAAATACAACTGAAAGGAAACCCCAGCAGTTTACAATTTAAAAAAAAAGTTGCATACTCTTTAAGTGAGTTAAATGCTCAAACAGTAGGGCAGTATTCTAACCTTATTACTTTGGGGCCAGACAGAATTTAGATTAACAAGAAGATAACCCCTGTACATAGCACACACAGTATGGAAAGGAAAACTAAAATCTACTACAGCCCGCTTCTTCATTGCTGGGCTAGAGTTATTTCCCCATAACAGCTATTACTGCAGCTCAAACAATAAAGATGTAACCACACAGTGCAGCACTGTATGCTGTTCTCCATGTTGGCTTTCTGATCCTAAGCAAATCCTTTCACATCTGGGCCTGAGAGCTCACCAAAAAAAAAAAGAAAAAGAGAGAGAACTTCAGGAAAAAGCTGGTTCCTTCTCCCTTAAATCTACCTTCCACTTTCTAACTAGTCAGTGTGGTGCCAGTGTAGCTCACTTAAAATGATACTGCACTGCTTACCAGAATAGTTGTGATCTCAATGACATCATTCTCCTTCCTGGTAAGCTCATGCCAGGCATTCACCTTGCATGCAGTGGTATCATTGCTGAAAATCCTTCTAGAGGAATAACTAGAACATTTTTCACTCCATCAGAACCATGCTGCAACACTGTTGCTCCAGAACCAGAAGGAAGCCACATATACTCATACAGGTTCACTGAAGGTGGAAAATGGCAACCCTACTTGCACAGATACACTAGATGTTAAATGATGTATATCATAGTACAACAGCTGGGAGCTACTAAAAACCTCTATTGTACCGAGCCATGCTGCTAGAAGCATCTTTGTTTCTGTACATGAACATGGTGTGCATGTATCCCTAGCCATGGGCTGAGAAATGATAAGCAGGATAGCTCTGTTAGGGTAGACTACAGATTACATTAAGGTAGTAATTCAGAGTCAGCAATAATAAGTTTCCTCATTAACATAGCTTCTGTGGTTATCAGGCTTTTATTAGTATGATGTAGAGAGGGGATGCTATTATAACTGAGACCACATTATGACAAGCAACTACAGAATTAGGAGCTTACAGGGAAAAAGCACTGGAGTTTGAAGTAGGCCATACTGAAGGAGGACAAGATCTGTTGTAGCGTACCACTACATTGGTCCCAACTTCTATGATGAAGGGCAGCAAATGGGACATAAGCAAAGTGGTGTATGCGAGTGTTGGAACACAGCACAATGGCATGGAGATGTGTTGCCTAGCTCTTGGGGAGGTACACCACAGGCAACATGCACCTTAGGCAGGAAACGCCACACAGGACACAATGGTCCCACACATAAACTGAGACATTGTGATACATACCAGAAAAAAACAAGATATGCAGAGAAATATTAGAGTGCAATCTGCTTATGTAGGAAGGTCAGTCACTGTAATATGTCCATTGCTTTGCTATTGATTTTATAGGAAAATGTGGGAATGATCACAGGAGACAGGTAAGTGGCCACCAAATGGTGACAAGGTTGAGCTTATAGATGTGTGGGACATGGACAGATAGCCATTTGCACACACTCAGACTGCTGCACAACCTAGTGTACAAATCTTGTCACTGGCTCATGAGAGAGAGAGAGGCAGGAGTTGGAAAAGTTCAACTAAAATATTGAGATCTCAGTGCAGGCCTTTGTGCACAGCATGTGCATTTTGGCCAAAGGTAATATGAACAAAGTTTACAAGGATCAGATGTGGCACAGAGTAGTACAGAACATCCTTGTTGGCGATCATAATAAAACTCTACATTGGGGTCTGTGAAGGTTAACTGATATAATACTACTTGTGAAGAAAAGGCATGAGATGTTGCTGCTAACCTTTCTACCACAGAAGGTGGAGCTCCTCTGTTGAAAAAACTCACAGAGGTGGAGGAGTTTCTGACGTTCCTGTTTTTGGAGGGAAAATGCGTACTCATACATGGTGGTGACTAGATGAAGGAGCTGCAGTAGAGTCAACTACAACAGTGTCTGTAACGCATGCAGAAGGATAGTAATAATTTTTATATTACCATGCTGTATTGTGGACTGGATGTGAGACAAGGGCTTATTCAGCAAGAGTTTTCAGTATATATGTTCACCAGGTACCTCTGTGCTGCAGTTGCAACATGTTAAACAACAAGATATGTATGAGCCCCTATGGTATTCTCAGGTTATGTTGTCTACCACTGTGGCTGCCTGAGAGGGGTTTCTTAGGCATATAGAATGTTTTTTATGCTGACACATATATGGTGTCATTTTGATTCTACAGGTTCTACAGGGTGGAGGGTCCATCACATTCGATAAACATATGCTTGATGTCAGTAGGTCACCATTAGCTCACTATAATGACAATATGTGAATAGTGACAATGTCTTAAGCACTAACACTGAAGGGATCGAGCGCATCAACCACAAATGTAGAATATGTGGAGGAAAAGGCTCACCTTTCAGACTCACTAGTCTTTGGGAGCATTCTGTAACTGCATTTATTACCAAGCATACATAGGAGTTTCCACCCCAGGCACCAGATGTGAACTGTACTGCTTTCGATTTGCATGAACATACCATAGGACAGAGGTGTGGTGGTGTGGTACCACTATGACTCCAGGGCGGTCACTGTCCTGGATGCAGCCCTTGGCATTAACCAGGATAAGTGCATGTCAGTGATACTGGTACAGACAACTATTATCAACACTATTATGGAGATAGTGAGTTATGCTATGTGGAGTGTTTGGCAAGGTACAACACTTGCATCACCTGTAAAATAATTTACAGTGACTGCACAGAGACAAAGTATACAAACAAGGACCACAGTACTGTCAGATCACTGGTGGCTAATATGGCACCAATTGGTACATCCGTGAGGCAGATGGTAACTGCCTTCCAATTTGTCACTGCAGACCATGCTTTCTGCAGTCATGGGAGGTCTGAGCTTCAGGGAGGCCAGACACAGGATATGCACATTCAGATGAATTTTTGTGAGTCAGCATCATTGTCAACTGCAGCCACAGAGGTCAATACTCCGGACAGCAGCCTATCTAGTGATTATGGATGCAGACACTGCTCAGACTCCACACATGGACACCTCACCAAGCTGTAAACTATCACTTCTGAAGTTCCACACAGTCACTATCCCCTCTGAGTAGAGCACTACAGCTGCATGTGACCATCATCATCCCAGCCAATAAAACCATACATCTGCTGGCTGTCAGTATGGTGCAACTACGTGCTCCCACAGTATTGTGCCTTCCCTGCCAAGGAACCCATTAAGTTCTAAAATTGCAAGCTATCACAGTACATATCACCAACATTCACAATATGTCAACTCCACCCCACTGCTAGAGGATGTGATCCATGACTTCCCATAACTTGCAACCAAACCAAATGGCTTCTGCATCCACATCTCATGGCCCTGGCCTATATGATAGCATTGCTGCTACCTATCACTATTTCCCCCCAGCAGCCTGAATGGCTGTGATGACTGCACTTATTCACCCCTTTTTCAATGTGGATAAGGTAGCATCTGATGCATGATGTGGTCAGTGCATCACTGTCTTGCATAGTTAAGGTGTGATAATGCATGCACCATTTTATTCTGTTTCGCCTGGATCATTGATCATAGCTGTGGATCAGACACTGTCTCTTTGCTAGTGCCATGATGTACTGTACCTTCCAATTTCTTGCCTGGGGTACCACTGCTACCTGCTCATCCTCTGACTGTCTACCCAGCTCCTGGGCCACTTAGTGATGTTTCCTGGCTGCTGCTGCTGCTTATGTGCAGAGGTAGTACAGGACATGGTACAAACTGCATACATCTGGCTGAAAGTTTCATGTGAGTTTCACATTGGCCCATTATACACATTAGGGTAAAGAAGTATCCATTCTGTTGGCAGAAAACATGTTCCACAGTTTTCTGTGTCTCTGTGTGCTCACTATTATATGCAATATTAAAGGGTTACTGATGAAGGGCATCAGTCAGAGATCCAACATATAACCAGAACCACCTGCAACTCACAACAGTGACAACACTGTATGCAGCCTGCTACCTCATTGAATGGTAACCAGAGAAGTTGATTTCTCTACCCAGTTATGTATTAAATTACCGACTAGATAATGTTCTGTGTAGTACCCCCACATAAACCATTATTATGGATTTTTGACATATGTATGAACCATGGGAAACTGCCTAGATCTGAATAATAAGAAAACATTAAGGCTGATACCCTAGACACTGTGCATTACTTGTTAGTTAAAGGAGTTAAAGCATTACCTGCTAATATATCTGGCAGTCTATATATCAGGTAGGGCCTTGTTGGCAATTTGTGAGAAATTAATAGTTCGATAAACCTCAAGGAAGGGGCAATGATGTAAAATGCTGGCATAAGTGCGGGCCTCTTGTTAACAGCTCTTGTAACTATATATGTTCCACCACATGTAGCAGTACAATGTCTGTGTCCTGGAATAAAATGTATGAACCTAACACATGCCCTATTCCTAGTGTGTGACAGCTAGGATCCAGTAGCTAGCATAATTATAATTAAACATGCACATGCCTTACTGTCAACTTGGATGGACAGTCCATGCATCCCTCCTTGAGTCAGAGTGTATGCAGGCAACACAATTTGTCTAGCTCTGCTATTGTCCCCCTATCCTCACAGAAGAGGGTCGTAATCTACTGCTCATGCAAATGCTGGTAGGTAAAGCACTGACTATACCATTTGTTGTGGTGTGGAGGGATGTGTTGGGCCATCATGCCGGCAGTAGCCCGAAGATTGCCCACTAGCACATATTAGTTTGCTACAGCTGCTGCTATCACATTTGTTATGTAACCTGTCAAGTCCTGGAATTCAGAATAGGTGAACACTATGATGCTGTGCATCTGTTTTAAATGTCTCTCAAATACTGTGGCAGATTTTTGCCCTTACTTGCTTAACTGCTTAGGGAACCTCGTTTCTATATCATTGTGCTATCATTATTTTAAGCAAATGTGGCTGCACTACCTGTGCATTTGAATTGTATCCTCCTCGCACATTGCCACTTATTCTGCTAATTTTAGGTAAAGCTATGTACTATCGTTGAATACCAGCATATATATATATATATATATATATTTTTTTTTATTTATTTATTTTTTTTTGTAAAACGCTTTAACAAAAGCACTTTTTCAATAATGGTGCTTTCGTTAATGTGTATTCAGTTATTATGGATTCGGAGTGAGCAAACGTCCTAGATCTATATATATATATATATATATATATATATATATATATATATATATATATATATATTATTATTATTATTATGGTAAATGTGAGATGAAAGGTGACAATAATAACTAGTTTACAGGCATCTTATTTTTATTTACATGTGTGTTTTTAAACAGTTTCCATGATTTAATGTATGGTAAAACTACATTAGTTATACAGATAATATATACCAAGCATAGCCCCTTTTCTCACAATATTGCTTTACCATTCGAATATAGGTAGAGTAAGTAATAATCATAGCACTATATGATGTCTTTGATCTTTACTAACAACATATGCCCTCCTCTGCTACTGTTTATGCACAGTAATCTGCTCAAATTTGAAAACGTGCATTTGTGAGTTAACTTTTTGCAGATTATCTGTCTGTTTGCTGGGATAGCATGACTGAAAAATAAACCTTTTTTTCCACAGGGATTTGTGACAGGATTAGCAGTTCTGTTTTTTTGCTTTACAATAAATTTTTTTTCATAAGGTGTGACCATCAGACTATTACAGTGCAAAGTTATCTATCATCAAAAGATGTTTAATAGTGAGTAGTCTATTATAAGCATTTTGATCTGCTTAACACTGAGTGTTTAAAAAAATGAAAATATTTATTTGGGGAATGCAAATGAAAATAATTATGTATTTAAACATTAATATGTTAAACAGTAGTGCTGTTTAACTGTTGTATAACCAATATGTTTTATGTTTTCCTTATGGTGTGTGTTTCAATTCACTGCTGTGTTGTTACTTATCATCCAAGGGTACACAGCAGTGACAGTCTATTTTATAAACATTTTGATCACATTAACAGAGTGTTTCCCAAAATATAGAAAATTATAACATTATGAATTCTGTATTCAAAAAGTAATGGATTAAATGTTGGTTATAAACATGGGGGGCTGTTCAGCTATTGCATAACTCATAACTCAGACACCATTTATCTGCTGTGTAAACAATATATCAGATATCATATTCCTAAAGGAAACACATTTACTAGAAGAAAGATATACCTCAGGATTTACTAATCTTCCGTGTAAGACTAGATTAGTCTTACACGGAAACACCAGTCTAAGAGTATGATGGCAACGCGCCATGCATATTAATGAGGGTGCGCTGCCTCAACTCTAAAGCTTACACGGAGCATGGACAAGTGTAGGGGGCATGTCGGACTGCGAGCAGTCCAAAAATCCACACCCCTGAACTTGAAAAAACCCTGGAAATGTCAAGTTACATGAGCGAGTCCACTCACATGTATACATTGTAACACTACACTCCCCCATATGTTAAACCTCGTACAAATTTAAAAATTAAAAGACATTTTTTTTTGTTTGTTTTATTTCCAATATAGCTGCCCTTATTTGTGCGGGATTGCCCATTGCTTAGCTACAGTTAGCAGCTTAGACACCGAAGAGGATAATAAGAAAAAAATATGCAAATAAATCAAAATAGCAATAGCGTAGTGGTTAGAGCCTTCGCACAGAGAAGAGGCATTCCTGATTCGAGTCCCACTACTACACGTTCCATTTTCTGTTGGAAATCTGTAATCAAAAATATTTCCTGACATTTATTATGTATAAGTTTTGTTAAAAGCATTCAAATGTTATATGTAGTAGTGAACAAATAATTTATATATATATATATATATCTATATATATATATATATATATATATATATATATATATATATATATATGTATGAAGGTGAAATGGTTATGCATTCTGAGGCATGAGTAACTTATTTTAAGCAATATAAAGCACTGCTAAGCACATTTTAGCAGTATTTAGCATATTTAAAACCAATTGCTCGTAGCTGAGCACGGTGTTAACAAGCACAATGTATTTGTGCGTAGCTGCACACCCACCACTCTAACCAGGGCAAACACAACATATTTGTGTGGAGCTGCGCACCGCACTAACCAGTGCAACATCGGGCAACGTTGGGCAAAGTCTGGCAAAGTTGGCCAAACACGGCCACACCTCCTTTACTGTACCTTAACCATTCAGGTCTGGCCAGTAGGAAAATAAAAAGCAGTGACAGGGCTCAAACTCAGGATACTATGCACTATAGTCACAGTACATAACCACTAAGCCATGCCAGCATTTCATAACCATGCACTTTCAACAGCCACATATCTATCAAAGGAATATTAAACATTGCCAACATCAGCTAAGCAGGTGTGCCTACAGTTGAGTTTTTTCAAAACTGGCCAATCACAAATAAGTGCGGGAAATGAGGCATATTTAAGATCCACAGGCGGGAATACTTGCCATAACTGGTTGTAGCTCCCTTCTGCAGTCAGCATGGCTGGTGTTGGAAAAGGCACTCGATTTCGAGCGCAACGCTGGGGCATTGAGGAGACCAAAGTAATGGTTTGGCTCCTTGTCCACAATCATGAGGAAGAACTCCTGCGGGGCCAGTACCAGGGCACCCAATGTAAAATGTCTTGCTTGTGATCTCACCAGTGCCACTGGCGTTCCTCGGACTGGTGAGCAGGTCAGGCATCATTAGTCTGACCTAAAGCGATGTAAGGAGGATGAACTGGACCACTGGATCCAGGAGTCCCGTGCAATGCCTAATGCCCCAGTACTGAGTAAGTAGCCATTGTATTAAGTAGTTAAGAATTGCTATGCTTGTCTATACTATGGATAGGTATGTATCAATATCATTTGCTTCACAGCTGCAGGTGTCCGGGCTATGAATCAGCAAGCCCATGAAGATAGGTTGTAAACGCTGCGTCATCAGGCAGGTTAGTAATTATTCTGCATGTACTGTTATATAAAATAAATGAGAGAGCCTTCAAAAAGTGTTTTAACCCAATAAATAAAGGTGTAATAATCCTTTAATAAATGTATAATTCCTGGAGTGCGTCTGTGTCATTTTCTTTGATATGTTGTTGTACTGTTGCATTTTACAAATAGTACTGTTGTCTTAAGCAGTGTTAACCTACACTTGCGTAGGCCCATATAACATGGATGAAGGGAGTGCTAGTAGCTTTTATGCATATTTACAGCCCTCAACTGTTGGTTCATGCCCAGCATGTACAGGTTAATCTGGCACATGAGTAGCTTGGTATTGTGTTCCTCAGAAATGTCAGTGTGCTGCCAGAAATGTAGGGAGCTGTTAACATATAACTGATACTTACACCTGAACATATCTAGATAATTATAGGAAAGTAGAGATGTCAGTGTACCATCTTAGCAGTAGTATGTGTGAGCAACTCTCAAAATATGTAGCAGTAACATCTGCATCTTGGACAGTTTGTATGTAAGATACAGCTCGTGTATATAATGATCTAGCAAAATCCAATTGCACAATATAAGGACATTGGGTAGTGTAATAATACATGTAAGGGGCATATAACTGCAGTTAATAGGAATGTAGTGAAAACTAGAAGGATATATAAGGTTTTAATTGAGCTATCCTTTTCCACCCTACTGTATGAGCATAAAAAGTGCAATTCCACACCTCAATCGGTATGCCTAACTCAAAACATTTGTTGGGACATATGCCCTATTGGTTTATAAATATTTGCATTTATTTCTATGCATGTGCCCTGTTAAAATACCACAGTATTGGTGGCCTGTTGCCATCAATTCACCCTGCATGCTGTTGTAATGTCCACTATTGTTCTATATATGCATGTGTTATGCTTGCTTTTCAACTGTTGAAAATCTGGTGTGTTGGGTTAATGGGAATGCTTCTGCATGCTGTTATAACTAATTGGGAATACTGTTGACTGTTACTAACCCATATCTTTATTAAACCCTACAAAACATAGTTTGTATGGGAAGGCCGATCCTAGTGCACCCACCTGTCCCACCTGAGCTGGCCATGGCACCTGGCACCAGCAGGTCTGGTGCCCAGCCTGGGACCTCCTCCTCTGTTGGCCCTGTGCCACCTTTGGGTGGAAGCACTGCAAGGGATGGGACTTGGCCCACCCCGTGCAAGTGAGGGCGGAGGAGGGCCACCTATAACTCTTCGAATGGTCTGGGCTGTGATGCGTAGAGAGATTGAACGTTCTGTTGCAGAACCTCTATGCCAGCTAGAGGCATGAGTGGCACAAGTCCTGGGTCAGCCTGCCCCTCCTACACAGCCCCCAGCACAGCCACCCTCTGGGCTGTGAAGGTGCAGTGGTGACTACCCATGGTTGGGGACCTCAGTCCCACTGTTTCCATTTGTGGGCTCATGGGCTTGCAATTTCCAAACATCCCTCCCTATCAAAGGTGTTCACCCACCACATGTGTCATATACTGCCCCGTATGCATCTTGTTTGTCTTGTTTGTTTACCTCCCCAACCTACCTCCCCAAATATACCTACTACCCCTACCCCACATTCCACTCTCACCTGAAAAAATAAAAAGGGCAATCTGCTCTCAGAAAAAAAATTACGCCCCATACATAGCTGCCCATTTTGCACACATGTCCACTGGACACATAAAATGTAATTTAATTGGCATTACAACATACTTTGTTGTCCTCACCCCTCTCTCAGGGTTTGAAGGTTTTATATCTACTTCCAAATTTATTCCATATGCACAGCTGTTGCTGTTAAAGAAATGGGCAGCTATGAACCTTCTTTACACCAGTCCTGCACATCCTGAGCTACTTTCCATACTGTCTTTCCCTCTTTGTGCCCCTTTTTCACCACTTTCCTAACTCCCCATTTTTCTTTTCTTTCAAAGAAATGAGCACGGGGGTTAGCGGGAGTAAGCACTATTAAGCAGTAGTTCGCGGGTTTGCATGAGTGTGCACTTGTTTGCGCTTAGCTAAGCATTGCTAAGCATTGTGCAAACCCACACAAACCCACTTACAACTGCTTAAAAGTGCCTTAGTCACTCTGTATGTGAGGGCCCTTGTTCTGCTCAGGAGCAAAATAAAACACCTCTGTTAGTCTTAAACCCCGGACCTTTTACACACTACACAACATAAAGTACCACTAAGCCGTGGTAGATATACAACAAGTTGGTGCTGAAATAAATATATCATGCATCAGAATGAGTGAATGTAAAATAAAAATAGGAATGCCATACCACACAACTTGTTCTGTGGATCTTTACCAACAGTTGTTGTGGGATTACATTACATGACTGTGATAAGAGAAGCAGCCATTCTAGCAGGAACTAATGTTACACCATCACTTACAACCCCACACAGTATCACAGCAGGACAAACACTGGCATATCTGTTTAGGGCAGAGGCCATACCTCCCAACTGTCCCTAATTTTCAGGGATGTCCCTGATGTTGACACAAATTTTAGCTCTGTCTCTCTGAATCCCTCCTAAAACTACTGACTTTGGCCACAAAGGTGGTGAATTACACTTAAAGAATAATGACAATAATTAAGAGTTAGACACTTCTTTTACTTCAGAAAAGGTGTATTAATTCATATGCTCTGATTCTCTCAGTGTTTCAACTAAATGGCACTAACATTTTAAAGGTGTCCCTGACTTTTTCTTTACTTTTCCCTGAGTCTGTTCAAATATGTACCTGAGTGTTTGAGAGGTCTGGCAGAGGCAGAAACACAAAGGCATATCAGCCTTTCTACTGTTACACACTGTGCAAATAGCTTTGGAAGGAGTTTCATAAGCATACCCTTATGTAGGAATACGACACTGAAATACAAATGGATGTAGCCATGTACTGGTAGCAACCAACTGTGACAATGCCATTGCTCTATTGCTGAAAAGACCTGTGTGGTGCACAGACAAAAAATAACAGGCTATTCTCTGGCTACCATGTAGATAGGTCCGCAGTTGGGAGTTACGCAGACAGACTACTTGCCTTGATAAACTAACATGTACACAGCAACCCTGTAAGTCCAGCAAGATAAAATCCACACAATAATACTTACGCTCTCTGTACTTCTGCACCCCTACCCAAATATAGAATATACCTGTGTGTGCAGGGTCTACCAAGGCTGTAGGCAAGCATACTCACAGTACTGACATGTGTCCAGTTTTTCTGAGCAGCTTGTGCTAATGTCAACACTAAAAAAGCACAAACTGTTTAGAACTGAGTAAATAAATATTCACAGTATAGCAGTTCACAAACAATTCTTGTACCAAAGGAATACATCTCAATAACTAGCTTTGTATGGCAGTTAATTGTAAAAGTTGAAAAGAAAGTACATCTTTCTATATATCTTGGGGTAGCATTTTAAGGGGAGAGTACATTTCTACACTGACAAGTGCGTACTGGAAGCCGCAACATTAGGTCTGAGTACAGCATGTAACTCTCTGGCTACACCCCTGGTTTCTGATATAAGAAGTATACCAACCTTCTGTCTTAAACAATGATGTCCACACCAAACAAGGATGATCTACATCTTGGAAAGCTGAAAGGGCCACGATTACATGAGTCAGCAATTTATAGTACTGGGTTGCTATGACAGTGATTAGTGCAATTACTACACAGCAGGCTGCATGCAATTAGCAAGTGGTGGCCACTAATTGGTGCAGAGGCCATCACATGCTCATGTGAAAATGCCTACAAAAGCAGGCTGCAATCTCTGCCAACAAACTCAATCACTCTATTGCAGAGACTGACAGAGAGAGAGAGACAGAGAGAGAGAGAGAGACAGAGAAAAGGAAAAAGAAATATTACCAAATCATACAAAGGAAAGGTATGTGACACATATGTATTTACTGGCATGTAGTAGATGTTATTGAATAATAGTCTACATAATGTGAACCATTCATATGTGGCAGTACTTATTTATTCATAGATGTTCTGCTTAACTACTGCTATGGACAATACAGTGTGTACATGTGGGCAGTGGGACATACATGTGAAATGTGTAGCTCAGCATTAAATGTCAAAGATCTAATCCATGTTATCTGTGTTCTGTACAGTAGTGTGGCCAATGGCTGTTGGGGGGATTAGCACTGATATTATATAAACATGGGTGTGACAGAACAACACATGCATGATAGTCATATTAAAGTGTAGCTTAGCATTAGCAACTGCTGTAGCAGTCTAGTATGCTTATCTAGCATTTGTAGCCATATATACCCCCCTTAATGTTAGTGTGTGTTCATATGTGACACCTGTCTGTGTTGCAGCAAGGCCCAGCAGTTCAGCTGTGAGGTCCAGGGACTTACAACAGTGTGGACCTTGGGTGTGTATGCTACACACATACGGAGAAATATATATGTGTCATATATATTCACATCTTTATATGTGCATAGAGCAGGGGACATATTGCAACTGTTTGTAAAGGGTGGAGATATATATGGTGGTGAAGGTTAGTATGCGCATATTTATATGTAGGTTTTAGTGTGTGACAAACAAGACAGCATACAGTGCTGGTATATGACATGTGGTGGTTAAACACTGTGGGTGGTTTGTTCAGTTTGCAATGTTGAAGCTAGTGAGGGCTGCTAAAGCTACCTGGGCTTTGAACACCTTCAATGCATTTATCCCAAGACTGTGCGATTTTATTACATTACTGTACACATCACATCCTTTGTATAATTGATATTCTCACTATGAAAGGTGAAATGTATATGTGCCTACATATATATGTATATGTACACCAATGGATGTATATATATATATATATATATATATATATATATATATATATATGTATATGTATATATATATATATATATATATATATATATATATATATATATATATATATATATATACTCATACACACCTACATCTACTAGTTTCAATAGATTCTCTGTACTGTTAACTGACTGTGATGATCAATGTGTTTGTGAATACATCAAAGATATGTATCTGTGGGATAGCTTAATGGGAAACTGTTTATGTCACGGTATTATGGGTCCTTGCTTTGATCCTAGCCAAGTGCTATTGCATACAGTGTGATTAAGTCCCTTGGTTTTAACTAGGGTGTGTCATTGGAGGCAAATATTGATTGGTACTGATGTTGAATCCAAATCCTGTGTGTACTGTAGTACTACTTGAAGCTCTTTGCCTGTACAGCAAAGTATGGTGTATGTCCACATTGCTTGCATCCACTGTTTTGTGTGGTCCCTGTATTCATCACAGATTACATTTCTCAAGATTAAGGTTGTGTAAGTACTGACACACAGTACTGTATAGTACACACTGAAAGCTTATCTAGGTTATCATACCTTTGTGTCCTGTAATTATGTCTGATGTGTGTGTGGGTATGTCTGTAACATGTCCATTGACATATGTGTGGTAAAACATATAACTGCGTATCTAGCAACATTCATAGTGTACTACAGCAGTATGCAACCTATATTCCAAATTGTGCACATATTTTGGACACGGGTTTGACATTAACAAGTTGTGTTGTATAATAATAGTACATTTACTGGACCTTACACTCATTGTGATGGATGATATATTTCTTTACACATCAGCTTGATGTATATCTGCTGTGGCTAGGTGGTGCATCGTGTTGCATACAGCGTGTCAGGTACTCTTGTATAGTCTTATATAGTGATTTTATTTTGTTGCTGTGCAGAACATGGTTCATTAGAATGAGAGTAAGCCAGGCACTTCCATGCAGTTGTGGGGTGAGCAGTGATAAGTGGCAGTTAAAGTGTTTCACTCTCGGTTAGCTAATAGGTTGCTATATATGGCAGTTCAGTGATATCTGTACTGTATAATGTTAAATGTGCCATATGACTTGCTCAGACATATTTTCATATTTATGTCTTCCAGGGATCATGGCACATCACAGTAACCCCAGTTACAGTAGTGTTGAAGATGACATAATTACTACCAGTATGATTCAGCACTACAGTCTCATGTTCTCACGAACCAGCCAGGACCAGCAGGAGCATACTGCAATGTGGCAAGATGTTGTCTGCAGGGTAAACGAAGTAGGCCTGCATAACTGGACATATGAGCAGGTACGCCACCACTGCAGTGATCTTCTCAGACATGTCCGTCAGCATGCTGCTGATGTGCGGAGACAACAGCTTGCAACAGGAGGTGGTGTAAATATCCATCCCCCCCTCTCCAGAGTGGAGGAGCTGCTCCTGACCCTGGTGGCACCTGCCCAACAACAGCAGCAGCACACTTACACCATGATGGAGGTTGGAGCCACCCAGCAAGCACACATGCAGCATGCAGGTAACATGGCATATCTGTAGACTACTGTTATCTGTATTGGTAGACCATGCATATGTGATATGTGTAGTTAAAAGATGTGGAGCCTGTTGTTCAATACTGATCATTTGGAACATAATCTATAGCCCTGGGAATGTAAACTGTTGTTGTACTGTAATATTGCAAACACACAGTAGCAATGCCACAGTTGTGGCCACTGACAAACTGTCTCTTCTTTATGTAGGTCCCTCTGGGGTGACATCAAGGCAGCGAACAGATGCTGGTGAGTGTGTTCTACATTTATTATTGTAAATAAAAAGTGCATGTCATAGTTAAGGTGTAGGTCTTGTACACATGTAACACACCTACCCATAATGCATGCTGTGCATGTTTGGTGTAAGACCACGCACATCTCACTAATGTGATTAGCTGCCTCAAATACATGCAATACCCAGACAATCTCAAACAAATGTGGCTAGACTGTAGTGACCATTGGATAGGCACAGTTGATACTCAACATGCACATAACATACACATCTATGTGATACAGAGAGCATTTTAACATGCTACACATAAAGGATTCCCAAACCCTCTGTAAAGACACACTGCAGTATCCAAAATCTCAAGCACACATTACACATAATATACCTGAGGGGTAGAGGCCTATCACGGGACATTTAAACACTCTGCAACACACTACACATTCATGTCAGGGAATGCTCCTTATTGGCCTCCTTACAAACTCATGTAACAACTGGTTGTGAAATGGTAAATGTAGCCAAGGTAGTACAGTTCCAGTACAGCATGAGTAGTGCTGGTTTGGGAAACATTTGTAGCTTTGAGTGACCACCTGATGCTTCATGTTGATGGCCTATGGTATTATACCCCATCCAGTTATTATAACCACAGTACTACACATAGATTTCATTGCTATACACATTGCTATACACCTTAATGTTGTGTGTGTGCACACATATGCACCTCTAAACAATATGCATACCAATCACCATTTGCACAACTGACACATATATGTCTTGTGATGCTATTGAGTGGCTAGGTCATATGCCACACATTGGGTATGTGTAGTGTTTAAATATGCAGTTGTGTTTTAGCATGCCATGTCATGGATGACAATGGCATATCCACAATATGATCTACACTCACCATAAGTACCGTACATTGGGTATGTGGCCGAATGGTATTCCATCAATTATCCATGCACCACTGATGATGTTGTGTGAATATTCATCATGCATGTGCTAAAAATGTGTCTACAATTATTTGCTAAAGACACAGAGGCTGTAATCAGCATTGTATACCTATCTGACACACAGATACACATCCAGCCATGGTATGTACACCTGTTTGTTATGGTGCACAGTACATTACAGAGTTTAGAATACCTGCACAGCAATGTTGTGTCCATGTATGCATTGTGTTCCAGGGGAAGGCCCATCACCTAATAACAAAACACATGCATCAAAGCCATGTATACTGTTAGTGACAAGGACTGTCTACACTTGCACTGCATGCTGTTCAGCAACACATGTCCTGCATGCTGACATGTTTGATATGACTGTTTTGCTTGTGATACTGTACCCCACAATCACCTGCCATTGTGCATGTTCTGAGATTGCTGGTGTTGTGTGTGTCTGCTTTAGGGAGGAGTGTATTTTTGTGTGTGTGCATGTGCACATGTGGGCATGTGTGCATGTGTGCATGTGGTCTGACATCATGTTCAGGTCTTAAAGTATAATTCCTGTTTTCCTCTCATAGGTGCCGAGGTGGGGCTGGTTCAGTACAGCAGGGAACCTGATGTCACTGAGGCAGACAGTGATCATGAGGATAGGTGTGTTGAGGCACAGGCAGGTTTGCCAGGGTCTGTTGTTAGGCCTCCAATTGACAGTACACAAGTATCCACCCCATCCATGCACACAGTCATACTGCCTGTACAAACATCATCACCATTGCCCTTAGCTGAGGGACCATGTACAGTTGGCACTGGCCAGGACAGTGTAGTATCTATGGCACATGTATCAGGACACAGCAGCCATAGCCAGATGTCTGGAAGGGTACCACATAGGCAGATGCCCAGGGGTTCTCGTCAGAGCACTGCTGGTCATCATGCCCTTAGCAGACGTGCCACACCTCTTTCTACCACATGCATGTTCTGGGCTGTCATGGAGGCACAGGCACGAATGGAGCGATACACCAGACAGGGACTAAGGGCACAGAGGGCTCATAACACCTCTGTAAATGATAGTATCCATGACCTAGCAGGTGCCATACGTAATTACATTGTGGTCATTGATAGACGTTGGATGTCCTCCACAATGTCATGTCCATCTGTCAGGATAGTGCAGGATGGTTGAGACATCGACATGGATGTATGCCAGCAACATGAGCAGCTGGAGGTCACCATGGATGTCCAGCAAGTCACAGCCACTCCCGTAGTGCCAGTACCAGCACCAGCAATGTTGGGGGAGCTGTCCATAGACCGTCCTAGAAGACCAGGTGCACTTGGCTCTGGCCAGTCCCAGCAGGGACCTGGATTCAGTGGACATGTGTCAACCTCTTCGGATAGTACTTGATACTGTCTGTAGCACCCATGCCAGGCACAGGTTCCGTATCCGTAGCCAGAGACGGTGATCTGTAAAGCTTGCTAGGTACAGTCTGTAGCTGTCTCACCAATCCTCGTATATGGCAGCCAGATGGTGGAACTGTGTGCATGCAGACACACACACATAAACCAGAAACCTAGGACAAACACATACCCGCACACATTACATCAACATTGGCCCATAACAGTACTCATGGCCCTCACACACACGCACTCACACACACATGTCAATTGTATGGCTCAGTGTAGGCCTCTGGCAAACCAACAACACACCCTGTGCATATGATGAAACCTGTGCCACCTCCTGTCATCTGTAACATTGATGCAGGAACAAGCTAACATGGTGCTGATGCACAGGGTGGCTTTAATAAAGTATAGCAGTGGTTGAATGTGTAGCATGTTGTCATCAGTAAAGTGTAATGATATCCTTGAAGGTGTAGCTGAGCAGGCATGATGCATTAAAGCTGTAATTAGCAATGTTGTATTGTTTCCATCAGTGTTTATTCCAATTGTGTTTTGTTTGCCCATGTGCAACTTGGCTGATGTGTGCAGTTGTGTCAGCATGTGTTATACAGTGGACAGTAAGTGTGAGGTGTGTGCAGCACAGGTTTGCAGGTGTACATTTGTGAACATGGTGGAGGTGCACTGTCTGCATGTACGTGCATATTGGACACATGAGCAGAGTGACATGCCATGTATTGGCCAGTGCTAACACTCCATACTTTCTATTGGTGGCCAGTATGCATTGTACTACATACATTTTGGAATTTGAGTACACATGTGTGCATGATACGGGTTGACACTGTGCTGTGGGTGATGCTGTTGTTGCTATCTGTCATTGGTTTGCATTACTAAGGTTAACCCTGTCCCAGCTGCATAATCCTTTATTAATGCACACTGTTCAACTACTGGGTTGCATGGACCGTGCTATCACAAACACAAGAAATTCTCACTTATACAGTAAAAGTGCATTAGTCTCATGGACCCCTGCTATAAACTAAATATATAATAGAAGGTGTGAAGTTGTACCAAAAAAGAGTTACATACCAAGAAGAGATAACCTCTCTGGTCAGTATCATTGGGAAAATACAATCCCTCAATAAACATACAAGGCAAGCTTCAAAATACAAAATGGCAAGGATTCCAAAGCCAACACTAAAGCTTTATTCAGTGTTGTACATAATCTAGAGGGGAAATCTCAGATCGGGTCACAGTTAATGTAAATGGTCACAAAGTACACTTATCTGACTGACATTACCAATTCCTTGTCAGTCAGTTTGAATGTGGATTTCACCACCCTGTCATTACACAAGGGCCACATTTCCAGACCTGAAGAATGTAAAACCTGATGATTCACAGACACTCTAGTTAAAACATCTCTTTAACAAAGTACACACCACAGTGGCAATGGTACTGGACAGTGTCCTTGGCTGTGTCATACACAAGCTGACATATGAAGTCACCACTCACCTAAATGCTCTGTCCAGATGCAGCCTCTATACAAGTTATATACTTGTGGAATGACACACGGTAATGGTGTTCACAGTCCACAAGGGTTGAGCTGCAACGTCTTCTTCTTCTTTTCCTTTCAGATGCTCCCATTAGGGGTTGCCACAGTACATCATTTCTTCCTGCCCTCTGCATCTTGCATTATCACACCATCCACCTGCATGTTCTCTCTCACCACAGCCATAAACCTCATCTTGGGCATTCCTCTTTTCCTGTTACCTGCCGGCTTCATCCTTAGCATCTATTTTGCAATATACTCTGTACCCCTCCTCAGCATATTTACAAACCAACTTAATCCTGCCTATCTGGCATGGTCTACTAACCTTCAAACCTGGCCTGACCCTCTAATATACTTATTCTTAAACCTGTCCTCCCTCGTCACACCCAGTGCAAATGTTAACATAAATTGATTAAGGGTAGAACTACAACAGGTCCTGGAAACTCTCACCCTATAAGCCAGATCAATGTTATCTGGAAGGCTATGGAGCACAGCATTATGGAACTCATTAACAAAGACATTATGAACCTGCAAACATTGCACCATACCCACTTAGGTATTCTAAAGGACAGATCATGGCTCCGACACCTAGTAGACTTCAAGCCAGTCAACAAGACTATAGGTGAGGGAGGGGAGGTCAACACAGCCAAGCTATAGCTCACCAGCAATTCATGCCCATCCAACATACTGGTATTATACATAACCTCAACAGACTGGCCATAAACAATTGTTATATGATGGCTTGACAACTGATGCACAGATGTAGGACACACAGTAACATTTGCAGCCTCCACGTACTATTCTATGCCAGTAACAATTGGTATTCACCTGCACTCAGTCCTGGGACCACTCCTGTTTGGCATATAGCATTCTTAGGTACAAGCAAACACAGTAGGGATATGTCTGCCCACGTCTGATGACAATGCATACTGTGGGCTATACTTTATTCTCCAGATGACACACACATCCTCCAAACGGGTATCATACAGACATATACCTGGTGTCAAAATCATGCTGTAAAGCTATAAGCCAAAGAAAGCATAGTTATCCACTTCTAGAAAACAAAGTATCCCCAAAGTACCACATAGGTAGTAGCCCCCAAAATGTGGAACAGGTACTAATTTATACATAGAGCCATGTGTCATCTCTCCTTTGATAATCACATTACCAAAGGGTTTTGGAAATCACTCTGTGGAGCACATAAGCAATAAAGGGTTTGCATGCAGATCCACAGAGGTTGTTGCACACCTATAATGATTAGTCATATTTGCCAGACTTTGCTTGCTTTGGAACAGGTTTCAAATATACCTCAAGCATAAACTCTCACTCACACTCTTCAATAGAAACCATGATGAGTGGATGTGAAATGGAAGATGTAGCCCAGGGATCACTGCAGTGGCTAAGCTTGTCACAAGCATACAAAAGTGACCTAAGGTCTCAAAAGTGCCAGCATGCTCTGGCAAAGATAACAGATGTGTGCATGGAGAAAGCAGAGTACCTGCCTATGAAATACTTGAGGTCACATGTATGTATATGGACTTGCCCCGCAGCTACCTTACATGTGTAATGCACATACAGTTGTCATTGTGATACATCATACACAAGAAAAATCAAAACCACTCCACATTGGCCAACGGTGTCACACACCTGGAGCACACAGTCAGCAAGTGCAATATACAAACTCTTTCCTAACTACATTATGATGCTACAGCAGTAGGGATTTACACGATGCACTATACACATTACTGGGATTGCATCTTTCCACAGGTATATTTGTAGGATGGTGACATCATCAGACTTGACAAAGATGAGTATACCACTTTTAAGGGGTGTGAGTAGTCTCCAAAAACTTTGTTCCTTCTCAGGGAGGCACACACACACACACACACACACACACACACACACACACACACACACACACACACACACACACACAGTTGACAACCGGAGGATTCAAACCCTACCTAATTACATTATGATAATGCAGCAGTCTGTATTTACATGACACGCTATACACATTACTGAGGTTTTTTATTTCCACAGGTATATTTGTAGGATGGTGACATCATGAGACTTGACAAAGGTGAGTATACCACTTTTAAGGAGTGTGAGTAGTTTCCAAAAAGGTTGCTTTTTCCCAGGGAGACACACACACAGTTGGTAAGTGGAGGATTCAAACCCCTACCTAACTACATTATGATACTATAGCAATATGCATTTACATGACACACTAGATACATTACTAGGATTTCAACTTTCCACAGGTATATTTGTAGGATGGTGACATCATCAGACTTGACAAAGATGAGTATACCACTTTTAAGGTGTTTGAGTAGTCTCCAAAAAGGTTGCTTCTCCTCAGGGAGACACACACATTCATGGACACAGATGACAAATGCCATATTCAAACCCCTACCTAACTACATTATGATACTACATCAGTACACATTTACACAACACGCTATACACATTATTGGGATTGCTTTTTTCCACAGGTATATTTGTAGGATGGTGACAAAATGAGACGACAAAGATGTGTATACCACTTTTAAGGGGTGTGAGTAGTCTCCAAAAAGGTTGCTCTCTCCCCAGGGACAGACACACACACACACACACACACACACACACACACACACACACACACACACACACACACACACACACACAGTTGGGAAGTGCGGTGTTCTTAATCCAAACTAAGTACGTCTTTACTCTTCAGCAAGCAATATAGAATTACAGGGTGCAATACAGACATTACTTGCTGACAGTTTGCACAAAGGTCTTTTTCACATTTGCTAACCTCAGCAGGCTTATCATACTAGGTGCATTGTGAGTGTATTGTATGCATTGGCCATGACCATATCATATATGGGTTGATGTACCACATGCTGGTACACACAGGGTCAAACCTTGAGTAGCATCTTACCTTCACCTACATGATACTGCAATATGACAGAAAGATGATAAACTTCAACAATTGGCTGAACTTCTGGTGTCATTCAAAGGGGATCCAGTCTCTGTCTTCCTGTGATGACATGATAGACAAGCCTTGTTGCTTCGCTACAGATGGCTTGCACCTGTCGCCCCTATGCTTCTGAATACTGGTGAAGGATCTTGCTGTCCCCATATTACCTTTTTTAAGCAAGGATCAAAGGTTCACAGGTTCATAGGTAGGTACTAGGGTATTGGCCCTGGGGCCTATACAAGCCCAGCCAAAAAGGTACCCTGGCTTCTGCCACCCAAGAAATTTATTTTCCTGTGCCACTGTCGAGCAGAGACACAGAAGGGATCCCCAGGGTGAATTTCCTATTTCCCATCCAATCATCAAGATTTTTCTTGAAGAGTGCTAATGAGGAGCTTTGTTTGATATAGATAGGTAGTTTATTCTGGAGTATGTGAAGTCTCTGGGACAGGAATCTATCCCTCCGGCATGTTCTGTTTATTGTGGTGACAAGGTTTAGTTCCCTAGAGCATGTAGATTCATAGGTTCATAGGTAGGTACTAGGCTATCTGCCCAAGGGCATTTATAAGCCTAGCCAGAATGTGTTGGCTTTCACCTCCCTTTTAAATTAGTTTCCTGAGCCTCTGTCTAGCAGGGCCACTGAAGTGATCCCCGGGTAAATTTACAATTTCCCATCCACTCGTCAATTTTCCTTTTGAAGAGAGCCTGTGAGGGGCTCTGCCTAACATTAACTGGGATTCTATTCCAGAGCAAGGGAAGTCTCTGGGACAGGAATCTATCCCTCCAGCACATCCTGTTTATTGCTTTGCTGAGGTTTAATTCACTGGAGCATGTGGCTCTAAGAGATTTGTTTTTCTTGAGTTGGAATATGTCCATTAATTCCGGGTTGGACATGGCCTTATACGGCAGGCATAGATCACCTCTGAGCAGGCAGTAAGCAACCAAGTAGAGCTGAAGTTTCTTTAGTCGAGCTGCATAGGGCATCTCTTTGAGGTCCATGATCCTCTTGGTGAGGTACTTCTGTGATCTTACCAGCTGTTGCATGTGCCAATTAAGGTACATACCAAATGGGGCATTGTACTCTATTATGGGTCTAATGGGTGATGAGTAGAGGGGCACAATGACCTTTCTTGATTTAGAGGTGAACCCTTTTGTGATTAGGTGGGCTACATAGAAGGAATATCTAACCACTTTGGCAATGTGATTATCAAAGGAGAGGTTACTATCTATCCGGGTCCCCAGGTCCCTAATTACATTTTCTGTACTTGGTGGATTACCACTTATTTGGTAATTCGTGGACACTTTGTTTTTTCCAAAGGGGATGACTATGCATTTTTTGGCATACAGCTTGAGGCCATGGTTTTGACACCAGGTATCTGTTTCTGTAAGACCCTTCTGGAGGATGTCTGTGTCAGCCAGAGAGTCAATTATGGCCCCCAGTTTGCAGTCATCTGTGAACTTGGTCAGCCATAGTCCTCCCGTGCTTGCCTGTACCTCAGAGAAGTATATAATGAACAGGAGGTGGTCCCAAGACCGAGACCTGTGGGATGCCACTTGTGACTGATTTAGAGTCGGACATGGCACCTGCAACTCTAACCATGTGTGTTCTATCCGTGAGCCAGTTGGCCACCCATCTCATGACATAGGAGTTAATGTTCAAGCTGGTAAGCTTGTCTATGATGCCAGAGTGGGGAATGGTGTTGAAGGCCTTAGTGAGGTCTGGGTAGGCTGTGTGGACTACCTTCCCTTCATCTATGGCCTTGGTAACTGTTTCAAAGAAGTCAACTATGTTTAGAAGGCATGATCTGCCTTTAAGAAAGCCAAATTGGGTAGGGTCCAGTGTCTGGAGGTTCTCAAGGTCTCTGTTTATGAGTTCCATGATAATTCGCTCCATAGCTTTCCAGACCAGGCTGGTCAGGCTTATAGGGCGATAGTTCCCAGATTCTGTTGTGGCACCACCTTTGTGTAGTGGGATGACTGTTGCTGTACGCCATTCTTTGGGTCCATAGCCTGTGGTAAGGCTGAGTCTGAACAGTGAATTTAGGTGAGGGTTTAGTTCCTTTTGGAGCTCGTGTAAGATGCAGCCTGGGACACCATCCGGTCCTATTGATGCTGTGTTCTTAGCTTTGGAGAGGGCTGTTTTTACCTGCATGTCCGTGATGTCTGGGGCTCTGCATTCTTCTGTGATGGACACAGGCCCTTTTGTGGGTGAGGGGGGGGGTGAAGTTTGCACTAAACTTGTTTACCAGGATGTTGTCAATGTCAGTTGGTTCAGTGTATTTTTTGCCATTTTGCAGTAGCTCAAAGCATATCTGAGAGTTGCCACCTAAATGTTTGATATAGCTAAAGAAGGCTTTGTGGTTATCTTTAGATTCCTTGGCAATTTTGCTTTAGAAACTGGCCTTGGATGATATTAGGAGCAATTGTAGTTTCTTGCTAATAATGATCAGTGATGCCTTTCCTTTTTGGAATTTTGCTCCACCATGTAGTAGTTTCCTCCTTCTGTTGTATAGCTTATTTATGGCCAAGGACCACTAGACTGGTTTCCTTTTTTTGGAGGAGTGAGTCTTGGTTTTACTTGGGATGGCTCGATCCATGCATCCCTGTAGATGCTCTTATAATGCACTTGTAAAGGATTCTGTGGATTGGATAGCATTATCCTGTAGCAAGTGGGCTTTGAAACTTTCCACTTCGGTCTTGAGAAGTGTGAAGTTTGCTTTTGAAAAGTTTTTCACAGTGGTTTCCTTTACTGGGGGTGGGGTCAGGATGTGGATGTCCAGTGTGATTACTTTATGATCTGATCTTACCAGCGAGGGGTTTACCTCTGGTGTGGAACACTGATCCCCCATGTTGATGATGATGAGGTCCAGTATGTTGTCACCTCTAGTGAGCATGGTGACCAGCTGTTCCAGGGCGTTTGAGTTTATAAACTCTAGGAAGCATTGGGCAAAGGAGTTTGTACTTGAGTAATTCTCCCAGTCAGTGTTTGGGTAGTTGAAATCTCCTAATGTCATGGTGTTTGGTAGGAGCTTTATATTTTCCAGTGTTCTCAGGAATGCTGAATGAGGGTCCTGAGTCAAGGTAGGTGATCTGTAGCAGGCTACGATCTGATAAGCACCTTTGCCCACTGTTAGTTGCACTTGGATGGTCTCCGAGGCCTCGTGCTGTGCCACTAACCTGGAGGAGTGTGTATCCTTTATGAAAATGGATACACCCCCTCCTTTCGTATTTCGGTCTGGGTATTGGGGCCGAAGCTCGGAGATATTGGGATTTCTTTAAGTGGAGCATGTCCAACAGCTCTGTGTTTGACATAGCTTTGTATGTTAGGCAGAGATCACCTCTGAGTAGGCGATAGGCAACAGAGTAAAGCTGGAATGTTTTGAGACAGTCTGTGTAGGGCATGTATTTGAGGCCGCTAATCCTCTTTGTGAGGTATTTCTGTGGGCTTTCCAGTTGTTGTAGATGTCTTGTGAGGTACATACCAAAAGGGGATTGTACTCTATAATGGATCTAATGAGTGATTTTTCTGCATAAGAAACCTTTTGTGATGAGGTGTGCCACATAGAAGGATGTCCTGACTATTGTGGCAATGTGATTATCAAAGGAGAGTCTACTGACCACCTTTGTCCCAAGGTCTCATCACACTTTCAGTGTTAAGTATACTACCACCTATGTTGTAGTTCATGGGTACAGAGTTTTTACCAAAGGGGATGACAATGCACTTTTTGGCACTGAGCTTGAGGCCATGGCTTTGACACCAGGCATCTGTCTCAGAGAGACCCTTTTGTAGGATGTTCACATCATTAGTAGTTTTGATTATGGCTCCTAGTTTGCAGTCATCTGGGAACTTCATTAGCCAAAGGCCTTCTGTGTTAGCCTGTACTTCAGGGAAGTAGATACCAAACAGGACAGGACACAGGACTAATGGTACTCCACTTGTCACTGGCCTGAAGTCGGACTTGGAGTCTGCTAATTTCACAGTGTGGGTTCTGTCAGTGAGCCAGTTGGCAACCCATCTTGTGAAATAGGGCTTTATACCTAGTTTAGTGAGTTTATCTATAATTCCAGAGTGGGGGATGGTGTCGAAAGCCTAGACAAGATCTAGATAGGCTGTGTGAACCACCTTACCCTTGTCTACAGCTTTGGTGACTGTTTCAAAGAAGTCTATCAGGTTTAGGAGACATGATCTGTCTTTTACAAACCCAAAATGGTTGAGGTCCAGAGTTTGGAGATAACCAATGTCTTTGTTTATAAGTTCCATGATGATACATTCCATGGCCTTGCAGACCAGGCTCATCAGGCTAATGGGGCACTAGTTCCCAGGGTCTGTGGTGGCTCCCCCCTTGTGTAGTGGGATAACTGTCACTGTGCACCATTCAACAGGCACAAAGCCTGATGTGAGGCTATGATTGAACATGGTTCTTAGGTGTGGTGCCAGTTCATTCTGTAGTTTGTGTAGAACACAGCCTGGGATGTTATCTGGTCCCATGGATGCTGTGTTCCTGTCTTTGGAGAGTGTTTTTTTATCTGTGCAGCCGTGATTACAGCAACTTTGCATTCTTCCGGTATAGAGATAGGCTCTTTCATGGGTGAGAGGGGGTAAAGTTAGCACTCATCCTATCTGCCAGGATGTTGGCAATATCAGTTGGGTCTGTATATTTAGTGTCATTGTGCTGGAACTCAGAGCAGATCTGAGTGTTGCCATTGTGATTCTTGACATAGCTATAGAATGCTTTGTGGTTGTCTTTAGAGTCAGTGGTAATTTTGTTTTCATAACTAGCTTTGGAGTATTTTATTAGGGATTGCAGCTTCTTACTGAGGTTGACCAGGGAGCTCCTCCACTCATGGGTTTTACCCTCTTTTGCAACAGTTTCTTCCTTCTGTTGTGCAGTTTATTTATGGCAGGGGACCACCAGAATGGCTTCCTTTATTTGGAGGATAGCGTGTTGGTTCTTTTTGGGATAGCATGGTCCATGCACTCATGTAAGTGCTTATAAAGCGCACTTGTGTAGGATTCAGTAGTTGTAACTGTATTGTCCTTCTGCATGGGTGTCCTGAAGTTCACCACTTCTGTCTTAAAAATCATGAAGTTGTCTTTGGAGATATTTTTTTAACATGGTTTCCTTAATGGGGGGTGGGGGCAGAATGTGGATATGTAGGGTAATTAGCTTATGGTTAGATCGGACCAATAAGGCATTGGCATCAGGTGTGGAACACCGGTCACTCAGGACAAACCAAACCCCGTAACCAACACAAATAACCACAAAGTGAGCTAAATGCTACTCATTGCCAGAAGTTTCAGCCTCCAGATGCACACACTTGAGGCACTTCTCAGTATGGAGAATATTGATATCTGTGCAGTAACAGAAACCTAGTTCAAGGCTCCAGAGAGCAAACCAGCACTACCAGGATACGACTCATTCCATACCTTCCAGCATCAGGACCTGGATCATAGCACATAGGGTGGGGATGTATCCATATTCATTAAGGATACCTACACCTTTCTCTACATCCTCTCTACAGGATATGTACCCATAGAATGTTGCACAGCAATGTTCTTCCCACTCCACAGGGGTGGGGCCACAAAAGACCCTTGGCATTCATGCTCTATGAATCTGATGAATCTGATCTGCAAGGCAATGGAGCCAATCATAATGGAAGTCAACAATAAAGACATTGGGAACCTTCACACAGTTGAGCGCACCCAGTTTGGCTTCATCAAAAGCAGATCACACCTCCTGAACTGGGTGGATTTATTTGAGACAGTTACCCATGCTACAGATGATTTAAATGAGCTCCACACAGCCTACCTATACCTCATTAAGGCCTTTGACACTATTCCCTAGTCAGGTATCATAGATAAACTCACCAACCTGGGCATGAATCCATTCATCACAAGATGGATTGCAAACTGGCTCACAGATAGATCCCACAAATTAAGAGTTGCTGGCTACATGTCAGACTCTACACCAGTAACAACTGGTGTCCCCCAGGGTTCAGTCCTGGGGTCCCTCCTGTTTGGTATAGACTTCTCAAAAGTACATGCCAGCACAGGAGGGTTGTGGTTGACTAAGTTTGCTGGGAACTGTAAAGTGTTTGCCATAATAGATTCCCCGGATGACACACATATTCTCCAGAAGGGACTCTATGAGACAGATGTGTGGTGTCAGAATCATGGCCTCAAGCTCAATGTGGAAGAATGCATAGTAATCCCCTTTGGTGAAAACAAAGTACCCACAAACTACCACATAGGTGTTACCCCCTTAAAACTGACAAGGTAATAAGGGATCTGGGGACACAAGTAGATAGTCATCTTTCCTTTGACAACCATGTTGCCAAAGTGATTGGAAATCCTATGTGGCTCATCTAATCAACAAAGGGTTTGCATCAGGATCAAAAGAGATAATGGTGGCCCTCTACTCTTAAGTCATCAGACCAGTCATTGAGTACAATGCACCATTTTGGGTGTACTCAACTATGCATATCCAGCAGCTGTAGAGACCACAGAGGTACCTCACCAAGAGGATTACTGGCCTCCAACAGTTGTGTTATGCAACACAACTGGTAAAACTAAATCTGTTCTCCGTTGAGTACCACCTACTCAGAGGCACACTCTGCCTAAGATACAGAGCCATGTCCAACACATAACTGTTGAACATGCTCCATCTACGGATAACAAAATTGAGTCACACTACACACTCCAGGAATATGAATCTCATCACAACAATGAATACAACATGCTGGTGGGATAGAGTACCATCCCAGACACTTGCCTTACTGTGGAACAGAGTCCCAGTGTACATTAGACAGAGCCCCTCACTGACACTCTTCAATAGGAACCTTGATGAGTGGATGGGAAACAGACAATTCACGCCAGACATCACATCTGCAGCCACACTAGAAAGGGGCTTAGGGTACTAACTATTAGAACTAGGGTTTGGGAGACTACCCAATGGGGTGGTGAAAGCTGCACAACTTGCCTAGGCTAATATATGCCTTTGTGAAGATAGTCTACTACATACCTATGAACCTATGTGACAGGTACATGTCTAACATATAGTAGATGTGTACTTCATTGTACAGTCATGTTGTATAGCAGGCACATGGACCACATATACTGTAATGCTTACAGATACTGGTGGCTGTTATGTACAGTGGATTAGATGTGCACCTCATGTCTTTTGTGCCATTGGGATGTGTGCTGGGAGGGACAGTCCTTGATGGCTCCCTGTCATGGTCACCCTCTTACACACATCTCTGCCCATCCATCGTTGGCTTATTATACTGTGTTCCCCCTATATATATATATATATATATATATATATATATATATATATATATATATATAGGTACATATGTAGGTAATAGGCTATCTGCCTGAAGGCATATATTAGTATGGCCAGAGTGTGCAGCTATCACCACACATGGGGTTAGTTCCCTAGGCCTCTGTGTAGTAGAGCTGATAAAGTGATCCATGGTGTGACAGTTCAGTTTCACATACACTCATCAAGGCTCCTCTGGAAGAGTGTCAGTTAGGGACTCAGCTTAATGTAGGTTGGGAGCCTGTTCCAAAGCAAGGGAAGTCTGTGAGTTAGTAATATATCCCTCCAACATGTTCTATCTATTGTTGTGATGATGATATCCCTAGAGCATGTGGCACAGTGAGCTTGGGTTTACTTCAGATAGCGCATGCACATCAGTTCTGCATTGGACATGGACCTGTCTGTTGGGCAGAGATCACCTGAGTAGACAGTATGCAAAAGAGAACAGATTGAGTTAAATTCAGTCTTGTTGTATGGGGCAACTGTTTGAGGCCAGTAATCCTCTTGTTGAAGTACTTCAGTGGTCTTTCCAGCTGCTGAAGGTGTCTAGTCATATTCATCGCAAGTGTGCCATGAAGCTCTCTGATGGGTCTGCTGATTGATGAGTAGAGGGAACCTCCTTTGACCTACATGTAAAGACCTTGGCAATTTGTGGGAACACATAGCATGATTTTCTAACCACTTTGTGAATGTGTTTCTGGAAGTAGAGATGACTATCCACATGTGTCCATAGATCCCTTATTATTATCTCCATATTTAGGGTGTTGGCACCTATGTGGTATTTGTATGACTGTAGCTCGAGGCCATAATTTTGACACCACATCTGTCTGACTGAGACCCTTTTTAAGGATGTCTCTGTTGTCCCAAACATCAATTATCACAACCTTTTTGCAGTCATCCACAAACTTTGCTAAACATAGCCCTCATGTGTTTGACTGTATTTCTGAAAAGTATACACCAGACAGGAGGGGTCCCAAGACTGAGTCATGGGGGACAGCAGTTGTTACCAGCTTGAACAGGAGACCACAATTCTTACCTTGTGGGATCTATTTGTGCCCCAGTTGGCAATCCATCAGATGACATACGTCTTTATGCATAGGTTGTTGATTTTGTGGATACGACATGTGTGTGGGATGGTGGAAAAGGGCTTTTCAAGGTCTATGCAGGCCATGTGGAGCTCATTTCATTGATGTATGTCCTGGGTGACTGCCTTGAAAACTGTCTAGCTGGTTTAGGAACCATGATCTGCCCCTGACCAAACCAAAATGGGTAGGGTTGGGTGTTTGTAGGCTCCCAATAGCTCTTTTTATGAGTTCCATAATGATAGACTCCATGGCCTTGCAGATCAGGCTTATTAGGCTTATAAGACTAGAGTTCCCATGGTCTGTTGTGCACCAATACTTGTGGAGTGTGCCAAATGTTGCTGTAACCCATTCAACAGTTTCATATCCTGTACAGAGGGTGAATCACAACAGACTGTTCAGGTGCAGGGTCTGTTTGTTTTGGAGTTCACATATGACACAGCCAGGGAAACCATGTCATGCCATAGACACCGTGTTTTTAGGTTTGGATAGAGCTGTTAACCATTGTATATGTGATTTCTGGGTTTTCACAATCTCCAGGTATGGTAATGGGCCCTTTTGTTAGTGAGAGGGAGGTAAATATATATGAACCTGTCTGACAAGATGTTGGCAATGTCAGTCATGTACATGTATTCATTTACACGTTGCACTGACTCAGAACATATATGAGTTTACATTGATATTTATGACATAAGAAAAAGATATACTTCACAGTACCTCCAAAGAAAGCCTGGAACACACCAATAAGTGCCAACGACTTCCAATAATAATCCACAGTTTATTGTCATGAAATACAAACACGAACACAGACTGAAACGACAAGCAGACTTGCAAACAAACGAATAAACAATCATAGCATACGAAGAGAGTTAAGCGCTTTCAACCATTACTGGTCTTCATCAGAACTGATGAACTGATGAACTGATGAAAGCGCTTAACTCTCTTCGTATGCTAAAGTATATATACTTTGTTTCATTGAATCTCATTTCCCTGAATTTCATTTCATCCCGACCACATCTCTGAAAACACAAATTACTGAAAACTCACTTCACTGAATCTCATTTCACTGAACTGAACTTGGTATAATATGGCACTGCGTAGAGTACTGTAAGGAAATAAAAGGTATATGCCCCTTTCTACACTGTAGTGCAATCCTGGAGTTAGTATATATAGTTGGGGGTGTGTGGGAGTCAGAGCCCCACACATTGGGGTGGTACACCCCTTGCCCCCCACCTTGTTTGCTTTATATTCTGTTTTACCAAAAAATGTAAAGCAATGTATTTTAAACAATAGACATGCATAACTACTACACTAATGACTAACTCTCTCCAGAAGACAATATGCACTCAAATTAAGTGGGAGGGCTGTGCCCTCCACACCCCCCCCAAACTATATATACTAACTACAGGATTGCACTACAGTGGAGAATAGGGCATATACCTTTTACTTGCCTTACAGTACTCTACACAGTGCCATACATACTAACTGCAGTTCAGTGAAATGAGATTCAGTGAAATGAGTTTTCAGTAATTTGAGTTTTCAGTGAAGTTGACGGGATGAAATTAAATTCAGTGAAATGAGATTCAACAAAATATATATATATATATATATATATATATATATATATATATATATATATATATATATACATATATATATATGCATTCTCTCCCGGCATCCGCTGGAAATTGGCTTCATTCCAAGTCGGACTTTCCCAGTAAGCAAATGTTAAACAAATATGTATATATAAATGAGTCTGCTTCAAAATATCAAATGCTTACATTATCGAATCCCACTTCATCAAACCTCAATTCATTGAATCTCTTTAGATCAAACTCTCGGAGCTATGAAAAGGAACCCCGGGAAAGGAACCATTTGGCCACCATGGTGAACTTTGCCCTTCCTCTACTTTAGTGCGATCTTGAGGTGCCATATTTTTTTAGGGGGGTGTGAGGGTGGGTGAGGCACCCAACTTGGAGGGTTGTTTTGTTTTGCTGTTTGTTATTTTGTGGTTGAATGATTCCTTTCCAGGGGTTCCTTTTCATAGTTCCAGGGGTTCGATATAATGAGATTCGATGAAGTGAGGTTCTATGAAGTGGGATTCAATAATGTAAGTATTTGATATTTTGAAGTAAATCTATATGTGTGTGTCTATATACATATATATATATATATATATATATATATATATATATATATATATATATATATATATATATATATATATGTGTATATATATATATATATATATATATATATATATATATATATATTTCTACATATATATATATATATATATATATATATATATATATACATATGTGTGTGTGTGTGTGTGTATAAATATATATATATATATATATATATATATATATATATATATATATATATATATATATATATATATATATAAATTAAGCAGCAGAGGCAACCATATACAAACATATATGCCAGTACTCACTCTGAATAAATAAATAATTTATTTATTTATTTTTATTTATTTTCTTTTATTTATTTATTCAGAGTGAGTAGTGGTGTATATGTTTGTACATGGTTGACTCTGCTGCTAAATTTGGTGTGGTTTATGCTATTTTACATTATGGAGCAGTGAGGCATTTATCCTCTGGAGTGCTGCTTATCTTGTTTTGTTACTGTATATATATATATATATATATATATATATATATATATATATATATATATACATACATATATATATATATATATATATATATATATATATATATACATACATATATATATATATATATATATATATATATAGATATATATATATATATATATATATACATATAGATGTATATATATACATATATACATATATATAGATATATATATATATATATATATATATATATATATATACATGCTCCAGAAGTCAATTCAAAATTTGCTGACCCTCAAGGCATTTTATTTGCATTTAAAGAATACTATGAAATACTTGATAAAGACTTCAGGGGATGTGGATAGAAATGAAAACATTAAATCTCTGTATAATTTCTTAAACCTAAAAGCCCACAACAATAAAAAATCTCTTGGAGTGGATGGGATAAATTAGAATTATACAAAATATGGCCTCAAAATTTTAATTACTTGTCTTGTTAAAAATATTAAGAAGGGAAAATATTTAAATCTCATACATCTTTATTATAATCCAAATATTAGTCTAAAAATAAGGCTCCAATATTCTATTAGTAGGATAGCCCAGTTATATTATTAAACAAGGATTAACTCTTTCCCTCCAAAGGTGATCTGGAAGTTTTTGCAATGTAGCTTCCATTGGGCAAAGGCTAAGCTTTTTGATAAACTCAAATTATGGCCTCAGATTTCAAACAAATGTTCATATATTGAGATTCATAGGGTTTACTATGTAAATGGCATATTCTTCAGCACAAACTATTTTATAGTGTCATGTATTCTTTAGGTTCGTAAGATGGATTTTATAAGTCACAGTAAACACAGTGAATATTGTTTATAGTATTTTGTAAACAACTTACAATATACAAGTAACCATCCAAATTACACACATACTATCAGCAGCATTTTTTCACCCACCTGAATGGTTCCATAAAAGGGTAAGCAGTTCTGGCTGTGTTACTTTGTTACTAGGATATTCAGAAAAAAAACATGACATTTATTGCAATATAAATAGATATTATAAGAACAATGCATTTATCTTTGCCTGCAGTATACAGATGTAAGATATCAATACAGTAGTATTTGTCACTCTGTAAGCTTTAAGATGAAATCTGTTAAGGCTTTGTATATAGCATGGGTTTGGAATTATTTATTTAAATATGAATAAGCAATATTTGATGCCAAGAGGCATCAGTAGGATATGACTGCAGAAACACCTGGAGGTGTCACCCGATATAATAATTTAATACTTTCTTATGCCATTTTCTTAATAGAATAATAAAATACAGATTTCTTTGATAGCAAGTTTTGTAAATTATAGATGAAAACAAAAAAATATATATTAAAATAATTATAACAGTAATTAACTATAGTAATATTAGTAATCGATATTTATAATTTACTATTTTAGCTATTGATAAGGTTTCTTCTTTTAAATTAGCTATATTTATTAAATCATTAACTACCATTTTGTTTCCTGAATTCATATACAAATTTAATAAAATAATTATGTCGCAACAATTCTTCATTTTATATTAAAAAAGAAATTTATGTTTCACAGCCAATGTTCTTCTTTCGGCTTTTCCCGGTTAGGGATCGCCACAGCGGAACTCCAGTCTGCTAATGATTGGCAGTAGAATTTTTACAGGTGCCGAGGTGCCAGCTTGACACCCAACCTTCAATGAAGGCATGTGCATTCTACGCATGTCTTCGACCACAGGGAGGATATGCAGACTTCACAAAGAAGGCACTCCAGCCGAGAATCAAACAGGAGAATCTCTTGCTGTGAGGCAACAACGCTACCACTGCACCACCGCGGCTTTATGTTTCCAGCCAATAAAAGTAATTCAAATGAACTAAACTCAATATGATAAAAAAATAAGGCTTTGGAATAAAAAGATGCTTATTCTAAAATCTTACTATTTACAGACAAAGTATCTAATACTTGCTAACATCAATTTATCCGTAGTTCATTTAGATGATACAGTGAAACACATTGAGAGAATATCCAAAGGTAAATTTAATAAAAACAAGGTACACAACATTAATGCACCGAATGTAAAACAGCAGGCTGTATTCAGCAAACATTGCTGCATCATGATATGCAAATCTGTGAGATGTGTGGTGGCTATGTGCAGGGTGTGTGAGATTCAGAAAATCTAGCAAGAAGACCGTAGGACCTAAGAGAGCACCAGGAGAACATGCATGCTTCAGATCATCTTGCTTTTAATATTAACAATAGTAGGGATGTAATACAAAAATGCAAAACATATACACAAGTGCCACTTCTGTCATTACTGCCATTCCTGAAATGTTATTAGTGTGGCTGTGTGTGCATCATCTTGTATATGTGGCAAGTGTGTCAGAATGTTAAGGCTCTGCTCCCACATTACGAGGATGCCTTTGGATTCAATCCATCCTCCCCAGAGTTGTATTTTCATGAAAAATATTTTAAGATTATTTTTCTGTCTCATAATAACTGCAGAATTAGATGGGCAAAGTATGCATGATCATTATTATTCATTGGATGGATATGTTTCAGCACAAAGAGACTTTTTTTTTTTCCTTTGTATATAACCTGTAAGTGAAATATATGTCTGAGCAGAATGTTTTCTTGGAGTATGTGCATTTTTCTCAGATATAATTTCTGTATCTTGAAACAGAGACACCTTTTGGTAGCTCATCAAGTTAACTGTCTATCTTTTAGAATGTGGGTGATGATACCTGTTGGCTCAGTTCCCCCTTTCATATGTATATGATAGCAACGTTGTTAAGTTGAGAATTACAAACAGAAGTATACCAGATGAATGAAGGTCATGTTAGCACAAAATACAATCCAACAGGTAAAAACAAGCTCAACCACCATGGCTGAAATGTATAAAACTTTAATATAAAACAATAAAAACAAACAAGTAAAAGCTAAGCACTTTCACGACCGGAGGCCACTTCTTCAGACCATAATACTCCAATACATTATTTTATTAAAAGCAGATTCGCCCCTGGTTTGAATAATAATGTTTCTATCAAACCAGTTTTACAAGCATGTGCTTTAAGGCATTGATTTTATAATTTTTTAGCATGGTCTTATGAATAGTTTTGACCTACTACTCAATGAGTAGCCATGTGACCTGATTGTTTTTTCTGATTGAGTAACTTGTACTTTAAAAGTGCTACAGTTTGTAATCGAGCATTATAGTCTGAAGAAGCAGCCTCCAGCCTTGAAAGCGCTTTTACTTGTTTGTTTTTTATTGTTTTCTATTAATGTTCTATACATTTCAGCCATGGTGGTCGAGTTTGTTTTTACCTGTTAAGTTGAGAATTGTTTTTTGCTCCATCAAATATATTATGTTAAATGTATCACAATATATATCTATATATATATATATATATATATATATCTATATATATATATATATATATATATATAAGCTGCAGTTTTTCATTGTATTTGTACTCCCCCATTTTGTTGCTCTCCTTTCTCTTACATACATTTATTTTGTTTATTATTTTCTTTATCTCCATTTATTTTAATACTATTTGTAGTAGTACAGCAACTTGCACCCATCTCACTGGCAAAGCCTGACACCCCCCTTCACGTTTGACAGAAACAGTATCACTGCCTCCACCATCAGAAACATCTTGACCCCAGCCTACAGCAATCACCTTCATACCTCCTGCTCTACCTATACCACTCACTTCAGGTAATCCTGCAGTGGATGTTGGTACATATGTACCTACTACTTCAGTGCAAGCAGGGGCATTACGTTTGTCATCATTCAGCAGCTGGCAGACATTGTGGGGCAGATTAGTGAAAGGAGTTTGGATGCCAAATCAACAAAATGGAGAACCTCCTCTGGTGACACATTGAGTTGTGCCCTTGTCCAACAATGTCTCCACCATCCAAGACAGGGTTCAGGGGAGACAGTACCCAGGGTGGTGAGCATACCTGTCGACTATCCAGGTTTTTCAGAATATCCTGATTTTTGCCTCATATATTTGGCATTTTTCTCATAATATCTGAGCTTTTCTGGCAAATCAATGAAGATGAAATTCACTAAATAATGCCAGACATTTGAGTTTTAGACAACATCTTTCTGAAAGTACATGGTGACAGAAAACCTTTTATTCTAGCAACTTTATAAATGTATAAGAGTGGTATTTAAAAATTGTCAATATTTTGGGCTTTTGCCCCCCCCCCCCCCCCGGTTATTTTTGTTTTTGACTAATAGGTTAAAAGTTGTTGTGGTGAATAATCTCCCACTGGTTCTCAGCTGGTAGAGTCTACAGCTGTGAACACCCAATTCTATCCCCCATCCTTTTGTCTTTCACTTTTTGTTCAATGCTCACCCATATCAGTTTTTCAATGTTCCCAACAACATTGTCTTCCCTCTGTGCTCTGATGTCTCCTTCACCATAGTGTTCCACCTCCCACATTGTGTTACCACACACCTTGTCAGTAGTGTCTGTCTTACCCTGCTAACTAACCTAACCTAACCTAACCTAACCCTCTTACCTTCCTTTAATTCCTTCTCCAATTTAGCTTGCCTTCATAAATATCAAACAGGCAGTGTTCAAATACAGAATATTGTTAAATTGACTCACTTAGAGTGACTGCTTCCATGGTCAGCTTACTAATAAAGTGGGTTGATGGTTCAAGTCAACTCAGGATTGGTTGCTTTTTGTGTCTTTTATACTTCAGTTATAAGAAGGTTTAATAATCACTTGCTATGATTCACTAACACCTGCATTGCAACTGCATCCATGGCTTAGCTTGTGAAGGACATGCTTTGTTGAGACTAGGATGGAGGGTTTATTTCCCTTCTGGGTTGAATGAACTTGTCTATATTTTTGACCTAATATTATGCAAATGTGTAGTAATCACTTGCTATGTAGATCTCTGATTGCATTAGTGTGAATGCCTCCTTGGCTCAGCTTGTAAATGTAGAGTATTGTGAAGTCTAAATGAAGAGAGTTTAGAGATTAAGTCTTCTCAGGGTTGTATGGGTACTTTTTTATGACATTTGAATTAGTGTATTGGTACAGTGATCAGACTCTGTCAATGTTATAACTGCTGTTGGTCGATGTATCTTGTTACTTTTCTGTATTCCAACCCATCGTGTTTTTTTTTTTGCATTTGTATATATTCATTTACTGTCTTGTTTACATTATACGTTTATTTATGCGACCCTTATACCGACTCTTCCCTCCTACCTTAATCATATTACTCTACTACTTTCCACAAGTATCTTCTTTGCATCTTTGTATCCTTGGGTTAAAAAAATAGATCCACACACAAGCCTTATCACCAACTGTGCACACATATTCACATACCTGAAGCTCATTAGATGAGCAATACCACTGCCCATACTTCTCTGTAGCTACAAAGTGAACCAACTCTGTCATCCCACAAGTCCCTGCTGTAGCCACAACAAGGAACTGCTTGTGAAGCAAACTTACCTGCATGCATACATTTTTAATAGGTATCAGGGCTTATCATGCATGCATAGTAAACAAAATGATTTAGTCAAAAAATGTGGATGCAGTGTTTTTGAATCCCTAGGAATCTCATAAAGACATGTAAACCATTGGCAGTGCAAGAAATTAAAACACTTAGGAAAACCTAGATGACATTATCCAAATTATGTATAATATCATTATTAAAATACTTAAAGATTACTTTCAATGGGAAGTAGAAGAAGATATTTATATCTGGGCATAGGCCATATTTGATTAAAATTTGATTAAAAAGTTTCCACATCAATGGTAAAAAAAAAATTCTACTTAAAATTTAAACTTTGCTCAACTGCATCTGACAGTCTCCCACCTGAATACCTAAAGATAGCTATAGATGCCATAGTACACCCAATCTCTATCCTTATCAACAAATTAATAGGCAAATCCTATGTAATTTATTGCAATATTTTCACCTCTGTCAAAAACTCTTGAATTATGTATTCATAAGCAGCTCCTCCACTATCTTCCACAAGAACAGCTCTTAACAACTACCCAATTTAGCTTCCACTAAAAAAACATTATAGCTACTGTCTACTATCATTTCCTGTATCATAAACAAATGGAGGGACCTGGGTAAATTTGTTTCCTTCTTATTCCTTCAAAACACACTGCAAATGGGAAAACTGTGATAACCAAAAACAAGAGGAAACCCTCCAGTAACCCTCCGGTAGTTAGACAAATCAGTTGACTTGCATAAATCACTCGAAATGTGGAATACACACCACATGTTTATTTAAGCTTAAAGTTCCAGTTTTTCATCAGTTACAAAAAAAAACAACTTCCTCAGAATGGAAACAATGCCATGTCATTAAAACCCCTTCTTATAATTTTGCCTTCCCCTCACATGATCAAATAAAAACAAAGTACATACTGTTTTAATTTAAAAAGCTTAAAACTATGTTCAAAAACCATACTGGTCTACTATACACAATTACATTTGAAGAGAAATGTATACATATACATATATATATATATATATATATATATATATATATATATATATATATATAGATATATATATATATATATATATACACACACATACCCCTAGCAACTAGTACTCAGTAAGTTTGTGCAATGCACTATAATGAAATAGTGAACTCGTCACCAAATAAATTATTAAAACTAAACTATTAACTATAAACATCTACTTAAAGCCGTAGGAAACCAACTATTAAATATATATATCTTATAGTTCAAAGCTCAGTCAGCAGCTTAGAAAAGCACAAATGGGAAAAAAACAGGAAAAAACATCATATTCGACAAACTCCTCAGACACTTTAGAAGCACCAAGAAGTATCCAAATGCTGTAAAACTTATGTACGTATAAAAGTACAAAAGTAACACTCAAACGGAGTAACTAAGCACAATCTATAACGGCTTAAAAACTCCATAACATAACTCATTGCCATCAAGGTTAACTCTAGTTGAGACTCATGACTTATGACATACAAAACTCTGCATAAAATCTTGTAATAATATAATAGTATAGTATAATAGTTTATCTATATATAACTATACTCACTGAAATACTTGGAAAATACTGCTTCAAAATAAACATATTATGTATTAATGTTGAGTCCCCTCCCATTCTCTTGATCTTGTCACTTCGTGACATGGAATGACCCTGAATAGTTGAACGATTTATGACCTATACTCTAATGTACCTGTAGAATATGTTTGTGAGAATGTAGATAAAAATTAAAAGTTAAAAATTAAGAATTAAAAATTAACCCTGAACTTCATCTGCCCAGACTTTTGAGTTTTAACAAACATGTGATAGAAGACATACCATTTATACCAGGGTAATGACATGCATCTAATTTTAGTTGCCATACAAATTCCCTATTCTCCAATCGGAGTGACTCAGGTCCCCCCCTTCCTTCCAACTGTACCTAATCAATTACTGAGACAGAAAATTCATGTTGGGGATTATCCATCACGTGTTTGGCCAAGGCATTCTCCAACTTAAGCTTTCTAATAGCATACAGGTGTTCATACATACGTTCCTGTAGTTTTCTATCTGTTTTTCCGATATAGGAAACCGGGCATTGAGAACACCTGGCCAAATAAACTACTTGGGAGCTGTTGCAGTTAAATCTTCCCTGAAGGCCATACTTCGTACCCCTTGCTTCAAAGGTAGAGCCTGTTTTGATGTACTTACAATATCGGCACATATTACATTTATACAGGCCTACTCTGGAATTAGGAACCCCAGGTTTCCTTTCGAGGATGCTTTTAAGGTTATAACCCCTTTTAAAAACCATTCTGGGATATTCAGTCAATTTCTTCCAAGCTGAACTATCCTGTATCACCAAGTTCCAGCTTTTCTGGATGATGGAAATAATCTCCTTTGCATCCAAACTGTAAGTCAAGATGAAACTGCAAGGATGGAATACTCTGGAAACCTGACTAGAACTAAAATTTTCCTGGCTAGTACTGGTTTGATTTAGAATAGGTGAATAAAAACCTGTCTCCCTCTTATTTCATACTTCCATTAAGAGGTCTGAAATTAGCCCTTCCGGATAACCTCTATTAAGAAAGAGTCCTGTCATAAAATAGCATTCCTCCTGGAAGTCACTGTCCCTCATCACCATCCTGGCTGCTCTAACCAATTGACCTTTTATGATGGACCTCTTTTGTGAAAAAGGATGACAACTATTGAATTGTAAATAACTATTTGAAAAGGTTTCCTTTCGGTGAATTTTGGCTATATAACGATCATTATCCCTATCTTTCACCAAATCTGCATCTAAATATGCTATCTTGTCCAATGCAAAACAAGAAGTGAACCTAAGAAACCCAGTGGAAGAATTAAAGAGCTCTAGGAGTGAATTAGCTACCTCCTCATCTCCCTTAAGGATGATAAATATATCGTCCAAAAAACGTGTGTACATCAACACCTTGTCCTGAATGAATGAGTTAGCCAATACATTCTCCATTTCCCAATAGGCCATGACCAAGTTTGCCACACTGGCACCGCAAGGAGACCTCATCGGGACACCTATCAGCTGTAAAAAATATCTTCAATTAAATGTCACATAATTACAAGACAAGATAATGTCCAACAATTCTCTGACTAAATGAATCTCCTCAGCTGGAACCTGCTTGGTCATCATCATGGCCAGGATCCATTCCAAAGCCACTGCATGAGGAAAGGAAGAGTACAAATCCTTCACGTCTATGGTCAAGAAATGACTATCTACACTGTATGGCACCTTATTCACCCTAAACAAGAAGGGCCAAGAGTCTTTTGATATTTGGGGTTCACTCACCATATATTTTTTCAAGATTGTATCTACCACTTTTGCACTGGCATAGGTGATACTACCCCTAGCACTAAGTAATTAAAACAGTATGTACTTTGTTTTTATTTGATCATGTGAGGGGAAGGCAACATTGTAAGAAGGGGTTTTAATGACATGACATTGTTTCCATTCTGAGGAAGTTTTTTTTGTAACTGACGAAAAGCTGGAACTTTAAGCTTAAATAAACGTGTGGTGTGTATTCCACGTTTCAAGTGATTTATGCAAGTCAACTGATTTGTCTAACTACCGGAGGGTTACTGGAAAGTTTCCACTTGTTTTTTGTTATCCTTCTTATTCCTTGACCTGTCAAAAGTTTTCAGTACAGTTTTTCACGCTAAATGCCTGTATAAGCTGTCTCAACTTGGACTATTCCCTTTCTCATTACTGTGTTTCTATAGCTATTTAACAGAGCGGGTTCAGTCTGTAAAATGTTAGAATACTCTCTCCTCATACTTGCAAGTCTCCACTGGTTTAACCCAAGACTATTCTTGGTACCCCTCTCTTTAATATCTTTATCAGTGACCTCTGTACTTCCATAGGTCTAGCATCTCTTATACAATATACTGATGAGTTTATGCTTATATGTACATCTAATAAGTTGCCTCAGCTCTTCAACATCATGCAAGAAGCTTTTTTTTCATTTGAGAAATTGCACCATAATGTCTAGTTTCTACTCATCCCCCAAAAAACAAAGTTACTGCTATTTTTCCCAAATCATACACACCTGATAAAGCAAATTTCAAAATCTTTTCATTAATCTAAACTGAAATTGAAGTATTCTCCCATACAAGTCTTTCTGGAATAATTACAGATGATAACCTTAAATCTGAACTGCACTTTCAAAATAACATAAAAAAGACTCACCCACAGCTAGAAATGCTCTACAGGAATAAAAACTTCCTTAACAACAACACCAGATCTGCTCTTGCCACAACCTGCTTTCTCCCAACTCTCTTGTATAATACACCCATTCTAACCAACCTTCAGACTATAGTTAAAAATAAGCTGGAGGCATTCTATAATGTTGTTGTTTGTCTTTTGGCTTTTCCCGGTAAGGGGTTGCCACAGCGGAACTCTGGTCCGCTAATGATTGGCAGTAGATTTTTATGAAACGCCGAGGTGCCAGCTCGATGCCCAACCTTCAACAAAGGAATGCCCATTTACGCACGCATGTCTTTCAACACTAGCCAACCGCGGGGAGGACATGCAGACTCCACACAGAAGGCACTCCCAAGCCAAGCCAAGAATCAAACGGGAGAACCTCTTATTGTGAGGTTACAACGCTACCACTGTACCACCACGTAAACCATTCTATAATAAGGTTGCAAAATTTGCCACCAACAAACAGTACTGCAGTCTCCACTGTACTGCTGTTAAGGCTATGAATTGGCTTGGATTGCCTTACTACTTAGATTACATACAGCTTATCTTTACACACAACATTATTCACAAAGGCAATGACTGCCCTACTTTTACTCCTATTCTCCCCTCCTATAATCCAAATAGAATGCTTAAATCTAATGAACTACATCTTCTCAACATATATAAACCTCACATATCCTCTGGTGAAAGTCTCTATTAATACTCTGTCACTACAAAATGGAGCAAATTAGGTCCATCATTAACCCCTCCAGCTTACTACTAAAAGACTACCTAAATAAACCTGGCTTTGCTCCTGCACTACCTCAGGCTGAACTGGACCATTCCTCCTTCCACCACCAGCATACTTTGACTATGTTCAGAGAGAAGGAATTAATAACATCTATTTCTTAGACAAAGAATATATTTTTGCCTAAGCTATATTATCTTGTAATCCCTGTTTGAAATATTGTACTCAGTGTGTTTAATGTTATCTCTGTGAATACTTTAACTCTTCGTAACGTTCTTTTTCAGCTTGTTATAGCTCTCCAAATATTTGCACTGTTTGTAAATGTTCACACTATATGAACTGAAGCTGAAGTTCTACCTTGTTAATATGTCATTCTTCTGTATTAGGCTTTGTAATAACTTTATTTAACATAACCATATCATTATTGATGTGGAGCTTTTCTTCCTTGGGCCTGCACTGAAAATGGAAAATTATCCAAGTTGGACTTTCCCAGTAAACAAATATCAAATACATAAATAAATAATACAGAAAATCAATTTTATTTGATTCATAATATAAATCAGTTTTACTGAATTCTTACTGGGATTTTTTGAATCAGTCTATACAAATGTTATTGAAATGGATAAAGCCATGATATTAGGCTCTGCTGAAAGGACTTCATAAATGTGACAACAAGGTGTACATGATATGGGTAACCTTTTTGTACTCAGAGACAGCCCTAACACATTGCTCAAACATGAAAACATACAGCACTGTGTTGGGTTCTCTATTATATCATGCTGCATGCAATAAGACAAGCCAGGAGAGAGGCATGTGCTAATTAGCCAAGTGAACTCTTCCCCAGAACCACTTCTTGGAAGGCTTTTGTGGACCTATTGATTCATAGACTCTCCTGGATATGCAGTTAAGCACAGCCACCCCTACCACATCAGTGTATCAAGGTAGTGAATGCAGTCAAAAGACTGTGTACAACCATTATGGAAGAGGTAAGTGCTGTAAATTTTAGTGGTAAGATAGGGTCAGAGTTGAAAGAGTGATAGTATGCAAGGGGTAGATTGTGCAAGTGTGTGTGTGTATGTTTGTGTGTGTGTGTGTGTGTGTGTGTGTGTGTGTGTGTGTGTGTGTGTGTGTGTGTGTGTGTGTGTGTGTGTGTGTGTGTGTGTGTGTGTGTGTGTGTGTGTGTGTGTGTGTGTGTGTGTGTGTGTGTGTGTGTGTGTGTGTGTGTGTGTGTGTGTGTGTGTGTGTGTGTGTATGTGTGTGTGTGTGTATGTGTATGTGTCTGCACTTGCATGTATGTCTGCTTGGGAGATAGCATAAAAGAAGTGGAAAGGGGGTGAGTAAGGTGTTTGTTTGTGAATGGATGAGTGTGGAATGGTGATCAAGTGGATAAGAGGCTCTGTTTGTGCATATGCATTTGTGTGTGTGTGTGTGTGTGTGTGTGTGTGTGTGTGTGTGTGTGTGTGTGTGTGTGTGTGTGTGTGTGTGTGTGTGTGTGTGTGCATGTGTATATAGATTGAGGTGGCCGTCATTCCTCCACACACATATAGATTAATGAGCATAATCTACAACATTGGGTGGGGTAACCATTAGCCAGAACAGATTGCTGTTCTTAGGCAAAGGGGGACTACTAGCTATCAGGGATTACATAATAAGACCTGTGTGATAATGACACGTAAACCAGTACAAAGATCAGGGGGTGGGGTGGGGTTACTATACACATGAATACTACTTATATGCCATAATGGCACTTACACCACTATGGGGAAAGGAGTTGGGGGGATCCATTAGACACCAAGAATACTACTCATCTACCTCCATGATATGTCTGCCACAGAAAGTGATGATCTGCACATTGCATTAATTAACTGTGATTCAGAGACATGCCAGTAATGAAGTCTTTCATCATTGTAGCTAACATGTCTGTGAATTATAGAATAGTGCATAGTGGAAGAGGGGCTAATACTATGCCTATTCTTGAATCCCTGGGTGTGTCGTCTCTGGATAAAGTTTTACTTCATATTTATGCAAAAAGCAATCTCCATCCTCAGTAGATTAGAAGGATATATAGTAATAATAATATTACTTGTTGAAAAGATAATTTAATGATTAGAACTGAATGAAAACATATATATTATGACTGTGAGGTATTAGGTGATTCTTTTGCTCAAATATCTTTTTTATTTTTGCAAGCATTATGAGCAGATCATTTTTTATTTATTTTTATTTATTTAAGTTTGATGACCGGGGAAGTCCACTGGTGCAAGAAGAGCCCATTTTCAGTGGAGGCCTGGGGAGAAAAGCTACACAATAATTGCAAATTGCATTTCACATGTTACAAAAGAACATAGTTCATACAGTTAATTAAACATTTACAGATAAGTTCCATGATATTTGCAACTGGCTTGTCACAATGTTACAAAAATGAAAAGACATAATTCAATACAGAAATTTCAACATTTACATAAAGTGAATATTTTTGTTATAAACTCAATTGTAGGTTTACAGTAAGCTGCTGTTGAACCTGGTTACCTTTAAGACCCAGGGAAATCTTTGTGGTGTAGTCCCTGCTCCGCTTCGCCCTCGCTACGCTCGGGCTCGCTCTGCGCCCCACCCTGCCCCCTATTCCCACCCGCCCCCACTACCTCTACATTTATTAGGTCATCAAGCCCATCCCCCTTACCACCACCTAATCACAACTGTTCCCTCCTTCTCCCCTCCATTTCTCTACCTGTCTCTATTACTAAGGCTACTCCGCCCACCCACCAAACTCTCTCCTTTAACACACTCTACTCCCATCTCCATCGTTTTTCATACCAATTGCACCAAGGCAACTCCCCTAGAACTATCCACGCATCAACCTCACCCCTCACCATGGATAGAAACTCTTTTACTACCCTCTCCCTTTTACCATTACTCCTTATTTTACCTTATCTTTTAACAAGTTATGAAACCCAAGCCCTAACAGGAGCCTACCTCCCCAAGGGTCAGACCTCCCTGCATTCCCATAACCCCTCCAATCTCATCCCTCCCTCTCACTACCCTGCTACTCACCTGATCCCTAAAAGAACTCACCCTACTCTCTGTCGCCCAAAAGTGTCCTCAACAAGGGACCATCTTAAACTACTAATTAAACTCCAAAAAATACTTGATTACTTGAAAAAATCCATCACAAAAGACGGTGATATCCACCCTAACCCAGGCCCTAATAGTGACCTAGGCCCTAACCCCCTCAACGTAGCCAGAAGCCCAGCGGACTCCCTCCTTATGCTTCACCTTAATCTAAGGAGCATCAATAATAAAGTTCACAACTTGCATGCCATGCTCGAAACCCACTCCCCTGACATCATGTGTCTCTCAGAAACATGGCTCAAACCCAGCACTAAGGACGAGGAAATCATCCCACCTGGGTATAACATCCTCAGGGCCGATCGAATAACTAGAAAGGGTGGGGGAATAGCTGTCATGTTCAAGAATTCCTTGAACATCACAATGAATTCACTCCAACCTCCAAAAGTTCCCAACCTGGAACTGATTGCCCTGAAGCTATCCCTAAACAACCAAAAAAGTATTAATCTCATAGTAGTTTACTTACCTCCAGGCAAAAATGTTGAAAACCTAGAACAAACTCTTAGTTGGCTGGCTACCAACTATCCCCAAGAAACTATAATTTTAGGAGATGCTAATATTGACTGGTCCCTCTACTCCGCTCAATCAAACCCTCTCCCCATTAACTTACATGGATTCGCCCAAAACATTCTTTCTCCCACTAGAATTGGACATGCCCAACAAAAGGAGAGCATCATTGACTGGATTCTTATTAATAAGGATCCTAACAACTATACCGCAGGGACCCTTCCCAATGACCTTAGTGACCACCTCATTACCTTCATTATAAAACACAAATGTTCCACTACAAATCCCCCCATAACCAGACTAGTTAGGAACAGCAAGAATTTTGTCCCAGACCAATTTTGTGCTGATCTCAAGGCATGTAAATGGCACATCCTAAAAACTCTACCTTTAGATGAGAGTGTATCATACTTTAATGACACTTTCCTCAAGATACTTGACTCTCATGCTCCTAAGCGACTTACTAGAACTAAGGAACATATTGCACCTTGGCTAACAAAAAATACTAAAACTAAAATTAAACTCAGAGACCAGGCCTGGAACAAATGGAGAGCCACAAAAATCCCCCTAGATCGCATCAAGTTTCTACAGCTTAGAAATTCAACCAAAGCAGCCGTTATGTCTGATAAAAAACAATATTTCTATCACCTCCAAGATAAACATCAGGATAATCCTAAAAAATTCTGGGCTGGTTTCAATCACCTCCTACATCCAGGTAAATCTACCACCCCCACCCCTGAAAAACTCATGGATAAAGATCCAAGTGAAATAACCAACACTTTTAATTCTTTTTTTACTGAGACCATCCAGTCCCTCGCCAGTAAGCTTGCTACTTCTCCCCCAGGTGCAACCTTAACCAAAGATCCAACCCAACCTACCTTCAACTTACAACCTACCTCCACCTCCTATATTCGCACCCTCTTGAAAAAACTTAAACCAACCACCCTAGCAGCCGACTTGCTCCCAGCCAAATACTTACAAATAGCATCTGATGCCATAGCCTACCCTGTCTCAATCTTGATCAACCGGACCATTTATGAAGCTTCTATTCCCTCTATCTGGAAAATCTCTTATATCATCCCTCTCCATAAAGGAGGGTCCTCCACTGACACTTCTAACTATAGACCCATAGCAATACTGTCTCCTTTAGCCAAAATTATGGAACGCTGTGTTCACAAGCAACTCATTACCCACCTCACACAAAATAACCTCCTGTCCAACACCCAACACGGCTTTCGCCCCCATCACAGCACAACCACTGCTCTTCTCTCCTTTGTTGACTCAATCAACTACAACCGCAATAACAAATTAATATCCTCTGCGCTCTTTCTAGATCTATCTAAAGCCTTCGATATGGTCAACCACCAACAGTTGCTCCACACACTGGAAACCTTTCATCTTAGCAAACCAACCATAAGTTGGTTTAATGCCTACCTCTCTTGCAGAAAACAGGCGGTACAGTGGCAAAATAGGCTATCAGACCTACTCCCCACTAATATTGGTGTTCCCCAAGGATCTATTCTCGGTCCTCTTCTTTTTTCCATCTTTATAAATGGTCTACACTCTATCATTCCCAAAGCCACCTGCATTCAATATGCAGATGACTCCACCCTGATCTGCTCTGACGTTTCTCTCGCCAAACTCCAAGTCACAACCCAAAACTGCTTTTCCACAGTCGAAAAATGGTTCTCGAAACTGAAACTCCTACTGAACCCAACCAAAACCAAATTACTTCTATTTTTTCCCCACCCCAGCTACCGCCCAAGGAATAGAATCTCCTCCTACCAACAACCCAACCTTCTATGTGTCCTCCAACAATGGTACCATAATCTATCCTGTCTCCCACACCAAACTACTAGGGGTGACCATAGACCACAAACTTAAATTTGATATGCATGTAAACCTAACCATTAAGTCGGTCAACAAAAAACTCGGGTCCATGTATAGAATAAAGAAATTCTTAACCCCACACACCAAACTAACAATTGCCCGAACCCACCTCCTCTCCACACTCCTTTATGCCTCCCCGATATTCTCCTTCCTTCACAAGAGAGAGCTTAATAAACTTTCCACTACATATAATCACATAGCCAGATTCATAACTGGAATGCCCTATCGCACCCATCACTGCCTAAATCTAAGGACACTGGAATGGCTAGAACTTCCCAATATTCTCAAACTCAACCAACTCACTGAGGCTTTTAAAATTATCAACCATCCAAATAAAACCCCCTCACTGAACAAAATACTCACTCCCTACTCCAACCTTACGTCCCTCAGGTCATCCAAAAGTCTACAAGTGCTGACCATTAAATCTAACAACTCGGGTGGTGAAGCTCTATATGCCAATTCCATTGGCAAACCCTGGAACGCCCTCCCAAACAACCTAAGACTTATGTCCTCTCTGCACCAATTTAAAATACACCTCAGAGCACTCCTGAAGTCCCAATGGCTATGCCCCTGCTCTAATCCAGACTAATAGCTAACGTCCCTGCCTCACCTAGGCCTCTCCAAGCCTCCTCCCAACCCAAAAGCCTTAAGGGTCCACAATGTAGCCCTCTTAGTTCATCTTTTCAAACTACTTGCTTGCTTTATTTTGCCTTTAAACATCAGTGTATTTACTTGCTTCAGCTTTGTCCTTGTATTTGTTTATATAACCCTGTTCTTGGAGCTTTTCTCCCCGGGCCTCCACTGAAAATGGACATGTATCCAGCTGGACTAGCCCGGTCAACAAATGTAAAATAAAATAAAATAAAATAAATAAAATATATAGCTACTAGCCATTAGTAGGTCAGGAAAATGTTATGCATGGAAAGGGTAATAGTATACTTGAGACTGGAGAGTATAGTACAGTAGATATTAGAGAGAAAATTAGTTTTTGGTAAGGGAGGGATTATTTTGGGTGGGATGAAGTAATAGTAGAGGTAGTTGGAATAGTCGCTGCAAGGTGGAATGGGGGGGTTAAGTTGGAGCGTGGCAAGGGCATTCCCATTTGGAAAAAAGATGAGAGAGTAGCTGAGATTTGAAATTTGTATGGTTAGGTGGGTTGTGTAGGTGTGTGGGGAGAGAGTTCCACTGTTTAGCTAAGGAGTGGGACAGCAGTAGATGGCCAGGAGGTCATGCAGGCTTGTGGACCTGAAGGATATTTTATTTTTTGGATCTGAGTGAACGTTTGGGAATGTAAGGTTTTAAGGAAGTAGCAAGAGCTGGGCAGTTGTTAGGTTTAAAGATGAGCTTGTGGGCAATGGTGAGTTGTAGGTAACTGAGGTAGCTAGGTAGTTCAACCCAGTTGAGGCTGAGGAGGGAGTGGCAGTGGTGGGATGAGTTTTTTGAATTGACTGCAAATTTGGAGATCTTGTGGTAGCAGGATTCAAGTTTGGACAGAAGGCCAAGATGGAGATTGGTAAAAAGAGGGGCACCATACATAAGGGAGGGGAGCAGGAAGGTGGATGCAAGAGTCTGATGGGTAGAGGGGCTTTGGAAGTGGTTGTGCCTGTAGAGGAGACCTAACTTTTGGTGAGTTTTCTTGATTGCAGAGCAGATGTGGCTGTCAAATTTTAGTTCTTCATCAATAATGATGCCAAGAAGCTTGGTGTTGGGAAGATTTCAAGGAGGGTGTTGTTTTGGCTCTGTATGGTGAATGTGGATTTGTCAATGGAGTTTTTGGTAGGGGAAAAAAACATTAGTTTTGTTTTATTTGCATTTAGTGCCAGATGGTTAAACTGCATCCAGGTTTCTGTTTTGGAGAAGGCTAGTTGGGCTTTTGCTGGAGCTCGGAGGGGGAGAAGGCTGAGCAGATTATTGTTGAGTCATCTGCATATTGGATGATACATGAGTCTGAGATAGATTGGTGAAAGTTGTTAATGAATTGGTTGAAGAGAAGAGGGCCGAAAACAGAACCTTGTGCGACACCTGTGGGTGTGGGAAGGAAGGGGGAGGTTGAAGTTTTCCATTGGACAGCTTGCTGGTGGTTAGACTAGTAGCTGGAAAACCAGGCAATGGTGGTGGGAGAGAGGTGTAGGGTGGAGAGTTGGTATTTAAGTAGGGTGTGTGAGATGGTGTCAAAGGCCTTTGACAGATCTGGGAGTAGTGTGGATATTAACTTGCCTGAGTCACGTTCGAAGTTTATGGTTTCAAGAAAGGAAAGAAGGGCAGTCATGGTGCTGTGGCCAGGGAGAAGCAGCAGTTGCCAAACAGAAAACAATCAGTAAGAAGGTTAACAACTACAGAAATAGGGCAGCCTATCATTTTGGTCTGAAGCACCTAAAGGTGTCTGTTTATCTGTGTGAATTCAAAAGCAGATTTAGTAGAGCATCAGGGAAGTAGAATATAAAATAAATGTAAAGCTTTGGGAAACGGTATACATTTGTTACAATAAATGGGAGAATAAAATATAAGAATATAAAAGAAATGTGTTATGCAAGATAAATAAAATATAAGCCAACACATTCTGGCTAGGCTTATAAATGCCATTGGGCAGATAGCCTAGTACTTACCTATGAACCTATAAATGCAAAGCTTTGGAAAATGTATATATTTGTTACAGTAAAGAGGAGGAAAAAGGGGGGGGGGTCCAGTAGTGTGCACAGCAGAAGAATCAGTAGGAGTATCACAGAGAGAAGATTATAATAGACCTACACTGCTTACGGTCTGTTGATAAAAGTAGAACTTGCAGTGGCTTTTATTGGTTTGTATGGGGTTCCGCTGCCCATGTTCTTGTATGCAATCAGTTGTTGCAGTTTTTTTTTGGACCTTTGTTTAAGGGAACTGCTCACAGTCTGATGATAAACGTACAGCTTGCAGTGGCTTTTACTAGTTTGTATGGGGTTCTGCTCTATGTGTTCTTGTATGCAGGCAGTTGCTTCAGATTTTTTTTTTGGACCTTTGAATGTGTTTAAGGGAACTGCTCACAGTCTGTTGATAAAAGTAGAGCTTGCAGTGGCTTTTATTGGTTTGTACAGTGTTCCGCTCTCCATGTTCTTGTATGCAGGCAGTTGCTTCATATATTTTTTTTTTTTGTTGGACCTTTGAATGTGTGTAAGGGAACTGCTCATAGTTTGTTGATAAAAGTAGAACTTGCAGTGACATTTATTGGTTTGTATGGGGTTCCGCTCTTTGTGTTTTTGAATGCAGGGAGTTGATTCAGTTTTTTTTTTTTGTTGTTGTTGTCAGACCTTTGAATGTATTTAAGAGAAGTTGTGCACACTACTGAGGGATGCCCATGGGACAGAAAGAAACATAATGTAGTCAGGCAGGGGGTTTTAGTATTAAAAAAATAGATAAATCCTTAGCATAAGTAAATGTGCATGTAGTTGAATTCAATGATTTTGTTACCTCCTGTATTAAAAAATACCAATTATTCTTATTTGGTGACCAAAAAAGAGAAAACATTTATCACAGTCCCCTTTTTCTGAATTGTTGAAGAAAACTACTGTTGTTTATGAGTCAAATCATTATTATTAAAATGTAATGAAAACAAATGGTTATCAATTATAAATTTTACTTCAAGTGGTCTTTGCTTCTAGAATAATATAATACAATGACTCTACTTTATTATAAATTCCTTGATAAACTTATTTATTACAATATTTTTGAATCTTTTAGGAAGAATAATATTAACTGACAGATTACAATGCTATTTCAACATAATAGTTTATGTTACGATTAATAAGTTTGAAGTGTTAAGTTTGATCTACAATCTGTCTGTGCCTACCTGTTAAGAAGTTTATTTGAAATGCTCACAAAGTTTTAAAACAGTAGTTTCCAAAACCTGGAAATAATGTTGATCATAAAAAAAAGTTAATCTCCACTGTCACTCAAAACAAACAAATTTCTAAACAAAACATTAAAATATAAACTATTGTTTGGAACTCTAATTTAATTTAATTGGCAGGGTAAAATTTAAAAGTGTCATCAATGAAACAACAGCCAACAGGATCATAGCATTATTCACATTAAAATGAAAAAGGAAGTTAGGTCCTTACTTGAGTTGCTGATATCTAGAGAGTTTGCAAAGGCAATGCATTTACTTATTTATTCAGCTGTTTTAATTCAAATGTAAAATGACTTCTCACCATATTCTTTTTATGCATGGTTTGTGCTCTCTAAGTGGCACAACTGGGGTATTATATTGCAATGATAAATTACAATGAAATATTGTAAAACAACCTTATAGTACTATGATGAAGTAAGAGTAATAGTAACAACACATAATAGAAAATGTGAGGTCACTGGATAACATAATGCAAAATATGATATATAAAAGAAATTAATATTAAAGAATGTAATGTATAACTGTGGCACAGGTTGGTGTATACAGTAACATATGATAAATAACATTGAAATATGTACTCTGGACAATGTGCATTGTGGTACACAGTGATGCAGCAGGTCGCAGTATTGCCTCACAACAAGAGGTTCCCAGTTCGATTTTCAGCTGGTGTGCCTTCTCTGTGGAGTCTGCAAGTCCTTCCAGTAGTATTCATATGGGTTTTCTACACATGTTCCAGTTTCTTGTCACTTTCCCAAGACATGCAGTAGGTGGAGTGGATGCACTAAACTGGCCATAGGTGTGAGTGTGCATATGTTGTGGTACAGAAGGACAACTGCTGCAGCACTAGCCACCCAACAGTGTGACCACTGGCTCTAATTGATGGTTGCTGTTAATGCCACATCCTGACTCAATACACAAAATGGGAAAAAACAGAGTTGACACCAATGTACTCTAATAGGAAGATTTGATCAGTCAGGGATCCCATTCTTCACTGGTGGGAATGAACAGTTCAGTCATGACCATTGGCTGTGGACTTTGCCCAAATGTGATAAGGTCTATTGTAGTGAAGAAACAAAGATGTAGGATCATGGACATGGACCTTAATGGGTTGACCCATGTCATAACCCTACATATCATTGTCATACACAGCCTGGAAGATAACCATGAGCAAACATGCTAGTCATTAAGGAATATATGTGTCCATGCCCATACCTCTGACAATGACATTGTTGACTACTAGGAGTACCAGGCTTTGTGAAAATTGAAAATTTCTTAGAAATGGTCTAGTAGTCTGATTATGATTGATATGTACCCAGATATTTCACATCCAGACCTTCTCATAGCCACATAATGCTTTTCATGTAAAAAGAAGACCAGAGAACTTTTAAAATGTATTTCATTACAGGGCCCATGGGATCAATATTTTCCAGCAATGACTTCAGCAGCACTGTCTAATTATGGTCCAGATATCATGTCTGTGCACAGGTGCTGCACATCAGGATGCAAGCCAAATAATACACTCATCATTTCCACAACACTGAGTCTAGCAGCTTTCTGGGTCCGGATGATAAGACTCGTATTTTAATTTTTGCAGAGTATTGCATCCAGATTATGAGCAGACCAGGAGTCGTGGTGACACTGCAAAGCTCCACACCTTTTCACTAAACTGGAGATGAGGTGGTACTGCAAAACCCCTAGTCTTCTTCCCTAAGGTAGAGATGCACGAGTGAGTCCATGTGGAAATTTCAGAAGTTGTGTGAACTGGGGACATAGTGAGAAGCTGAAAGGGCAGCACAGTTATGAATGGTCTGCCATGCTCTGGAGATATAGGATCTGCCTGTATATTTAGGAGGCCATTGACCTGGGATTGTAGCTGAAACATCCCACACTAGTGTGGCAGAAATTTCTGCTTTGTTATAAGTCATCTTCTCACATCAGACATATGCTGCCCCAATGTGTTGGTCCCACCACTAGTAGAACCTGTGAAAGCATGAGCACATGATACCTACGACAGAACCTACAACAATGCCTATACCATCCCCTATGACATGCATAGTAATAAAAACAAGAGGGTCTATATTACAATGTCGAACTCACAGGAGTCCGAACTTTGTAATATCAAACCCAAACGTTTGAAATACGAAAATAGTGAAGCCATGGCACACCGATTTTGTTCCCAGGAAAAAAAAAATTGTTCGGCCATTTTCAAGGCTTTGCTGTTTCCTCCACTGTGGTGATATCTCGAAGTTGGTATATTTAATTGGGGGGTGTGGGGGCACAGCCACCCCCACTTTGGGGGGTGTGGGGAGGTGAAGCCCCCACTTCAGTTTAAGTTTAAAGTGTATTTTTTTATTTTGTCACAGAACAGCGATTTTTTTCCCCTGGGAAAAAAATCGCCGTTCTGTGTTTTCATCATAATTGGATTTCAAACGTTACGGTCCGATATTGCAACTTTCATACTCCTGTGAGTTTGACATTGTAATATAGATCCAAAACAAGATATGTGTATAGCATAGAGAAAGAAACTCACATTAATATGCAGGGTGATAGGACAGATATACAAGAGATTATGATGAATTAGCCCCATCAGTCATGCAATGCACCATACCATAGTACTAGGTACTGCTAACCTGAAGTGTCCCCTTCAAACAGTTAGAAGGTTGTTAGTACAGCTCCCACATATAAGTACCACACCACCATATGGAGCTCTACTTCTCCTCCCCATAAATGGATGTTGGGACCCTCTGTGAACTGCTTCTGTCGTGGTCAACTGCAAGCAGTGAACCTATCCTTGGTAATGTCCTGAGCCTTCTTCTTTACATCGATTATCATACTGGTTACATTTTGTCAGACTTGTTGCAGAGATAATAATAGGTTATGACTATCTACAGTAATCAAATCCTGCTCCATTTTACGACACATCTGATCCCAATATAGTTTGTCTGTGGCTCCTTTTCTCAGGAGATGCACACAATGGGTGAACACCCCCTGCATTATCACCTCTGTATCCCCGATGCATCAGCCAATGCCTCTAGTGCTGGGTCATTAGTGGTCAGCTGGTTTGTGTCTTAGCAGAGAGATTGTGGTCATTTTGCTAAAGGTAGCCTGGAGGGCTCAGTGATGGCCTTCATAGGCATCTGTCAGGTAGGAAGCACAGTCTTTTTTTTTGTTAGTGGCCCAGTAGGCTTTCATCACCATCTCCTGGCATTGTTTGCAGAGACTGGTATCTGCCATGGCTCACAGGCTACTGAATGCTCAAATACACACTGTAGAGTGTCTTCAGGTGAAGCTTATTTAGTTGATGACTGGCAGGTTTAGTCCATCAGGTCCAAGGAAGCAACCTGCCTATGAAGTCATTGATGGAGCTAATGCTTGTATATGCTGCCTAGTCTGGAATCCTTTTATGGAACATGCACAATCCTTATCCAGGTGCTTCCCTCCCCTATGCCTCATCCCATACCTTGTTTGCTATCCAACCCTATTATCTTCACGTTGAAACAGTTACATGCATGTTTGCATATGTAGCAGACAAACCCAGAAAAGCAAATGTCCCTCTATTAGTACACTGGGCTGTGGCTGGCAGAATAAACGTAACCCTTTTTGGCACATAGTTGCTGAGGAGCAGGAGTTAAGTCACTAAAGTCACTGACTGCTGGGAATAATTTGTTAGCTATGACTGTGCTCAGGAAATATCATTTCTGAAGGTACAATGGTGGTGGTATCCCTGCTATAAGTCTGATATGAACAGACTTGACTTATATAAGGCAGAGCTTTAGAACTTGTTCTTAAAAACTGGATGCTCTTTCATTACAGTGCACGCTGAGCTTTCTTATCTTACTCGGTCCTCTGAGTTTGTACTATCTTCTCTGTTTTTACAAACTTGCTAGTAAGTGTCAAAAGGGAATAGACCTGAAGTCGAGAAACAATATGGTTCAGTAACACCTTAATATTCAGCTATTTATCACATCTACCAGTGTATCCTTCAGGATGCCATTTACAAGTTCTGAGCATTGCACCTTTCAAACCTTTCAAGGACGTATGATTCTGTGACGTCTATCAATTCTTGTTAAAGAAAACTAATGAAAGTGTAAATTGCAACCTCAATGGCCTTTAAAAAGCAGTTGCCTGTTCGACAGTATATGCATTCAATGCTTTTTTTTTTTTTTTTTTTTTTTTTTAGAGGGACTGGTACATTGTAAATTGCATCTGGTTTGGAGGACAGTCTGAAACTTCTGTGGTATACTTCTCTGTCTCTGTCGGTCTCTCCATACTTGGTATGTGCCTTTTTGATATTTATCTGGTTACATTAACACTCCCATGGTGCACAGTGAGGATTTGCCTGACTGTCCAGCCTTCAGTAAAGTCTTATTTCATACAGAGTTAACTTTCTTGCAGTGCAGTCACTCATCATCTAAATTATGGGCAGATTAAGTTGGCTGTTTCTGAATATTCAGTTTTCAGCTGTAAGGCTAGCAGTGCAAAGGGTATAAGAGTGGAGTTTTTTTTCTGAGGGGGGTAATTTTCCTTTCTGCCATGTGTATGGTTTTGTGTACATGTGTTTCTGGTGGTGTGCAGCTTATAGAAAGAAGAACAATGACAGGAAACCAACAGGCTGGCAGCAGTTATTGACCTGTAGCAAATGCCTTGAGAACATTCATGTCCCATTTGCTCTGTGCAGGTTTTTTTTTTTTTAGTCTAGCATTTTGTGGTACTGAAAACTGAAACAGTAATAGTTTCTGAGCTAAGTCTAGCATACATATGTACATCTTTATTGTAATTTATATTTCTGGATAAAGCATTTGTTATTCTACTGTGAATAAGATATTCTTTTGCCTTAATTCGGGGTATTGCTCTGGTGCTATATTGATTAGAAAGTTTGAGTTCTTAGATATTACACCAATGATTTTCACTGCAGCTAGCTTTTTCCATTTATTGCAGTCTGCTATGTTAGGGTTAATCATTTGGGAATTTCTGCTTATCAAAAAATCTGAACTGCAATGCACTGTCACCAGTCATTATTCATGTCAATTAGCTCACCTTCTTCACTGTGGAGCTTTCTGCTGTGAATCTCCTTCTCAGAATCTAAAAGAGAATCAGCTAGTAGTGCTAGGAACTAAATCCTTTAATTAATGGATGCTATGAGTCTATTCATCTTATGCATCTGCTGCTACTGTGGTGTAAGTGGAATTTACTGGTCTGGTGATCCCATTAATAAATCATGTGTCTCACTACCCTATCAAGCCTAGAGGCTGTTTTCATCCATGGAGATCACATTTGTTCTATGAATGTTTTCAACTCCTCTTGTACTGAAATGAAATCAAAAAAACTTTCATGGGAGTTTTTTTACTGTGAACATCATATATGATTCAGGTAATGCAATCAACCAGTGCATTGTTCCTCTGAAACTGTTGGCTGAAATACTAAGAACTGTTGTTAGATAATTTCTGGAATGCAGGCAAATTTCCTGTACAGTTTCATGGACTGTGCAACTCCTGCATTAGGTTTAGCATGTACTCATAGTCTGAGTTAATTTTTATTTGAGTATCTATTGTGATAGTAGGGGTGTATGTTTTGGCTTTCTTGACTCTGATGTAAAGACAATCTCATATGACTAAAACCCAAGGGATTACATTGTTGAGACCAAATGCCTGAAACATGATATATACCAAATCCACAGCAGTATGAACAAGAAGAAAGCTACCAAAACTAATGCATTACTGACATTCACACATACAACCAGCACAAGCAGTGATTTCCAATAGAAAATGCTTCTTACAGTTTTGCTCTTTGGAATCTTGTGACTTGAGTACATGACGCTTGGAGAATAGGAACTCAGTGCCCACCTGAGACGTCCATGGGCCAGATTCAATAACACCTACACTAAGGGGGAATTTGATAAAGACTACACAGTCTCATTTTCCAAGTAGGCATTGTGCCACACTGCTTACATGAAAGTAAGCAGGATTTAGATTCAGTAAACACAGCTTGGTGGTGAACATGCACTCTCCAACACAGAAATATCCGTGGCATACATCATAAGCAGGTGAATTCCATGCAAATGAGTCAGGTAGAATGATCCAGCAAGCAGATAGGCAGCTCTGCAGACCCCATGTCAGTGTCCATAGTGTACATGAAAAAAGTCCGTGTACAGGAATATAAACAAGGAAAAGGGGCTGAGGGGCTGTAAAAACATAGTTGGATGGACAGAAATGCCATAGCACATACAGATATGACTGAAACTATCCACCATTTGTCTGAAAAAATAACAGAAGTAAGTAAAAATATTTTTTTAATAATCTGTACATGTTTGTGCGGCGCGCCTCAGTGCGCAAACATGCCTTATAAAAAAAACAAAAAAAAAAAAAAAAACAAAAGTAATATTACGAGACCGAAATGTATTACAGGACCCTGGGTGGAGTATCTGCAATGGTGTTTTGGTGCTGTTGCTAACATGGTAGGGCTTTGAAGCGTGTTGTTTCCAGGGTCTGAGCATGGTTGTGCAAATGAGGTGGAGTTACTGAATAACACAAATGGCTATCTGTGTCCATATATCCTCTCCATGTAGGCACAGAACCATGTTGGTGTCCTCACAAGAGGTAGCTGACATCAAGGGAGGGTGTGTCCAATAACTTCTAAACTGATTTGAGCTTAGCTGTGCCTATTTTCATGGTGCACCATCATGCTGAGCAAGGAAGTCTGGGGGTTTGTGTATACTAAGTGCTAAGCTTTGTTTACCTACAGGGCGCATGTTTCTATGTGTTTGCGTGGCATGCTGCTGTGCTGAATCTGGAAGTATGGGCGGTGTGTACACTAAGTGCTAAGCTCTGTTTACCTGCAGAGCACAAGTTTGTTTGGTGCTTTGCAGTGCTGAGTGTATCTAAAAGGCAATGACATATTAATTAGATGTGACTCCTGCTTAACTTAAACTAGGACCATTAAATGATGTTAATGATATACTAGGCAGGTGGAATGTATCATAGGTTGCCAATCACACAGTCAGCAACTACAGCAGAGTACTATAAAGTATTCATACACCCCACAATCTGATTTTTCCCCCATACTCTGCACCATTGGAGTACAGACTTGGGAATTTTAACTGAAAGAATGATAGGGGCTGCTGCAGGTCTGCTACATCTGTATGTGTTAGATGCTAAAGTCAATGCTGCTGCTGCTGACAGTAGGCCATGGCAGAAAAAGAGAAGAGTGTTCAGGCCCAAGGTACCCTTCCAGAAGCAACATGAGCTGGAGATTGTAGAATGCTACAGGATGGACAGGGACATAATACAAGAACTCACTGAGCTCTGTCGCCCTCAACTCAGACCCAGAACCAACAGAGTGGAACCCATCCCAGTGGAATCAAAGATATGTCTGGTCCTTAGGATAATAGCCACAGGTACCTTCCATAGACCAACTGTAGACATGATGGCAGTTTCACAGGCATCAGCATCCAGGGTACTCCATCAGTTCCTGGATGTCATGCTACCGCATGTCAGTGAGCACATTTTCTCCTCACCCCTGTGGTGAGGGCCAGCAATATGCAACACTTCTACTGTGTAACAAATTACACTGAGGTACTGGGTGCCCTAGATTACACTCATGTACACATCAAGGCACCACCCAGTGAGGATGGTAGAATCTACATCAGCCTCAAGGGGACCACTCCATCAAATGCCAGGTCATGTGAAATGCCCAGGACATTATCATGAATGAGTGTTCTGGCAGCCCTGGCAGTTATCACGACTCCCATATCTGGCAGGCATCACAGTTGTACCAGATGTTTGTTAGGAGGGACATCCCACATGGCCGTTTACTGGGGGCTACTAGCTACGCACTGGAACAGTGGATGATGACACCCTTCAGCAATGCACACACACCCATGGAAGAATGCCATAATGAGGCACATTCACACACTAGGAAGATCACACATTGTGTGTTTGGGCTTTTGAAGTCATGCTTCTGGTGGCTTGATATATCTGGTGGATCTCTGCAGTACTCTACAGCCACATGTGCACAGATATTCACAATAAATGCCATGCTACACAATATGATCCCAGGGAAACAACTACAGCAGGATCAGCAAAAGGAAGGGATACACAGCCACCCACCAGTGTCTAATTCATCACAGCCACACTCACTGGAGGGCTCAGAGGAGGAACCACCTGATGATATCCCTGTACACAGACTAGGTGTGTCCAGTATGCCCTAGCTTTGGCTAATAGCACATGCACTGACAACCTACGGCCCTAAGGACTGACACCTTACTCCAAGTCACATACATATATTAAAAATTATGCCAGGAGACCCACACAACCTGCACCTAGCCATGTATTTGCTGTGTACTGCATGCAGCAGACAGAGTCAGCCCTGGTCTACAGTCCTGTCAACTGCTGCATTCACAATGTAAGTCACTCAACACCACTTGTAAGGAGTACTGTAATATGGTATCATATGTATGGTCCTGCTGCATCTATGCAAGGGAATATAGTGGGCTATTTGGAGAGATGTAACATCCACATGGGACTACAGATACCCAGTCCAATAGTATGTGTTCTGTAATATTCACTAGGCCTTATGGTTGGAATATTCACTACACCAGTCAAGGGAGATGTTAAACAGTGGGGTCACATGATATTTGCACTAATGTCTATGCCAACAGATCATGTGCTATTCTTTCCCCACCCCCAACACATCAGTGTTCCCATACTAGTGCTGTAACAGTAAGTCAGAAATGGTATATCAGGATACCAGGCAATCTCAGGGCTGTGACATAGAACCTAATCACACAGTTTATGTCTCACGTAATGCAGGGATAACAATGTACATATGTATGCTGTTGATTGTGTGAGGGAGGACACATCTATGTCTGGCAGCCTGTGTGGCTCAGTGGGCTAGGGATGTTAGTATGGGTAATGATGTTGATGGTTTGAATCTGGAAGTATGTGCAGCTTTTGCATGTGAGGTATTAGTATGTTGGTGTTTCCACAGGCTATCATACCTCTCAATCTGTTAGTGTGAGAAATTTGCGTCAAGCCAGAAAGAATGAGGGGACAAAGACCCAAAAATAGAGACAGACAGTACAGATTGTTCAGATTAACCTAGAAAGTTGCTAGTAAGACATTGAGTTGAATTATTACAAAATATCTGAAGGATATAAAGTCTGACACTCAAATGTTTGTCTGTAGTTTGTATTTTTCACTGACTTCAATATACAATAACTTACCAGAACACGACAAATGTTTGAGGAACAGACCAGAAATATGAGGCAAAATTCTGGACATTCTGTGAAAATCTGTACATTTGAGATGTATGCAGACTATCAGTCTGTGTTTGGAGTAACAGTATGAACCTCAGTCACATATTAAGTACAGCAGACAGCTGGGGAGTGCCATGGACAATTTAAGGGAAGTGCAGTACTGCAAAACATGTGCAGCTTACAATGTCTGTAACACACAAAATCTTGGACTGGAATACAGGTAAGTCTGGCCTGGTGTCACCTTGTAAGTACTGACAGTTCCAATGGGCATGCTCCTACACTTAGTTAAAAATATTGCAATTATCTTGCCTCTTCATCAAAATGACCTGCAATGTGTAAATACATCTGTACCTACAGACATATATGTATATGTATCCATATGTCCCTATCTCTTTCTCACAATGTTAGTATTTCTATCGCTATGTAGTGCCAAATAGATATATACCAATATACAGAGTTATATATATTACAATGGAAGATAGACTCTCCATATAAATCTACAAAACACATATACATATCATACACACAGCTACATTTATAGAGACATCCCTGTTATAGACAGATATATGTGTGGATGTATATATTGCCCCACATATCCTATTAATGGTGACTAAATCTGCACTCACACATCCATACAGTTGCTCAAAGGAACCAAACTAAGAGTTCAACGGTACATAATCCACTCACTTACAGACCCCTGTACCTGCTGGATGTCACCATGTAGACAGACACAGGTGAGCAGGTAGTGTAATGTATAATGTTGTCAATGCACACAAGAACAGGGTAAAATGTCCCTGGCCACAAGTTTGCCTATCTAACTGCAATCAGCCACATATGGCCATACTGGTAACTGTACACATATAGCAAGGATAATAACAGTTATCTCACTGTTAGGACACTAGATGCAGATAACTGTAAAAGCAATATCACTCTGCAGGCCACACATCCCGTTTAACACAAACCTAGTTTGTGTAATCCACAAGTACTGTGCCCGCAATCACATATACAACAGACATAACCTGTGGCATGTGCGATAAGTACTGTGAGCTATAGTGTATAAGACTAGATAGATAAGGGTTCTAATCTCACTCCAGCCAACTTGGTGTGTGTGCGTGTGTGTGTGTGTGTGTGTGTGTGTGTGTGTGTGTGTGTGTGTGTGTGTGTGTGTGTGTGTGTGTGTGTGTGTGTGTGTGTGTGTGTGTGTGTGTGTGTGTGTGTGTGTGTGTGTGTGTGTGTATGTGTGTGTGTGTATCCCCCTGCAACACAACAGACATGCCCTCATGGGCTATCCACCTGCAATAGTTATGCACTTTTTGGCCCTGTAACTAGTTGCTGGCTTCCAAACTGCGTTCCTCTACAAGGTCTGATGATGTCATCCACCTTAAAACTGCCAGCTGACAGGATAAGATCAGATGAAAGCTGTGGCACATGCAATAAATACTGTGAGCTATAGTGTATAGGACTAAATAGGTAGGGGTCCTAATTTCATGCTTTTGATAACCTTTGTAACTTAGATGTAGGGCTTAGTATTATTTTTATTTGTAGCAGATGATGTGGCCCCCAAAAGACTGACCAGAACAAGGGCTGCTATCAACAAACATTATATGTGCTAAAGTGATAGTACTAGCAGTCATGAGGTGTATTGCATCCATCTGGTACTGTGATCTGTAGTGTGTACCAGTACATAGGTAAGTTTTCTAATACCAGTACATAGGTAAGTGTTCTAATCTACATATGGCCAACTTGTACTATGTGTGTGCTTGGCATGTCCTGTATGCAGTGAGTGTAAGTGGTGCTAGTCTGAATGTGGCCATGTTTGTGTGTGAGGCTGTTACAGCATTTTACATGTTATAGAGCCATAGGAAATGTGAACTTAACTAGCATAATGGCCATACAGCCCTCACAATCAGAGACATCTTTATACCCCTCAGTAAAAGATCAGCACATATTGTCCCAGTCCAAGAGGAACTCAGGCAGACTCCATGTGTTGAGATAACAGTCGCCCAGCCAATCATAAAGGTGGCATGTGATGAGGTGGACTGAGGTGCTCTGTGTACCATTAGGCAGGGTCTGTTTCAAGGGTGTGTTTAAGTCTGCTAGACAAATGCCTCCTACAAGAATGTAGTACTAATGTCACATAGCAGGTTAATGTCCTTACAGTGAGTCATCCATCTACTATGCTTCTTACAGATAGGCAGCATACACATTCCAGCAGGGTCACACCTTGCCCTGTATGCAAGGCACAGATTGCCTCTGAGTAGTCTATATGCCATAGGCAGGAATGACACTCATTGCAGATGATCAGCAGTGAGCACATGCTGAAGATGTAAAGTGACCTTGTGAGGGACCATACTGTTGTGTGCAAGTGCTAGTACAGCTTTGGAAATGGACATCAACAAATGGCCATTGCACTCAGATATTGGCATGCTGAGGGAAGAGTATGTGAAGGTTATGAGTATGTCACTTACTGGTGACTGTGGCTTCAGCTATGCCATATGATTCCTCCATACTACTGTAGAGACATGGTGATCTGAGGCACATTAGGTGTAAACCTATGTGGCCAGGTCTGTGTGCCCACTTTTCACCCCTGAGTATGTACATCACATGTTGGGACTGATGTGCTACTAACTAGGGACAATATTGGAGTGTCAGTACACTACAGACACTTGAGCCATTACACATGAAGGCATGGACACACAGTGCAGTACCCATTGATGGTCACTGTTCATTAGGATGTGGGGATGCATTCACTGTTGTGCCACCTATACCAACAGGTTTTGGGTGTAAATCTCAGACTGTCACTGCTATACTGAATGTGGCATCCAGCACACCTATCATTGTGTTCAATGGCACCCTTGCTATTTCACAGTACAGGCATATCATACAACTGTAGCAGCCACAGAGGTACCATTGTACACCAATACACAGTGTAGATCATGTGTCCTATGGAGTCCATGTCACAGCTGTACAAATGTAGTCCATCCCCTAAATGCTTTGAAGAGCATGTGTACTTCCCCATACAGGGAGATGTCAGATCCCAGTGTGTACCAGGCTTCCGCATTGCCATGACAGGAATAACACATCTCATGTGTTCTACACACCTACAACATCAAAGTGGTATACACAGTACATACTGGGGAGACTGTTATGTAATGCAGACAGTACACCCTACATGAAATAGGCTCCCCATGCATGTAAAGCATACATTTGCTGTGACACACATCATGTGCAGGTTATACAATGTGATGCAGAAAACGACAAGCATAAGTGATGTTGGCCAACTGTCTGAACTAGACACAAGATATTTGTAGATGAGTCAACTCCATCACCACAGTTTATAGATGTGTAAGTTCCAAAAACCCAGGTGACATGTATCATGGGTGGCAGACCTTATCACAAATTATGAATGCATGAGTACGCTGACTGCCGACATTGTCTTGTTAGACTGTTATACACATATGAACTTAGGAGCCATGCACATATAATGCTGTACCTTGCTGAAGTCATATTTCTGCTATGCTACCATGACATCCTGTGCTGCTTTATTGCTGCTATGTGTCCATAGGTTACCCCCTCAGACTCCTGGAATAGAAACATACACAGGTCCGTGACACACCTGTCATTGTGTAACAATACCATCAGTACATCACACTACACAAGGTACACAAAAGTATGTTGCATACTTATGACACATGCCAGCATACAGTATCTGTTGGTGACCACTACAAGTAGCATGGCAAAACAATACTGTATTACACAAGTACATGTCAAGTAACATAGTCACCCTGTGCATTACACACATAGCATAATTTCCCTGCATCGATGGGAAGGATGACAGGGATGTGGCACAGGTATCATCACTTGCACAGGTTGTTGTGTAGGGGTGCTGGAGGTCTAGGCTGGCCCAAACAGTTGACAGCATGTATGTGAGTCAGGAAGGGGAATGGGCTAGATGGACCATGGAGAGGTGCCATGTGTGTCTGTAGGTGACCTGAATGTGACAGTGGTGAGTGAGTGTGTGCGAGTACACAGTCAAGCTCAGTGCTAGCCCTACACATGTGTATGTTGAACAGCTATGGACCGTACATGGTAGAGTTGACAGTTTACCATCTCTGGCCCTGAACATGGGAACTGGCTCTGCCAGGAGTTGCACTGGAATCACCATGCTCAAGGTTAGACATTGTGCTATTATCTGATGGTGACTGCCATCTGCTGGGACCTTGTCCCCCATGGGACCACACAGGACCATGAGGCCATGGCCTGCCACATTGTGGTGTGGACAGCACACTCTCCTCTATAGTGCTGAATGTACTGCCACTACAGGAGCTTGACTGTGCACAGCCACATGAACTCTCAGCAGATGGCATTACTGACCTGCATCCACAGGTCTGATGCCCAACTCCAACCAGATGTTGCAGCATAGACAATCTGCGGTCCAAGTCAGACACTGTCTCAGCCCACTGTCTGTCCACTGCATCAGTGAACCAATCCATGGTGTCTGGAATGTGGTGGGAGGCAGTCACGGATATCAGACTGTGCTGCATTCATAACCCTAAGCATACATCTGGTGTTCCACTCAGAATGTGCCAGTGCCTCCATGATGGCCCGAAACAGGTGCCGAGTAACCTGTGATGTGACACCTGCAACAGGTGGTGGATGGACAGCAGTCCTCCTACAAGAACCACTGTCAATCTGCCTGTGTGAGACCTCACCAGTTCTCTGGCTATGGCCAGTGTCTACAATCACTGGAGCCATAGTTGCCACATTTTCCTGTGTATTGTCTTCACCCTCTGACTGTCCAATATCTGTGGCCTCTGGGGACTGGGTATGTCAGGGCATACTGACTGTGTGTGGTGACAACGGGGGCAGAAGAGGGATGTCAACCTCTGGGACAGATTCAGCCCCTGCCTCACTGTGCCACATTGTAGCCACCATCATCATCAGAGTCCGAAGAGACACTGACATCAGGTGATGTGGGGGAGAGACTTCAACCTCTCCTCATGGTCACCTGGGAAAACAAAGACAAAAGCAGTACATTACTACCTGCACTATTATGTATGTAAAATCCACCAAGAGTCATAATAGTGAGGATCGACAACTACATTACCAGTCTCACATCTTTTTATCTCCACTTTCATGCACAACAGACTTACAACAAAATAGACATTAAACTCAAGGCTTGTATAACAAGCATGTTAGGTAAATCAAGTGACACTTCACCAGTATAATTTACCTTTTAGTTTTTCAATATGACACTATACATGATAAAACAACACATAAAACTTAGTACACCTATCTTAACATATATATATATATATATATATATATATATATATATATAAATACAGATTTCAATGCAACCTTTCAGTTTTTAAAAGGCATGTCGGATTAATTGCCTCAAATAAACCTGTAGAATTATTTGCTCATAACTATAACTGCAAAAGTGTTTCTATTCATTCAACTACACTCCTGTGATTACCCACTCTAAGAACCTTAGGTAAATTTTCCAGAATGGAACATACAAACATTCTACTCTGGTTACACACAAACTTAAGTGCACATAGGGCATTATTCTGGCCCTTGTCTTTAATAGCATATATTTGTTGCATAATAAAACAGCATCAAGCTTACCAGAAGCAGGACTATGGCCTTGGACAACACCCGGCAGACCTGTAAAAAGTTAAGGGTGAGGTACTGTCAGTACCACTGAATGTTGCAGCAAAACAAGGTAATACATGCATATATCTCACTTGTACAGTAGTTACTGTGTTACTTGATGTATTGGTGGCATTCTGTGTATGAGTGTACAACTGAGCTTAACCCCCCTCAAAAGCATATAGACTTGGTACCCACGTAAAAGTATGTACAGCATGACACAATGACTGCTACAGTATTACAATGGTGGTCACAGAAAGCTTATCTGAACACTCCTCTGCTGTGGACAATGGGGCACCCACCTCCATGATGTATGGTATGATGGATGCCTGGGAGCTGTTGTATGTCCCTAGGTTCACCAGGAATTTCTCAGTGGCCTGAGAGTGGTTGTTCCGCTGCAGGCCCTCCACCAGTGATGGCACGATCCCTGGCTACATCAGCAGCCCTTCATCATGTGACATGCACCATGTCTGTTATGTGGTGTCGGACCTGCTCATATGTCCTGTCCTGGTGGCCACTGATATTCACATCCCAGACAAGGTCTGCCCATAATACAGCCCCTGTTCCTTTATGTCTCCCCCTAGATAGCAGGATGTGATGAAGCTGCTTTACTCCTTCAAGTATTATTTCATTTTCTGCATGTAAGAAGGGGGCATGGCATCTATGGTACATTATTCCTGAAAGACAACACAATGGGAAAACATTACAGGATCAGATACATGGAGGTGCACTATGTACAGATACAGCAAGGACAAAATGGCTGGCACTTCCTACTGCTTGCTCACACATCTCATACCCCACAGTGTGACAACATACTATGTGTGTGGATACAACTGAGATAATATGAATAATAAGGTATTTCCCTGTGTCCCATGAGAGATTCTGCTGTATGATCATACATCCAACACTCCAATCTACTGTGGTATGTCCTCTAAGTCCAACCACCCAATAATATGTCATAAGACCAGTGCCAGACAAATAGCAGTGTACTATTACAACCACTATAAAGAGACAGTCCCACACCAGTGTGCCACAATGACAAAAGACAATGCAACCTTGAAGTATTGTACATTCCCTATAGGTGTAAGACAGCAGGATATTAATGACATGTCATTACCACAGGTCTAAGACAGGCTTACTACTGAAATCTCTATTCCCCATACCTTTGTCTTCCCATCTGCATCCTGTTATACACAAAAAACAGTTACATACCTAATGGAGTGCAATACTCCTCTGTTGAAATGTGCTACTAGTAATGTTTCTCAAATGTGTGCTCTGTGTGAGGAAAGTCTCATACAGAATGTTTCCCCATAGCCAGGTAATTGCCTCTAAACCAGTCTGTGACTCTGATATGTTAATTGCAGCCAAAACAGCTGAATTGCACTATCATTAGCCAATGAAATTCAACCACTGTGCAATATATAAGGCCTTCATGTAGACCAGGCCCCCTTCCTTTTCTTTTGAGATGGACATTACTTGAGTGAGGAGACTACATCATCGCAGAGGGTAGGTCTGTAGAAGAAACCTTTACATAGAGCTTTGTGTACCACACGCTGCAGCTGCTGCTGCAGGTAATAGACATAGGCAGTGAGTTTGAACACTTTGGAAAACAACAAGCAGTAGGTGTATCTGTGTCAGCTCTGTCAGTCTTGTTTTAGAGACAGATCCAGGGTGAGGGTACCCTTTACACTCCAATTAAGTCATGTGTTTAAGATATGCATGTTAGACAACTGTGTCAATAACAGAGTACTAGGTGACATATAGTAATGCTATACGGATATGAGAAGTGTGTCCCTACCTGCAGGCCTGTGACTTCCAGCACTGAAAAGCAGTTATTTCATTTGCAATGCTTTGTGTCGATAAAGAGTGCATGAGTCATTCATTAATTGCTGTCTTCACAATAATGTAACTGAAATGCAACACAACACTGGATTTGAACCCAGGACTGTGTGTGGCAAAATGTACTGTATGCAAGGCATGTAACAGACTGAGCTACTGAGGCAATTTGCAAAATACATGTGCACACATACAGGCTGTGACAAACATTTTCTACATTAATCAGTATGTGCATGGCTTTATATGAATGTATTTCAGCACCAGAGGCCCAGATGAACATGTATTTTGTCATTAATGCCTTAATAGGTGACTTTCTACATGTTGCTGATAGAAGGGCACATTTACTGCTATCACATGCCTCAGTTGCATCCATTATGATGTATTTGGCTATCTAATGGTATACTATTACACCACAGTAAAAGGTACACTTCAAATTTTTCCATTATGTTTTATTCCAGTTTGCGAGATGCGGCACAGCAAGCAGCTCCACTGAAACATGCCTAATGACTATAATTGGCAATTGCTATGTTTTGTTTAAACCACCTGTTTTAATTAAGAGTTGTGTGGCATGGTGGGTTAATGCAGTGTGCTCCAGGTATGATGAACTCAAAACATGGCAGAGGTGTTTATTTTGTACATGTGTCTTACAATGCTATAAACACGTATAGTCATTATAGCTCTATTTAGCTGAGCTTAGCAAAACTGCGCAATGCTGCCCATCAAATAGAGCTGTGCTAAAAAAATATAAGAAAAGAAAAAAGGGGAGATAGGAAAGTGATGAAATGGGGGCAAGCAAGGGGAAAAACATAGTGAAAGGCAGGGAGTAATATGCAGGAATGGTGTAGGAAAGAACCATAGCTATCCATTTCTTGTAGAGCAGCAACTGTGCCCTTTGACAGAATTTGTCGATGAATTTGGACTCTCAAACCCCAGAGAGACAGGTGAGGATAACATAACTGCATTATCAACCCAACTGGACCAAATTACATGTGTCCAGTGGACACGTGTGTTAAATGGAGAGCTATGTATGGGATGAACTTTTTTTTTGACAGGTGCCCATTTTTTTTTCAAGGTGAGAGTAGAATGTTGGGAAAGGTGCATAGGTACATGTGGGTGAGATAAGTTGGGTAGGTGAGGATGCATCTGCAAACAGACAAGACAGACAAGACAGCAGACAGAGGCAGTGTGTGACACATGAGGGGGTGAACACCTTGTATACAAAGGGCGTTTTTGAATTCAAGTCCCATGTGCCTTCAGATGGCAGCAACATGCCTCACATCCCCACTCATGGGACTGTTGGCACTGCTCCTTCACTGCTCTGGGGGTGCCAGTGCTGCAGGTTTGGCACCAGGGTGAGTCTGCCCTACCAGCTTGGCCAGCATGTCCTCAATCCAGTGCAGGTGGCGGTCATAGCCACGGTGGACTATCCTGTGCACCAAGACTGGCAGCTCAGCAGCTCAGCCTGAGTGACAAATCCCCCTCCACCACCAGTCCCAGAGGGAAGCCTGTCCCCATCTCATGGGGTGACACTACCCAATGCTACAGGTATTGCAGGGACAGCAGAGGACACACCACCAGTCTGGGTCCAAGACGTGATAGGACCTGGTACCATGGCCGGTTGAGGCAAGATAGGGGGATCAGCCAGAAACAGCCTACCTTGGTGTGCTGTGATAATTGAGGTATAGCAATAATTTGAGGTTAGTTATGAGCAAGTCATTATTAGTATTTACAGCATGGAACATCATTTTAATTAACCCAAATACATAACAATGTATATTATGTATGACACAACATGAAATAACAGAACAGTCAGTATGCTAACAGCATGCCAGTAACAGTTAAAGTATAAGGGCAACCACATGGTTAATTTAACAAGATATGTTAATATGAAAACTTAATTTTTATTTTATTTTATTTTACATTTGTTGACCGGGCTAGTCCTACTGGATATATGTCCATTTTCAGCAGAGGCCCAGGGAGAAAAGCTCCACATGCAAGCATTTGTAATAACAGGTAAAACATTACACATGGTTATAATATATATGTCAAAAATCATTAGATATTAAGTAAAAAGCAGAAGTTGAGAAGTAGAGAGTGTATTTTGTTAAGAGTTTCTTAAAGCTAGAGAAAGGAAAGAAAGAAAAAAAAATTTGCTAGTACCTAGATACCTGAGGAAAGGTAGTTATTTACAGCAGAAAAGTTGAGAGTACCTAGATACCCAAGGTAAGCTTGTCAGGGTTGCTACAGGGGCAGAGCTAGTGGGTTTTGAGGTGTGTTTTGAGTTGGGATTTGAAGCAGGGAAGAGAGGAGATTGCTGTGAGATTGTGAGGAAGAGTATTCCAGGTTTTTCCTACTGTGATGGAGAACAAGGATTTGCCAGCTGAGTTATTGGGTTTACTAGTTGATATAAGTAGTTTGTCTGAGGAGCGAAGGCTTTTAAGATTGCTGTATGGAGTGATAAGTGAAGTGAGAATGGGGGTGTTTATGGGTTTGTAAAGGATTTTGTGGGCTAAGGAGATCTGGTGAAATAGAATTTGGTTTTGTAGTTCGAGCCATCGTAGTTGCCTTAAGTTTTGGCAGTGATGAGTTCTAAAAGTAGAATTAGTGGCAAATCTGGCAATATTGTTGTAGGCAGCAGACAGTTTGCTGAGGTTAGCTTTGGACACTGAAGTGTAGATGGGAGAGGCGTACAGGAGAGTGGAGATAAGATGGGTCTCAGCAATGGAAGTTCTGGCATGTGGAGTAAGGAATGGTTTAATTCTATAGAGGGAGCCTAGTTTTCTGTTAACTAATTTTATAGTATTGCTGATGTGTGTGTCAAAGGTCAGATTGTTGTCTATTTCAACTCCGAGGAGTTTGGTAGTTGGATCGGGTGATATGTTCGTGCCATTATTTGATGTGACACAGAAATTAAACTGCATAAGGCCAGCAAAACAATTAATTTAACAACATATGTCAATATGAACACATAATAACACATAATAATAAACCACATTTCCGAAAATATAGTTTTTGTAACAAAATACATTAATAGTAAACCATAATAATATAAGGGGTGGGTAGAGAGAGAAGAACAGTTCATTATTGACACTGCAGCTTACATCCCTGAAAACAGTGGTAATATTATTTCTGCAGGTGTATATTGTTAGTTTTGTGTACAGTGACTACAAGTCTCCTATAGGTGATGTTCATAGGTTCATAGGTTCATACTAGGCTATCTGCTCTAGGGCATTTATAAGCCTAGCCAGAGTGTGTTTGGCTTTCGCCACCCATTTTAAATTAATTTTGCTATGCCCTTTTTCGAGGTTTGTATACTGTGCCTCTGTCTAACAGTGACACAGAAGTGATACCCGGGGTAACCCTACGATCTCCCATCCACTCATCAAGATTCCTCTTGAAGAGAGTCAATAAGGGACTCTGCCTAACCTGGACTGGGATTTTATTCCAGAGTGAAGGGAGCCTCTGGGTTATGAATCTGTCCCTCCAGCATGTCCTATTTATTTCAGTGATGTAGCATGTACATACCTCTCATGGTGTTTCATGGAACAGTAATAGCAATAACAAATGCAGGTACACAACTAGATAGAACACTTGCACATCATATGGACTTATATAACTACCAAGGTGTTCTGTAAGCAGATTTGGTAATACTTTGCATTCAAGGTAATCATTTCTGTGGTAATCCTGTGACAGACAGATTATGAAATATTAATTACAATATGAGAAATTGTGACACTTGAGAGGCATGTTTGTGTACAGTTCATAAACTAGATAGCCATCATGCCTTAGTTGCCAGACATAGGAATAAACTCAATAGCTGTGACTGCAGGGGACATCTGCAAATAATGTAATAATTGATTGCAGCAACTTAGTACAGACATATAGCCATAGTGGAAGTAGAACAATTTATTTATGAATCAGCAATGCTGGTGAACATGCTATTCTTATTGATTTTAAAACTCTGTGATTTCTAAACACAAAATCTGCTCATAACCTGGGCTACCTCACCCCTATATGTTTTGTTCTTGGGGAGAGAGAAAATGTGAGCATTATGTGACTCATTGTGTGCTGGAAATAACAGTGACCCACAACATGGGTTAAGCAATACAAGTTAAGGACATTCTTTTTGCATTCTAGAACTATTACAGTGTTATAATTAACATCAGTAACAGTAGAACACATACACATATGCATGGGATACAGCCATACTGCATATATTAATACAGACTTTATTTTAGAATCAACACTGCTGGTGAACACTTTTTATTGGTACTGCTTTGAAATATCTGTGATGTCCACACACAATATCTGCTCATAACATGGGCCATCTCATCCACATACCATTTGTTCTTGTGGTGGGGGAAAATTAGAACATTATTTGACTGGTAATGACCTGGAGAAAACCTTGACCCATACTATGGGTTTAACCATACATGTTACATGACATTATTTTTGCATCCTAGAACTATTACAGGGTTATAATTGACTGCACTGACAGTAGAACACACATGCATGGAATACAACCATGCTGCATATATTAAAACAGCTTTATTTTAATATCAACAATGCTAGTTAACATTTTGTATTGTTATTGCTTTGAAATATCTGTGAAGTATATATACAATATCTGCCCATGGAGTGGGCTGCCCCAGCCATGTACCTTTATTACCTGAATTAGGAGAAACAGAGAGCATTATGTGACCGATAGCCTGGAGACAGCCTTGGACCAGTACTATGAGTTAAGCAATACAGTTTGCAGGCCATTACTTTTGCATTCTACACCTAGAACAGTGTTAAACTTGACTGCAACAACTTTACCATAGACAAGCAATGCATACAGCTCTACTGCCATGGTTATGACAACACAATCCTGCTGAACACCATTTTGCTTGCTGTTATTGGTATTGTTTATTGAACTTCAGTTGTTACTGTTCATGTATTGTACTACAGCTCTAACTGCCCATTTATTGCTCAACAGTTCTACTTGCCCATTTATTGCACTACACTTTTTGTTATGTACACTTTATTGCAGTAAATTCTTTAGTCTTTCTTGGTTATTGCACTACAGTTAGCATACTAAATCCATACTTACCATGCTCACAGCACAACCTGGCTAGTCGTCTGGCATGGGAATTGACATTGCGAGCTTTCTCAGCTGCAACTCTTGGGAGAGAAGCACACTACTATGCATACCTGTTTTGCAGACATTCAGCTTGCATATTGGTAAAACAGAGGAAAAATGACTTACATATTTGTGGGGCATTCCCTACTTTAGCCTCTTGGTCCCAGGTGTCCAAGGTTCCACTCTTTTTCCTTTTTAGTTCATCATAATGGTGATGACGCTGCTGACCTGTGCATGAGATACCAGTAACACTGGTGAGTTCACTGGCCAAATGGTCCCAGGCTTCTGCCTTACACTCTGAGCCCTGGAATCCACTCTGCATCAGCCGGGGTTCATGGCTTTTAACCAGGAGCTCAACCATGACCCTGGACTCCTGAATTCCCCACCTCTGTGGCTGAAAGCGCACACCCTCCCTGACACTGCCAGCCATACAAGCAGTTGATTGAACTCCAATGAATGATGCAAAATTCCTGCCTATTGGGCTTAATATAGGCTGTTTTCCCACCCTTACATATCACTGAGCAACATTCAGAAAAGCACCACATCACTTAGTAGCCCACAGACCAGCTAAGCAAAGCCAACCTGCATGAAAACTCCCAGAACTGTGGTTTTAGCAAGGCTTAGCACTGTGCAAACATTGGTAGCCATTATCATGTTTATGCACTGCTTAGCATGAATGAGCAGCACTTTGCAAAACACAACAGTGCCAACATCCACAATAGTTTAATGAAATTAAAGAAAAATAGTACATTAATTTACAGACATATACTGCCTGTTATGGACTCGAACCTGGGACATACTACACAGAAGATGTAACTCTACCCATGTAGCTAGTTAGATGTTATAAAAACTAGTATAACTTCAAATATACTACTAAGCTACCTGTTATCGCTGCTGAGCACCGCACCACACTGCACAAATACACTTAAACACACATAAATAAATAAATAATTACACCTGGTTTCTATTTTTAGATGACTGGCAGATATCGGCTATATATGTATAAGCTCTGCTTGGCTCTGCTGTGCTCCATGCCATGCAAATGGCAATATAAAAAAAACATTAAAAAAATAGAACATCATAAAATGACATATTATACATTTGACACACTTCATAACATTACAACAGTGGTGGGGAACATTACAGGGAGCCTCATATGCATCTACAGCCACAGGTTGCTGTTACACTTCTGCCTACACTGATTCAATATCCATGTTTCTCAGCTCCCCCTCAGCAGCATGCATCAATAATATTCATGGCATGCTGCCGAGGGGGAACCACAGCCATGTACACAGATACATTCTGTGTAGGCTCTACATGGTGGCTACACAGATTTTATTAAATCCTGGGGTAAGTGTACACTTAGTGAACATGATCTGTATTCAAGAACATCCCTACCACATTTTTTTTGTGATTTCGAGTGACTCAGAATGATTACACTAAATGTATATGCAGTGTACACTTTGTGGTAACTTTTATGACTTCCCTTCAGTATTTAAAGCTGCAAGAAATTCAGTAAGAAAACTAAAATTAGGAGGAAGAAGATGTGATTTGTACTTGCGTATACTTAGTGTAGACATTAATGAATCCTGGGGCATGACTTTCTAAAGCAAAGATTTGTAAATGGTTAAGATATTTTGGTGCCTTGTGTTTATATGTGAGAAAATGTAGAGAAAAAAATCTCATTAAGAAATTTTAGCACTGACATAAAATAACCACATTTCCATTTCTGACCAAGCTTTCCAGTGAAGCATATCTTTTTCAAAATGATAATGTCATATTAGTAATTAATTTTAAGATATGTCTTTTGCAGAGACTAGAAACACATAAAAAAATGGAGATTAAAAAACTTACAAGTTCACACCAAATAGTTTATTTTATGTCTACCCTCTAGAAAAGAAACATTGCAAAGATTCCAGGTATATTTTCTTTATTTTTTTTGTGTTCTGAGAAGCTGATGGGCTTAATTTTATCGTTACTGCAATGAAGTCCCCAGAACCTACAATGTGACACATTCTCTGAAATAGCAGCATAGGATTATTGCATATGACAGGCATTCATCGATAGAAACCAGTCAGAGAGAAAGAGACAAAAAGACACAACGGTGGTTGTTATCTCTATTGTTATGTTATATGACAGTAAATTTGGATATGGTTAAAGGAGGAGGTAATGTTGGGGCAACAAAAATAGCCTGCACTAAGTATTGCGATTTTCATTGATTATAGACCTACATGGTTAAGCACAATATTTATTTCAACATCTTTCTATACTCCATGTCATTTCCATATAATTAAGTGTTCTCAAGCAAGTGAATGTTGTGCTAAGTGAAAAATTCAAAAGCTTGCTTAGGCAAATTACTAAAAGTATAAATGCTCATGTTAATGTTATATGCAGAAGCAGTACACAGAAGAAGTTGAAACACAATAAAAATCTAATTGACAGAAAAGAGAAACTTAATGGCAAAAGGCTAGGCAAAATAAAAAAATAACAACAATAATAAATACAATGTATTTTTTAGAAATTCTTGTAATTAGGGATACACAATCGTCTTTTGTTCTTCTAGCAGGTTTTATTTTATCACATTTCTTAAAATAATCTGAAGTTCATTTGACGATATCCATTAGAGCTTTCAATTTAAAAGCTAAACTTACACAAATGACATGCCTTGGCCTGATACTGCTAGAGTTTCCAAATGAAACATATGGAAAGTATGAACTGGCATTAATTCATATTTCCCATAGATGTCTTTGTGTGAGTTGTATGAGGCTGTGTCTGTATGCATTCTGTGACTGGTTAGTGCCCTAGCCAGGATTAGTTCCCCTGCATTGCACCCAGAGTGTGCCAGGAAAGGCTGCAGCTTTTCTGATACTGAGAATTTGATTAAATGAGTAACCTATGAATGAATGAATGAATGAATGAATGAAAGCAGGAATGAAGAAAGGAAGAAGGGAAGGAAGAAATGAAAATCGTGTCTCTGAGACGATTAAAACCTAGTGACATTTGAACATTAAAAATGTAACATAACATCTTTTTCATAACTTTCATTATGATTTTGTTTACAGAGAATTTAATTAAATGGGTAACCTATGCATGCATGAGTTAATGAATGAATAAGTGAATAAATTAATGAAGGCAGAAAAGAAAAAAAAAAGGAAGGATGGAAGGAAGAAATAAAAATTCTGTCTTTGAGACAATTAAAACCTAGTGACATTTGGACATTAAAAATGTAACATAACATCTTTTTCATAACTTTTATTATGATTTTGTTTAAACCAGAGCACAGTCTGCAGTATGCCTGTAAATTGTCTGCAAAAATATTACCTTTATTCTCTTTCTTGCTCATTTGGCTGTGATTACCCAATAAAGTATGTGCAAGAGATATGCCTAGTTTTCAGTTGATCAACCCCTAATGGTATAATGGCTATAAAATATAGCTCTACACTGAAGAATTAAGCAATTGCAACCACACCTTGTGTACAACAACTTTGCATGGTTTGCTGAACTGCTCTGCCCTGTACCATATTTATTTTGATGCTTCTTGACTACTAAACACCTTGCCTGTTTTTATTACCCAGTTTTAAAGCATGCAGTGCACTAATGCGCCTTGAGAAATGCTGCATATTGCCTGAGTACATTGTGACTTATCATGAGATAGGGAACTTAGAACTTTGATACTTTGCACCCTATTTAACAATATACTCTCCATGGGGACCATGTGCACCATGTAAACATAGTGTATCCTGTGTTTTTATTTCTTGCACTATGCGTTCAGTGCTTAAAATCCAAATGCCTTATTTTTATTGTTTATTTGGTTCCCCCTTGGGACAACATTTTACCATTCTGACCTCCAGTGGCCCACATCCATTCTGGGTCTACTCAGACTTTTTCTGATATGGCAAGAGCCAGTCATGGATCCTAAGGGAGTCCTGGGGGCTCGGATATATCCACTTGTATGCTGGATGGGGTGTTCCGTAAATGCCATACCAACTTCCCTGCCCTGTCTCCCATGCTCACCATTTAAGTTTGAGGGCATCCCCCCTCTTTTGAACCATGCCTCCCTAAGGCAGCATCAGTAATGAACACCCTAACACCTGAAATGGGTAAGCCCACCTTTCCGTGCAGCTTCTTCAGTCACCCAAGCTGGTAATCGAACCTGGGTTGACTGAAGTATAGTTAGAGCTTTATTTCTTTAAACCACTGTAGTGGCACCCCCAGATTCCTTTTGCCCTATTCTTTTGATAGTTACAGAGTACTGTTGTGCTGTGCTATCTAAACTGTTTCATGTAAATCCCATAATCCTTTGTGAGCAATGGACTTGTGTGGAATGTACTTGCATTTTACACACAGTTGTCTCTTTTTGTATCCTTCTCTTTTCATGCCGAACAACCACAAGCACCATGAATACTGTATATTTATAACACAGTCCTGTTATACTATCTGGCCTACATTTAACCTCTGAGCATAGTCTGTCCTCTCCTTTTGTTGTGATGGCACAGCCGTTACTGTTTCCAGTGTTCAGCTCACTACTAGAATGAATATCACACTGAGCATCTGTGCTCTGCCCAGCTTATACCAACTATTATACCCTATGCTGCATACCACCTGGAGCATTATTTACTGATGGATCAACACACCATCACACTACTTATTACATGTTGCACAAATGCTGACCCTGACACTTCCCATCAGAACTATATGTTGAACAATTGCTGACCCTGAAGCTTTCTCTTTGTACTCCTTAGAAATTACTATGAGTCACCTTCAGAAGGCAATTTTAATTACTTCTGTTCTTCATAGTTAAAGACTTAATTTACCCTAAAATTTACCATCAACTTGCTGGTACTAGTATATTTATTGCAACATAGTCATTTAAGTTTCAGTCACATTATAAACTTTACGTACTTTTCTTAGACTTTGGCCTTTTGTCAAAACAAAAGCACCAGTGTCACAAGCCCCAAATATCAATCCTCTTTTGTGTATAATTCACATTGTCTCCTTTATCCAAAGTCCTCTGATCCAGAGATTCTCTTCCATCGTACACTGTTAGTTAGTTTATGTTCATAGGTTCATAAGAGGTTACTAGGCTAATGGCCTTGAAGCCCTTAAAAGCCTAGCCATGTTAATACTGAGTTGCCACAATTGTCTTTGGTTAGATGGATGTAATTCACAGAGCACATCTATGATAAACACTGACTACTCCAGTCCATGAGAGACATGTGTGCTACACCTGGGGTGAATTTGCGGTCTCACACCCATTCATCCAGGTTGCACTTGAATAGTGTCAGTGAGGAAGTCTGCTTCAAGTGAACAGTAAGTTTATTCCAGAGTAGCATCAATCTCTGGGAGAATAATATTCACATTCTGCCACTCTTTGTAAAATCATCTGCATACTGGAGTTGAACCCTGTTTCTACTCCGCATTTTCATTTAGTTTAGAGAGTTGACATCTTGTCCATTCCTGTTTCATGTTTCCATAATTTTATGCAGAATTCTAGAAAAAAATATTTTTCTCCTCTTTCTGTCAGAAAACCACTATTTCCATTTAACTTAGCCATTTTTGTTTCCATTACACATTAGTTTTGTTTCATTGATGGCATTCTTTTTCTGTTACCAGTAGAGTTGTGTGCCTTAATGTCTATCCAGCTATCCTGTTTAAAGCCTAGTGATTTCATTACAGATACGAAAAATATAACACTCCCATATTTGCAAAGCTTCATATCTTTGTTTATGCATTGCTTCAAGTCATAGAAAGACTATATATTTCCTACAGCTGTGTGTAATTGGATACTGAAAAAGTATTCATCATTTCCATGTCTTTATTTACACCTTCCCTGATTTTGTCTAGTGTTGTTATATAATTTTTATTTGGAATCTTTTCTCTGTTACTAATTATAAATTTTAGAAAACCAAGCCTTGTATTTGAAATGTCTACCTATAACATGGAAAAATATTTTTTTATTTTTGACCCTCCCCAGTTCAAAGTCAGCGAGGATGCTAACTCTAATCATATATCTGACAAGGAGGGTTTTTTTGTTGTGGCTTAAGTTCCCTACCCATATATACACATATACTGTCTTGGGACAGATGTGCAATGGGCATGCTCACATATCATCCTGCTACCGTGGTGAATCAGCCAAAGACCTGTAGCCCAAAAGAAGATGCTCCCCTGCACTTCTCCACCCTCTGCCAGAGATCAGCCATAAGGTGCACTCATGACCATATCCTCCCTTCTAGGATAGGCATGCCAATTTACCCTTGCCAATGGCTCAGCTGATAATCAAACCCAGGCTACCTGAGCTGTAGTCATGGATTTATCCCTCTATTCCATGGCACTGGCTGTAAAGAGTTTTTAAAAATTCTTAAACTTACTTTGCATAAGCATATATTTTTAATTTACTTCTGTGCAGTGTGCTGTGAATTTCCTGTTATACATAGCCATAAATCACTAGTCTACCCACCTATAAAATTCAAGTCAAATTGCAGGGAAAATGAGTTAATATACAACATATGATTTGGGCCCTAACTATTATGATAAAAAAATCTATTAAACAATCTCCAGGATTTAATAAAATCCATGTAGGCACAATGTAGAACTTACACAGAATGTATCCATGTACACAGACACGGATCTCCCTCGGCAGAGTGCCATGCATATTAATGGTGACATGCTGCTAAGGGGAGCCGGGGAACATGGATATTGAATCAGTGTAGAGAGAGGTATAGCAGCTACCCTTGGCTTCAGATGAGTGTGAGGCTCCCTGTAATGCTCACCACCACTGTTGCAATGTTGTGAAGTGTGTCAATGGTATGGCTGGCTGTGTTGGTGAAGGTGTGCGCTTTTGGGTGCAGTGGTGGGGCATTCAGGATTCCAGGGTCATGGTCAGGCTCCTTATTAAAAACTATGAACCCCTGCTGATGCAGGGAAGATTCCATTGGCCTGGGAGCTCACCAGTGTTACTGGTATCCCCGCACAGGTAAACAGTGTCATCTTCATTTTGATGACCTGAAAAGGAGGAAGAGGGGAACCTGGACACCTGGGTCCAGGAAGCTCGAGCTGTGAATGCTCCACAAGTATGTAAGTATGTCTTCCTCTGTCTAACCAATATGCTAGCTGAAGATCTGCAAAACAGGTATGCATAATGGTGTGCTTCTCTCCCAACAGCTGCAGCTGAGAGATCTCACAATGTCAAGTCCCATGCTGGGTGCTTGGCCAGGTTGAGCCATGAGGGTGGTAAGTAAGGATTTAGTATGCCAACTGTTGTGCAATAAGCAAGAAAGGGTAAAGCATGTACTGCAATAAAGTATAAACAAGAAAAACTGTACTGCAATAAATGGGCATGTAGAACTGTCATGCAATAAATGAACAATAAGAACTGTATATCAATAAAACATTAACAATACCAACAACAGTAAGCAAAATGTTGTTCAGCAGGATTGTGTTTTGTCAAAACCATTGCAGTAGATCTGTATGCATTGACTGTCTATGGTAAGATTGCTGCAGTTAAGTGTGACACTGCAATAGCAATAGCCAGCAAATCTTATTGTCTGCAACCTGTATTGCTCAACCCATAGTAGTATCCAAGGCTGTCTCCAAGCCAATATTGGTCACATAATGCTCTCTCTTCCTCAGACAGCATATAATAAAGGTATATCGGTGAGGTAGCCCAGTCCATGGGCAGATATTGTGTGTGAACTTCATAGATATTTCAAACCAATAATAAGAAAATGTGTTCACTAGCATTTTCTGTTTCTAAAATAGAGCTTTTGTCATATATGTTGTGTGGTTATATTCAGTGCATGTGTGTTCTACTGTCACTGCAGTCTACTATAACACTGTAATATTACTAGAATGCCAGAGGAATATCCTGTAACTTATATTGCTCAATTCATAGTATAGTTCCAGGTGATCTCCAGGCAAGTATCGGTCATTCAACCGTCAGCAGTGACTCAGTAGCTCAGTCTGTTAAATTCTTTGTATGCAGTACATTTTGCCCCACACTGTCTTGGGTTTGAATCCAGTGGTATATAACACTAATGTTTCAACATCAGTCATGTAAAACTCAAATCTTGTCTCTCACCAGGAACACAAGAAATATATGGGTGAGGTGGCCCATAATCTGAGCAGATCGTGTGTTTAGATTTCACAGAATGTTAACATCAATACCATGAATGTGTTCATCAGCATCGTTGAGTCATAAATAAATCTGTGTAATCCTAGTATGGCTGTATCCCTTGCATGTCTGTACTAAGTCACTGCAGTCAATTACTATATTATTTGCTGATGTCCCCTGCAGTTACAGCTATTGAGTTCTGCTCCCATGCCTGCCAACTAAGGCATGAGATCTGTCTAACTTACTTACCGTACACAAACATGCCTCTCAAGTGTCATGATTTCTTGTAATGTAATTAAAACTGCCTAATCCATCTGGCACATGATTAGCAGATAAATTAATACCTGGAATGCAATGTATTACTGTATTTGTTTACAGAACACCTGGGTAGTTATGTAAGTCCACATTATGTGAAACTGTTCTGTGCACTGGTGGACCAGCATTTGTTACTGCTTAGCCCATACTGACCCATGCTAACAGCTTGAGAGGCATGTATGTACTACATCAGTTATAGACGAATTGTAGTCACTGTAGTCAAACCTGACACTACATACCTGTAGAGCAAATATTTCAGTGTACTGAGGGATATAGGCTGTAATATCAGTAATATCAGTAATGGAAATGTTCTCTCTCTCCCCATTCCTTAACGTCATTTATTTATTACTGTTATTTATTATTATGATTTAATATTAACATAATTTGTTATACTAACTATATTGTAGAAAAATGTGTTTCATTATTGCTATGTTTTATTATGATGCAATATTAACATATTTGTTAAACTAACTGTTTTGTTGGCCGTATGGCTTACTTTTTACTGGCATGCTGTTAACATACTAACTGTTATGTCACTTAATGTTGTGTTGCACATGGTATACATTAATATGTATTTGGATGAATATATATGTTGTTCGATTCGATAACATTGGTTTGGTTGTTACGAACTGCTATACCTCATATCCCACAGCACGTCCAGGTAGAAGGTTCCGGCTGAGGCTACCTTGCCTCAGCTAGCCATGGCACCTGGTCCCAGCATGTCTGGGACCAAGACCAGTGGTGCCCCCTCTGCTGCCCCTGCACTACCAGTGGCATCAAGTAGTACCACCCCAGATTACGGGGCCCAGCACCCCCTCTGGGAGGGATGGATGAGGGGGGGGTTGTCATCTATCTGGAGCTGCTGTTCCTGATGTGCAGGATAGTCCACCATGAATATGACTGGTGTCTGCACCAGATTGAAGGCATGTTGGCCACCCTGGCAAGGCAGCCTCCTCCTGGTGCCTAGCCACCAGCACAGCCACCCTGAAAGCAGTGATAGAGCTGTGTCAACAATCACATGGGTGGGGAATTGAATCACACTGCTGCTTTCTGGAGGCCCGTGGGACTCAGATTACACAACACCCTCCCTATCCAAGGTATTCACCCCCTGCATGTGTCACACACTGACCCTGTCTGCTGTCTATTTTGTCTTGTCTGCTTGCAAATGCATCCTCACCTACCCAACTTACCTCCTCCACATGTACCTGTGTCCTTTCTCATCATTCCACTCTCACCTTAAAAAAAAAAAAAAAAAAAAAAAAAAAGGGGGGCACCTGTCCCAAATAAAAATATATTGTCCCATACATAGCTCTCCATTTTGCACATGTGTCCACTAGACACACATAATTCAGTCCAGTTGGCTTGACAATGCAGTTATGTTGTCCTCACCCTTCTCTCTGGGGTTTGAACATCCACATTCATCTACAAATTCTGTCAAAGTGCACAGTTGTTGCTGTACATGAAATGGATAGCTATCGTTCTTTCCTACACCCTACCTGCACAACCCTCCCTGCCTTTCACTATGTTTTTCTCTCTGCTTGCCCCGTTTCACCACTTTCCTATCCCCCCTTTTTTTTTCCCTTTTTTAGTGCAGAGCTGTGCAACATACTGCATCATGCAGCTTCACTAAGCTCAGTTAAATAGAGCTATAATGGCTATATGTGCTTCTAACATTGTAAGACACGTGCAAAATAAACACCTCTGCCATGTTTTGAACCCATCACACCTGCAGCATACTGCATTAACCCTCCACGCCACGCAACTCTTAATTAAAATAGGTGGCTTAAACAAAACATAGTAATTGCCAACTAGAGTCAATAGGCAATTTTCAGCAGAGCTGCACATCTCACTGCACCTCGCAAACTGGAATAAAAAGTAATGGAAAAAGTGGGAGTGTGACATGGACTCTGGTGCAATAGTACACCATTAAACAGCCAAAGACATGATAATGGATGTAACTGAAGCCTGTGATAGCAGGTAAATGTGCCTTTTATCAGCAACATATAGAAACTTACCTGCTATGTCATTCAAGGCAAAATACATATTCAACTGGGACTGGGAAATACATCCATATACTGGAAAACCATGCACATACTAATGGATGTAGTAAATGTATGTCACAGCCTGTATGTGTGCATATATATCTTGCAAACACACCAACTGTAGCTGTGACTCATTAGCTCAGTCTGTTAAATGCCTTGCATACAGTACATTCTGCCACACACAGTCCTGGATTGAAATCTATTGTTGTGTTGCATTTCAATTACATTATTGTGAAGAAAGCAATTAATGAATGACTCATGCACTCATTATCCACACAAAGCATTGCTAAGTAAATAACTGCTTTTCATTGCTGGAAGTCACATGCCTGCAGGTAGAATCACACATAGCATATCCGTATAGGATTGCTATATGTCACCAAGTACTCTCTTATTGACAGTGTAGCCTAACATACGTACCTTATATACATGCTGTAATTGGAGTGTCAGGGATATTCTCATCCTGGCTCTCCCTCTACAACAAGGCTGACACAGCTGACAGAGATACACCTACAACATGTTGTGTCCCAAAGTGTTCACACTCACTGCCTATGTCTATTAACTGCAGCAGCAGCTGCAGCCTATGGTGCACACAGCTCTATGTAAAGATTTCTGCTACAGGCCTACCCTCTGTGACAATGTAGTCTCCTCACTTCAGTAATGTCCATCTCAACAGCTAAGAAAGGGGCCCTGCTCTACATGAAGGCCTTATATATTGCACAGTGGTTGCATGTCATTGGCTAATGATACTGCAACTGAGCTGTTTTGGCTGAAATTAGCATATCAGAATCACAGATTGGTTTAGAGGCAATTAGCTGCTAATGAGCAGCCTGTTAAAATGCAGGCAGCTGGCTATGGGCAAACATTCTGTATGAGACTTCCCTCATACAGAGCACACCTTTGTGACAGTGATAGCAGCACATTTCAACACAGGAGTACTGCACTCCACCAGGTATGTAACTGTTTTTTGTATATAACAGGATGCAGATGCGAGGATAGAGGTATGGGGAATTAGGAGCACAGCAGTAAGCCTGTCTTTGACCTGTGGTAATGATGTGTCATTCATACCCTGCCATCTTACACATACAGGGGGCATACACTATAACAGAGTTGCATTGCCATTTGTCATTGTGGCACACTGGTGCTGTTGGATGTCCCAATATAGTCGTCATAATAGCACACTGCTATTTGTTTAGCACTGGTGTTAAGACATATTATTGGGTGGCTGGCCTCAAGGGACACACCACAGTGGACCGGAATGTTTTGTGTTTGATCATACAGCAGAATCTCTCATGGCACACAGGGAACTACCTCAGTAATGATACTATCTCGGTTCTATCCACACACGTAATATGTTGTCATACTATGTGGTATGACATGTGAGCAGGCAGTGGATACTGCCTTCCATTTTGTTCTTGCTGTATGTGTACATAGTGGACATCCATGTATATGATCCTGTAATTTGTTTCCCTTTTGGTGTGTTTCAGGATTAATGTATCACAGAAGGCACACCCTCTTCTCAGATACAGAGAATGAACTTTATACTTCAAGGACTATGGCAGCATCATCACATTCTCCTTTCCAGTGGGAAGCATAACAGGGAAGAGCAAGCTGCATTGTGGGCAGCCCTTGTCTGGGATGTGAATGAGTCTGGCCACCAGGACAGGACATATGAACAGGTTTGACACCATGCTATGGACATGGTAAACACTGCACGACAAAGGGCAGCTGATGTAGCCAGAGACTGTGCCATCACTGGTGGAGGACCTGCAACAGAACAAACCCTCACAGCCACTGAGGACTTCCTAGTGAACCTAGGGTCACATGACAGCTCCCAGGCATCCATCATGCCATACATTGTGGAGGTGGGTGCCATGGTGTCCACAGCAGATGAGCATGCAAGTAAGCTTACTGTGATCACCTTTGTAATACTGTAGCAGTCATTCTGTCAGGCTGTACACAGCTTTACATGGGTGTCAGGTCTATGTGCTGTGGGGGAGAGGTTTAGCTCATTTGTTCACTGATAATCAGAATGTCAGCAATATATCAAGTAACACAGTAGCTACTGTACATGGGAGATATATGCAGGTTTTACCTTGCTGTGCTGCAGCATATGGTGGTACTGAAATTACCTCACCCTCACCTTTTTACAGGTCCATCAGGAGTTGTCCAAGGCCATGGTCCTGCTTCTGGTAAGCTTGATACTGTTCTGTTTTGGAACATACATATGCTATTAAGGGTGAGGGCCTGGATAATATGCTAAGTACAGGTAATGTTGTGTATAACTAGAGTAGAATGTTTGAAGGTACCAGGCTTGAAAAGTTACCTGGGTTTTCTAGAGTGGATAATCACAGGAGTGTAACTAATGAGCAGAAGCACATTTGCAGTTATAGTTAAGAGAGAATAGGCCTCCTGGTGTACATGAGTCAATTAATCTGACATATCTTGTACATACCAAAAGGTCAATGGTACATACCTTAGGCATTGAAGCTTGTATTTTTATATATTTGTTAAGGTAGATGTACTGGGTTTTATGTGCTGTATCAGGTACCCTGTCATATTGCATACCTAAAAGGTTCATTGTACTAGCCAAGTGTAATTTACCTGATGTGCTTGTTATAAAGGTCTTGAGTCAGATATGTATGTTGTGAGGAAGTCTGTTGTATATGAAGTGGAGATGAGAGGATCTGAGAGTAGTAATGCAGTTCTGGATCCTCATTATTATGACTCTTTGTGGATGTTCCATATAAAATAGTGCAGGTAGTAATATACTGCTTTTGTATTGGTTTCCACGGGTGACTGGGGGAGTTGGGGTCTATCCCCCACACCACCTGATGTGAGTATTTCTTCAGACTCTGATTATGATGGTGTCCACAGTGAGGCACAGTTGGGATTGCCAGGGGCTGAATCTGTCCCAGATATTGACATCCCTCTTCCACCCCCATTGTCAAAGCACACAGGCAGTATGCCCATACATACCCAGTCCACACAGGCCTCATATATGGGACATTCAGAGGATGGAGACATTGAACAGACCAGTGTGGCAACTACAGCATTAATGAGTGTAGACACTGGCCATAGCCAGAGAGGTTTCAAGGTTCCACACAGATGGATTGACAGGGGTGCTCCTAGGAGGTTGACATCCCTCTTCTGCCCCCATTGTCACTACACACAGTCAGTATGCTGACACATACCCAGTCCCTGGAGACATTGGATATTGGATAGTCAGAGGGTGGGGAAATTGAACAGGAAAGTGTGGCAGGCAGATTGACAAGGGTGCTTGTAGGAGGTCTGCTGTCCATCCACCACTTGTTGCAGGTGTCACATCACAGGACACTTAGTGCATGTTTTGGACCATCATGAAGGCACAGGCATGCTCTGAATGGAACACTAGACATATGCTTAGCGTTATGGATGCAGCAAATGTCATCCGTAACTGCCTCCACTGCATTGAGGACACACTGGAGCAGTTCACTGATGCAGTAGACAGACAGTGGGCTGAGACAGTGTCTGTCTTGGGCCACACATTGTTTGTTCTGGAATGTGTGGTTGGAGTTGGGCATCAGTCCAGTGGACGTAGGTCAGCAACACCATCTACTGAGAGTCCACGTGGCCATGCACAGTTGCACTCCCGTAGTGGCAGTACATCCAGGGCTACAGAGGGGAGTGTGTTGCCCACACTGCAATGTGGCAGGCCATGGGCATGTGGTGCAGGGCAGTCCCATGGGGGACAAGGTCTCTGCAGACATCAGTCACCATCAAGTACTAGCACCACATCTGACCTTAAGCATGGTGGTGCTAGTGCAACTCCTGTCAGAGCCAGTTCCCTTGTTCAGGGCCAGAGATGGTGAACTGTCAACTCTACCATGTATGGTGCACAGTTGTCCAACATACACATGTGTAGGGCTAGCACTGAGCTTGACTATGTACACACACACACTCACACACCATTGTCACCTTCTGGTCATCTACAGATACACCCAACACCTCTCCATGCCCCATCTAACCTGATAACCTTTCTGACTCACACACATACTGTCAACTATTTGGGCCAGCCTAGGCATCCAGCACCCCCACACTTCAACCTGTGAAAGTAATGATTCTTGTGTCACATCCCTGTCATCCTTCCCATTGATACAGGGAAATTAAGGTATGTGTCTGATGCACAGGGTGACTTTATTGCTTGACATGTACTTGTGTTATCCTAGCTATGTGTGTGCAGTTACCAGTATGACCATATGTGACTGCTTGCAGTTAGATAGGTGACACTGTGGACATGGAAAATGCCCCCTGTCAATTCGTGCATTGACCTATAATACATTACACTACCTGCTCACCTGTGTCTGTCTATGTGGTGACATCTAGTAGGCACAGGGGTATGTAGGTAAGTGGCTTATGGACTGTTGCACCCTTAGTTTGGATCCTTTGATCAACATTATGCCTGTGTGATAGTGCAGTTTACTCACCATTATTAGGGTATATTGTACAATGCAGACGTCCACATACATATTTCTGTACATAACAGGGATGTATATATAAATGTAGCTGTGTGTATGCATGATATGTATATGTGTTCTGTACATATCTGGTAGTGTCTATCCAACGTTTTCATATATATGGCTACATATATCAATTTGACACTACATGGCACTAGATATACTATGCATGTGTGAGAGAGATACTGACAGATGTATATGTATATGTATATGTCTGCATGTATAGACATTTATACATAATAGGTCATGACAATGAAGAGCCAACAGAATTGTGCTCATTTTTACTAAGTGTATGGGCATGCCCAGCGGGACTGTCAGTACTTCTAATGTGACTTCAGGCCACACCTACCTGTATTCCAGTCTGGAATTTTATATGTTACACACATTAACATCTGTCCCTGTTTCGGCAGTACTGCACTTCACTCAAAATGTCCACAGCATTCCCCAAGCTGTCTGCTGTACTAAATATGTCACTGGGGTTGGTAGTGTTACACCACCAATGGACTGACAGTCTGCATACCTCTAACCTGTCCTGATTTTAACAGAATGTCCAGAGATTTGCCTCATATTTTTGGTCTGTTCCTCACTTATTTGTGGTCTTATAGTGCTTTATTGAATGTTGACATCAATACATTCTACTTACTACAGACCCACAATTGTGTGTCAAACTTTATATCCGTCATAATATATGTACTACTGCAACACCTTTACTTCTAGCAAGGTTTATGTGACCAATATTTAAACTCTTTCCCTATGTTTGGGCCCTTGCCCTCCCCAATCTTTCTGGCTTTTTCCAGATCTCTTGCACTGAGAGTTTGGGAGGTATGACATTTTGTGAAAACACCAACATACTACTACCGCACATGCAAAAGTGAGTAATTCCAGATTAGAACCATCAATTCCATAATTCATGCTAGCTATCCTAGTACATTGAGCCACACAATTCACTAGACAAAGAGGGGCCATCCATCACACAATCAACAGCATACATATATACATTGTTATCCTGCATGAAGAGAGACATACAATGTGTGAGCACTATCTATGTTACAGCCCTGCGATTGCTTGGTCCACTACTATACAAAAGCTGATTTTCTGTTAAAGTGGTTATATGGGTAAAACACTGTATTGGGGGTGGGAGAATGATCAGCTTGTGTAGACAGTTGTCCAAATATCATGTGTGCTCACTGTTTAACAATTCCCTTGCCTGATGTCGTGAATATTTCAACCATGAGGCCTACTGATAATTAAGGAACATATACTGTTGGATTGAGTATCAATTATCCCATGTAGATGTTAACTCTGACCAAATATCCCACTATATTTTCTTGCATAACAGCAGCAGATCCATACATATGATACCTTATTATGGTAATCCTTACAATTAGTGTGTAGGTTTAGAGACTTATCTTGCAAATGCAGCAATTATCAGACCTGCAGTTTAGGGCTGACTCTGTGTGATGCAAGCAGTATACAGCCAATACATGGATAGGTACAAGTTCTGTGTGTTGCCTGGCATCAACTATTTTAATATATGTATGTGAGTGGGAGTAAGGTGTCAGTCCTTTGGGCCCTATGTGTGTATGTGCTATGTGTTGTGTCTTAGCCAATGCCAGGGCATATTGGGAATGTCTACATCTGCCTACAGGGATATCATCAGGGGGATCCTCCTCTGAGTCCTCCTGTGAGTGTGGCTGTGGTGATCTAGCAACTGGAGGGAGGCTGTGTACCCATTCCCTATGCTGATTTTGCCGCAGCTACTTCTGCAGGATCATATTATGTAGCATGGCACATACTGTGAACATATGTACGCATGTGGCTAGAGAGTACTGCAGGGTTCTACCAGATATATCGAGGCATGGGAACCTTAACTTCAGCAACACAAACACATGCTATATGATGTTCCTAGTTTGTGTGCATTTCTGATGGGTGTTAACATCCACATTTCCAGTGCATAGCCAGCAATGACCAGTAAATTTTAGTGTGGGATGTCCCACCTAGCACACATCTAGTACAGCTGTGATGTGTGCCAGATATAGAAGTCATGATAGCTGCCAGGGCTGGCAGCACACACATTCATGATAATGCTCTGGGCATTGCACACGAACTGGCAGTTGATGGAGTGGTACCCCTTGAGGTTGATGTAGGTTCTACCGTCCTCACTGGGTGGTGTCTAGATGTGTAGATGAGTGTAATCTATGGCAACCAGTACCTCAGGGTAGTGTGCTACATGGTAAAAGAGTTGCATATTGCTGCCCCTTGTCTCAGGGGTGAGGGGAAAATATATGCTCTCACTGGTATGTGGTAGCATGGCATCCAGGAACTGGTAGAGTACCCTGGATGCTGATGCCTGTGAAACCCCCATCGTGACCCCAGTTGGTCTTTGGAAGGTAGCTGTGGCTATTATCATAAGGGCTACACATACATTTGTTTCCAATGGGATGGGTTCCCCTCTGTTGGCTCTGTGTCTGAGTTGAGGGCAGCAGAGCTCAGTGAGTTCTTGTAGCATGTTCTTGTCCACCCTGTAGCACTCTATAATATCCAGCTCATGTAGCTCCTGGAAGGTTACCCTGGCCCGAACACTCTCCTCCTTCTCTGCATATGCCTATTGTCTTCAGCATCTACCACATACAAATGTAGCAGACCTGCAGCAGCCTCTATCAT